>NC_055668.1:6489532-6805301 GCF_017976325.1 Chelmon rostratus | reverse complement strand
ATAAAAAACCTCAACCTGCAATATCCAAGCAGCGCGTCTCAGAAGTTTGACAGATGAAAGAACACCAATCTCAGAATTTGTAAAGAGCCTTCAAAACAGGTTTTTACCAAATTGTTTTAATGTTCAGATTAAAAGAAGAAAGTAGAGCAAATGGAAATCATTAATTGATTTGAGGGAGCTCAAAACAGCAGAAACAAACATTTCCGTCTTATAAAAGGGGGGATTCTGACAGCAAGCCCTCTATCTTCCTTCCATTTCTCTTTGCTTTGAGGAGATAAGTGGGAAACCGTTAGATTGAGGATGAAAATATACTGAAACATTGTCATCCAACATGTACCAGCGTTTTCTTTACAAAACAATGCCTAGAGGGACAAACAGGCCTCTTTAGTTCCTCACAGCTGTCGGAACGCTTTTGCATTTTTTGCGAAGGAAACCTGTTCCCATTCTTCTTGTGAAAAGCCTGCCACAATCATGTCTTGGTGTTATGACCGTAAACAAATTAAACATCTAAGCCATTCCGTACCAAATGAGCCACTCAATTATAACCTTGAAATTGATTCTGGCCACAGCGGGGATTATTGATCCTCTAAATGTCTGTCACAGTGCTCCTGTCAAAAGTGAACAGGAGTGCTGTAAACAAACATGTTGGTCTTAATGCTATCTGCATTACAGGCTGCATCGGTTAAGGTATAATATAATCCTTTCTAACTGATTCAGAATCCTTCAAACTTTTTGGCTTTCAGCTGCCACTTCTCTTCACATTTTCCACACACTCAGCACTGCCTTTCTTTGTATTCAAAAGTGAACGATAAAGAACTTTACGTCACCAGGGTTTTAGGGATTTCAAAACGGTCAATTTACTATACTCTTGTGAAATGAAGTTATCACTGCTAAACAATGAGTTGTGGCTGCCAGGCTGCTGTCACATCCCATCACGGTTCTGGCAAGACATGAGGCAGGTGCCAGGGAGGCGAGCACCTCGGCTCAGGCTAAAACCAATCCACCAGCGCTCTAAGAGGCTTTCTGAAAGTACAGTGCAGGTGCCACTCACAAGAGCTTTCATTTAACTCCCCCATATTTGACCACTCTGCAAGCAGCTAAGATGGGAATATGAAAGGGCTCTGATGCCACACACTAATGTCTATTACACAGTGGAGATAACGGGGCTACGCATGTAATGCCAATTCAATGAATAGTACAACTGTTTTTTTTCATTCCTAAACACAGATCCTTGTTTTTGGAGCCTACTTATTCATTCAAGGGGGTGAGGTTTTCCAGGAAAAGACTTACTGAGAGCACAAAACGTGTTATTTTTTTAAATAGCAGCAAAATGCAATTTCATGCAAAAACACATTCTTTACCCTTGTTTACAGTTTGTGGTGTCATTTCTTGCTGAATATTATCTTTTTGGGTGACACATCTAGCCATAACGTCAGATCTTGTACTGTGTCTTTCTGATTCACTGTTGCTGTGTTATGGGGTTGTGAAGTGGAAGGAGCCTGGCTACAGAGGTAAGTGTCTCATTGATTTTTCCCACTGACAATATTACATGACTGATAGTTGGAACGACTTAGATGGGGATAAAATTCATTTTGATAAAAAGCCTGTGGACATAGAAAACATGAGGAGAAGTTGACTCTGACTTCTAAGGTTATTTCAGTGAGAAACATCTAATCACCTCACTTTAAATTCTCCAAGATGTTACTAGTTCACCAATAAAAAGTCTAGCCCATAATTAAACAAACAAGATACAACAGTCAGGCTAGCCAAGGCTATCTCCTCCTGTTTCTTGTCTTTGTGCTAAGCTGAGCTAAGCTAACTGGCTGCTGGTTCTAGCTTCACATTTTTCATACAGACACGAGAGTGGTATTGATGTTCTCACCTCTGCCAGAAAGAAAATAAGTGCATTTCCCAAAATGCTGAACTGGTCCTTTAAATCAATTCAGTTTTAGATTCTGGGTCAGTTTTGGAAAAATTCAGCAACTCTAGCAGAGGTTTGTTCACAACTGCAACAACAAAGTGTTCTGAACTTGCTACAACTCTCTGACTGGCTTCTTCTCTATAGCATCGGTAACAGCGGCTTAAGGTACAGTATTATTTAGGGCTGTCTGCCACGCTAAACCAAGAGACAAAATAGCATTTCTTGGAAAAAAAATTTAGAACAACAACAAAACCTATAGTACAGGATCAGTTCATCAAACATGGCATTCTTGTGTTTTCTACGTTGAGCAACACTCATGATTAAAAGAGAAAATGGAAATGGAAAAATATTTCCTGAACCAGCAGCCCCGCCTACTTTGCAACTCTATTGCAATCTAAGACTGACAATGGAATCTGAGCCCACAGTGCTATACATGTTTGTGTTGCTACAATTACTGTACAAGATGAAAAAGCTTATGGGACGCTGTAAGCAGCATGCATCATGAAACAAAGAAGTTTAACTTTGATGCTCAAAGTACAGCAATTGCCCCAGTGGAGAAGTAACACCGCAGCTGTATGTCTTTTTAACCACAATTATGTGTGTGTGTGGGCTACATTTTATGCTAAATTAGTTTCAAACCACTTGATCCTTGATGCCTGCCAAGGCGGTTAGTTACAAAACTTCAGGCACTGCATTTAGGGACATGTACACTTCAAAGGTATGAAACTCTTACCTGGAGAATGATTTAACAGTTGGCTTGAAAGCAATGTACCCTTCATTAAAAAGCAGAGCCAAAAGTCCTTTAGACACTGCAGCACTTCAAAACTAAGGGGAGGGCTTTCCATTAACTCAATGGAAAAGGGCTGCAGGACTGAATGGCGGGTGTCTGCGTGTGTTTTTGTTCCTCTATGTCTTTGCAGCAGAAATGGCCACGGATCCATTAGCCTGATTTGTCACAGCAGGAGCACCCCAAAGATCTCTTATCAGCACAACGTACCTCTCGAGTGGCGAGTCTGTCGCTCATCTCCTCCGCCTTTGCAATGTCCCCTTCAGCTATGGCCCTCTCTATGCTCTTTTCTAGGCCGGACTGCAGAAGAGGGGAAAAAAAATTCAGGGGTTTTTTTTTTTTTTTTTTTTGGAAATAGGGGTAGAGAGAAAAAAAAAAATCAAAGAGTAACTTCAAAAGTCCCCAGGGCCTTATTTTTAATATGATTGCCATTACTACAAATATGTAGATTTCCCTTCACAAATGAAAACCTTTTTGATTGGATATTAGTGGGGAAATCTTAGAAATGCTACAGGAGATTACCAAACATAAATGTGACTCTTTAATTACACATTTCCATTACAGGCCTAAGCAGAGGGGGTGCAGAGAAGCCCCCGGTTACTGATGGCAAGGCAGTTCTGCTGTGATGAGCCTATCTGAGGAAGCGGAGCACCAGATTTCTTCAGCCCTAAAAATTTCATCATGCTAAAAAAAATACACTGGAAAGAGGCTGTAATTATTAATGTGTCTCTTCTGATGTATTGTTTGAGGGCCTTGACTCAGTGGTAAAAGTCCAGTGACAATACTATCAAGCTTAAAAACACAGAATTAGTAAAACAATTTTCTCTAGTTGCTTAGTCTTAATATTGCTTTATAAAGTTTATTACTCTGCATATAAGCTGGAGCTGACAACCAGACTTGCGATCTCAATTATCATCTATTGTATCTCACAAACAAAACTCAAACTGACAATCCATTATCCTTTGTGCTATGAAATGTGTTTTTAAGGTCACTGAAGAAATGCTGTTAGCAGATGAATTAATCACATCTGGCTGCTATGACAGCTTTTTCCTCAAATGACTGTGTGAAGGACTTGGCAGAAGTAAAAAAAAAAGATATATTAATTACAAGGAACTGCATTTGAGGGATGAAGGAGCCCCTCATTATGTTGATGTGACAAGTTCTGTTTCATTCAGCTTGTTAATCATTTCCTTTATCCTTTCATAGTTGCCCTATTCAAAATGAGGCTAAAATCAGCAAAAACTCAATTTTATGCTGCTCTGAGATAAATTAAGCACAAAATACTCCAAAATAATCATTAAACGGATTTCAAATTGAAATGAGAACAGCTCCCATTCACTGGGTCAGCTATAATGTTCATCAAGCTTGCAAATATTTTGCTTCATTGGCAATTTGCAAGGCTTTGCATAAAATGTTCATTCATCTTTAAGTGTAGAAACGTATCCGAATGAAAGAAAGTTAAGTTAGTTTCTTCAATGATGAATTCCTGAGCAGTGGTACATGTCCTTTTATTATCTAACCATTAATTTAAATGTTCTAGCTGCAATCACAGAGGCTGTATAAAGTACTCCAACTTGCATTTGTCAAGCAAAATTTGGATTTTCATTAGGTTTCTTACAGAGGAAAAACCTACATATGACTTTAATCCCAACCGCACAAGAAAGGAGATTCATCCTAATCTTATCACTAAATGTAGCCAAACATAATCTTTAATATTCATCGCAGTGTCAGGTTGAGTTAACACAAGGATTCTTCTAATCCACGTCATATCACAAAAAACAATGAGAGCATACAGTGGCACGGAAACACAAAGGATGAGAAGGTGTTACTAACAGCTACGACTGACATAGTATTAATCCACAGCAGATAAATTGGAAGGCAGGAGTCTTTGTTACCTTCGGAGGGGGTTTGGAACATGCAGGGGGATGAAATCGATCATTTACACCGAAATACTGCTTAAGCTCATCCCAGTGCTTCTCCCGCTCCTCCTGACGCTCTCTGCTGACAGAGAAAATGTGTGTTAATGTTCATTACATGTAGAGCAGCACTGTAATAAGGCAAACTATCACTGTCCATCCAACTGGACTCTCTTTCAATCTCTCTGCTGAAATCAGACTAATATGTCTTATTGAGGGTGTGTCGCACAGCACAGTAGTACTAGTAGTAATAGTATTAGTGTAGGTAAAAAGGCACAATGTTGGCACATTCTGCCTCATCACACTTCCCTCAACACAATGCTGCTATGATGCTACACTGGTTGCTAATTTGAATTTGCTGACATATAGACAATTCAATAAATATTGCTTAACTATAAAGGATCTCTGTTTCTTATTAGTTTACAACAAATCACACATGCTTCCATTTTCTAAAGCATACTATAGGTTGTTGTTTTTGTTTTATTTTACCTTACAGACAGCCACTGGATTCTAGTTCTGTCAATAAAGCACGAGGATCAGCTCTCAGATTTGTAACTTGTTTGTGTTAGATAGTCCATTGCTGCTAACATCATGTCTGCATTTATGTTCATTAAAGAGTGTTACAATTGCGTGATAGTGTCACTGGAAATCCAGTTGATTTCAAGGTTCGGCATGTGAAATTTTAGACTTGACTGCACTGACAGGTTTTCGTTTGGGGAGTGCACGCTTTCAGCTACACATTTGCCACAGGTGCATGGCAAGAATTACATGAGTATTTTGTTGTTTAAACTACTTTCCCTGGTTAGTCTTAAAAAAATAGATACCTTGTGTCTGTAGGTTCCTCACGTTCCACTCCTGTTGAATGACAAAAGAGATGCAGTTAAAGGTTAGCAGCTAAAAAGTCTTCAAGTGCCCATAAGGTGCTCTATTACTTACAGCATTAAGAGGGTGGCCTAAAGGTCTAATATGGGTATGAGTGTAAAGGCTGATCTGAGCACTTTGCCCACTGGACAAGGTAAAATACATACTAACAGAAGCAGCCATTGTGGCATAACATCAACATACACTATCAAGCATTACATTTTCATTGGATTATCACTAACACCTTTTCTGTGTCGTCTTCTTTTTCTTTTCCTGGGGACTTTCATTTCATCATTTTTCTTGCGTAGATCCTGGAATTTCTTAAACACACACAGAAACTGAATTCATAAGGGCACCACAAACCTTGATGTGTCTCTGCTGTACACAGATCATGATATGACTCTTACATAGCGCAACAGGGCTTCAAAAACATGTCATCAACACATTCTGATGCAACTAAAATTGTAAATGTCGATATGTGTTGTTTAAGAATTAGCCATCAGACACCACAGATGGTATACAGGTAGCTTGTATCTTACAGAGCAAATGCTAAGTTTAGCTCACACTGCATACCAAATCGACATACTTGCCACATTTCTTGGGATATACCAGGCATACTACATGTCGGTAAATCACTGTCTGCATCGCTGGCAGCGTGTGTCGACTGTGCTTCAACCACTGAACCACTGTTTTCCCCGGCAGAGCTAAACTTTTCACCGGAGCTCACACACTTCTCAGCCTCCCTTCTCTTCTCAACATCACCCTCCTGCTCATCCTCCTCGCCATCTGGACTGAGGTCGTCTTCGGTTAAACCTTTGGGCAGGAGTCCGCTGTACATTCCCAGTCAGTAGTGTACGGTCACGTAATTAGGTAATGTATCATTCCCCTACAGTAAAAACCGTCAAAAATCGGTAAATTAGAGATTTTGACAGCAGTTGTTGGGGCAGGCTCTCATTTCCGGGTAAACACTGTGACGTTTCTTGTAAGAAACTGCCAATTGGCTGATAGCAAGGACCCGTTGAGCACATGATCCAATCAGAACTGTGCTCACAAAGGCTGTGCAGCGGAGCACGAGGACTAGACAAAAGCTCTTATTGGCTGTTTTAGTAGCAACAACATTTAACGGTTTACGGTTCCGTTTGAGCTTGTTGTCCTGCAGAGCGGTTTTATGGTGTGAATTTACTTGTTATAATGACACCTTCAGCTCAGAATAGACGTGTGAACCAAATTTAAGGAGTTATAGCAGTCTAAGTTAGTTTTAACGGTGAACTAAAGTCAAGAGCAGGCTGTTGTGGAGCATTTCTAATTGAGGTGAGCCAGGCTACTGACAGGTCCGTGAATTACCAGGAATCATTCAAATGTTAACCTATATTTGTGTCATGTTCTCGGCGAGATAAGCTTCCCTCTATGACCAATGGTTCGCAATTTGCTCAAAGTGCTTTGGGCATTACATTATTATTAGAATGATTAGCATGCAAATCTTGTATAGCCCCTGGCACTGGCACAGGCACATCTACCCTTAAATTGCTCTTTCACACTCATTCACATTAGGCTTTCTTTTGGTTGCATCTTATTGCAAAGCCAATAATCTACATAAATTATAGCCTGCATTTTTTGTGCAGTATAAATGTAGAATAATGGAAGAGACCTATAAGACCAGTGTTGCTATATATGAAAAGGTCAATAGCCAGGCCAGGCTCAGGTATGCTGGACACTGTGTATGAAAAGAAGTTTCTGGGGGGACAAAACAAAACATATACATACGTGTATATAAATTGGTAGATTTAACATTGCAAAATAAACATTATTAATTCAAAACTGAATCTCCGGTTTTTGGACTGTTGGTTGAACAATATCTTTGAACATGTCATTTTGGGCTCTGAGAACTTGCGATTGGCATATTTCACTATTTTTTTGGCATTTTGTAGACTATTAGACGATTCATCGATTAATTGAAAAGATAGTTGACAGGGTAATCCATACTGAGAATAATATTACGTTACAGCCCTAAAATCCAAAACTGTCTTATGAAAGAACAAGAAAACAAGAGCACGAATTGGACAAGACTTCCATCTTTTGACACTCAGCGCTACAGACACAATTTGGTCGCTAACTAAAAAGTACTGAGGTTTGATACCCAGCCCTGTCTTGTGGCCCGTAAATAAACCTGCAGACCTTGCACTCTCCTTGACCTTCCTGTACCCTAAGATGACCAAGATTTGCACAGTTCAGCTTTGCAAAATGCCGTGCATATTAAACTGCGCTGATAAGCCTTATGCTATATTGAATGTCATCTCGAACATGTAAAATCTCTATCTCATCCTCTAAAATATGCAACCATTAACTGGTATCACTCACTCAGCATTATCGTGACTTTAATTACTTGTGTGACAAGTTGATGAGCACGGCAGCGTCTGTAGGTAAATGAGAGTCACAAAGTCCTGTTAATACTAAACAATTTTGGCATTACAGGTCTAAATCATTTCCTTATTGATTACCAGACTTTGTGTTCTATTTCACACTTGAATTAATGTCTCTCAGCTTTCCCACCATCCATCTCTGTCTCTCTCTCTCTTTCCCTCTCTCTCTCTCTCTCTGTCTCTCTCCCTGGCATGTGCTCCAGTTCATTATTTCCGTCATTTCTTGGTAATTTGGAGTTGGCTGTTTAAAACTTAGAGCCTCTTATTAAGTTTTGGCCATGGTGGATAAGAGGCAGGACTGTAAGAGCACAGAGATAAACTAATCATCTTAAAACCCTAATTATTAGTATCTTACTGTGACAGACTGTTTTTGCGAGCCAGCCAAATTGAGCCTCAAATGAGGAAAGGCATATCTGTGGAAGTGGTAATAATTTTAAGTCATCTCGATCTGGCTTGGTGTGGCAGAATTCATTAGTGCAGATTAGCACTGTGTGTACAAAGTAAATGAGATATCTAATAGCAAACGTGGAGGTCCGGGGACTCTTAATTTCCTCCCCAATATGAGGGATGA
This sequence comes from Chelmon rostratus, assembly GCF_017976325.1. Classification (NCBI taxonomy): domain Eukaryota; kingdom Metazoa; phylum Chordata; class Actinopteri; order Chaetodontiformes; family Chaetodontidae; genus Chelmon; species Chelmon rostratus. The sequence continues at coordinate 6,796,825 of NC_055668.1, read as the reverse complement.
TGTTAAGAGGTGATTATATATATTTTAACATTGTGACTTCTTCTATGTAGATTTGTCTGCTCCGCTACCAAGCGCTTACACTAAACAGTGTCACTTAACTGTTGACCTCTCACCTTCCTCTGGATTTCAGATGCAGAAAGGTGACGGGAGTGAACCCCCAAATCAGATTAAACTGTGTTACTGTGATGCAGAGGCAAGCTGATTTTTTTTTTTTTTTTTACATGAGGATCCGAAAGAAGTTAATTATGTGTGTAAGGAGAAGGTTGGGGAAAAAATAATACGATTACAAAGAATAATTTGCTGATATAATTACACCAAAATTGGGTACACACAATTGTAAAATACATGTATTGCTTGACCTGGGTTAGCCAGTGAAATAAATCCTCCTTCTATAGCCTTTGTTAATTTGTTTTTATCATCTCCAAGTGGTGTTTGTGCAGGCAGTTCAATTTGCATGTGTAATTCCACTGTGCAAATTGACAACAAGTAGATAATTCGAGGAAATAGGCTGGTTGCAGGCCCCTGCTATCTTCCCAAGCCTATTCATTTTGAGGAACCGCTGAGGCATGAAACTCATACATCAACTATTTCCTGACAACGCTTAGGCTTATTGTCCCCTAAAATGTCATTACAGCCATTATTTATGAAGCTAATTCATTTATTAAACCATATTTACTCTGACAGAATTTGTCACATTCTATCCATATCCCGAGCATTGCTTTTGAACAATGTCTTTCCGCGAGTATGTGTGAACACGTACAGCCTCGCAAAGTTTTGAATCAACCCTATTTGTCGCTCATAATGGTTGGAATATTGCGAAAAAACGCCACTAGTTCTCCGTTTTTATTGACTTTATTCATGGGAACTTTTCACAGCAAAATCCTACAACTTGTGTCACAGAAGAACACTGAAAATAGTGGTAATAACCTGCATCCTTTTTTGTATTTTTGTCCTTACAGAGCAGAGTTAACATGAACGTAATCAGATGAATTGCAGCTATTTTAGTAGCACTGATAAATCCCCCTCTGACAGCCTCCTTCCCAAATGAGTGTGTATTAGTCTCTTTTAACGCATTGCAGTCAGACATCTGAAGCTAAAGAGTTCTTGCGTCGAGCCTCCTGGCCTGTTGCTGCTGACTTATGGATCTGTCAGTTTAGCGCAGCACACTTCCTGACAGTGTGGATAATTTGCAATTGTGAGTGATGAAGTAACACATGGGGGGGGTCATACATTTTAATGTTACATGTTCTCCCTGGATTATTCCGTCATACCATTCTCCTGCATCTCTTTCTTTGGACTTACCTGTCACCCAAAAGCACTTATCACAGCAGTGGCGATGAGTTGTGTTTGAACTGTTTTACAATATTGATTTGGAGGCATGACATTTTAATTAATACTGGGTGTTAGCTGTCATATAGGCAGCCAGCCTCATTGGTTAGAATATGAGACGTGCGAGGTGGGGGCAGTGAAGATAAGGCTAAAGCACTTACTGTGAAAAGGCTGTAAAAAGGGATCAATGTGGAGGGAGAGAGACAGTCATGGGCTGAATTTAAGGTGGAAAAAACAGTAATATCTGTGCTCACTGTATTTCTGTCAAGGTCTATTCTCTGCCCGATAACACAAATCATTGAGACACAGCGTGCCTTCTGTCTTCCACAGGTTGCAGAGAACATCGTGTTATTGGGAGTCTATATTGCCAGCATGCTGAGAGACAACCAGGGGGAAATTAGGTAACTTTGTAGCACTCCATTGAACAGCAATAAGCTTTTAGGGCTTAGCAAGCATAAACACATTAAACTGATGAGATTCATCAGCACTCTTGTGTCAAATCTATTGTGCCCACAGGCAGAGCTCAGCAGTAGCAAACAGCAGAGCAAGAAAAGAGTTAGAGACAAACCAGTGCTGTGTCCTCTGGTTTGTTTCCTGGTCTGGCCGGACTGAGGCAGTTGATCTCTTAGCTGAAATATGGATGTCAGAGTTTAATATTGACAGAATATTTAACCTTCGGGATATCAGAAAAATTTATCCCCTTAAATTGCAGAGAATTAGCAAGAACAAAAAAATTCAGTGATCCATTTTTTGACAATGCAATTAAAGACTGACTCTATTAAATCTGTAGAGTAATGTAAGCAAAAGTTAACTGATTCCAAAGTGGTGAATTTACTCACTTAAAAAAATCTGAATAGTAAAGAGAAGTTACTGCACAGAGGTGGGTTAATGTGCATATGGTGAGAGAATATTTTGTACAGTACATGGTGTATAGTCTGCTTCATCCATATGGCAATAGGATATTATGTACATGTTATTGCACAATGTGTATATGACACATTATGACACATTATATGATACATATATACAGTAAAATGTGTGTGCAGTATTTGCTCTAAGCTGCAGAAATGTGTTTTAATTTGACTAAATGACTTATGTTGACCAATAACGTCGGCACAGTAGATGTGTTTATGGCCTGTGTGAAGCTGTGTTAAATCCATACGCAGCAGATTTAGCTAATTGCGCTTGTAACTGACTGTCTCTGAACAACATAACGACAACAACGCCAACCTTTAAACACGAACGCATAAGACATTTGCTCATTTGCAGTTAGTTCACCATATTTGATGTTTAATTGGTGTAATCTCAGAGCTGCAAAGCTGGAGGACTTTACCCTGATAAAGTGATACATTTAAATTGAAATATTTCTTCTCAAAGGTAAGAAGGCCCTTCAACTTCGTTTCACCATTTATCTGTTGTCTCTTTCTTGCCAAATCATTGTAGCCTCTCGCCTTTTGGATAGTTCCACAGGAGGCAACCAGATCGGCATGAAATTAGCTCAGTCTGAATCTTTGCATGGTCCAATCAGATGAGCTGAGATTTAATCTCTGCCGGCCTGCCCTACCAGAGTCCGACCCCTCTGATGAAATGGACTACATATTCATAGGTTCACTTGCATGGTTGATTATAACAGCATCGACAGAAGGTACAACCTTTCTTCTGTTTATCTTTATTCCAATGTTCCTGTGTGAGAAGGAAGATTAAATATTGAATATGAATTCCCCCCACTGATTGCATTAAAACCAAAGGGCTCAATGGCATGGCATGTCTTTATGTCTTTACCAGTCCAAGCAACACTATGAACAAATCACATTTACTTTCACCAAGCACTCAGTCCATATATTATCCCAGTCTGGGTCTCATTGTGTCCTGTTCTGAACAGTCCTGGGTATAATTCACTCTGCAGACATTGTAGTATTTTGTAGCTAAATAGTGTGCATTTTCTTGTAGATATTCATTACCTTCCCTGACATAAAATAATGCCCTGTAATAATGGGAAATAATACCTGATGAATTAATTATGGTGATAACATCTTGGGAAGGAGGCTTAAATGCCATCTTAAATTACATGCAGACATTAGAAAACTTTCAACTTGTCTCATTTGCATAAAAGGAGCAGAGGTATGCATAAATACAAAGGCTTCCTCAGGAAGGAACGTTGTCTGGGAAGCCTGATCAGTTTATTGTAGGAATTCTAAATCACACAGTAATGAGAAGAATGTGGGTTTGCTGAATGAATTTATATATATATTTATATACACACGTACATACATACATGCATATATCATACACACACACACACATATATATATCAAAGGGTACACTCTATCAATTTAAAACTAAATTTCTCTTTGCCATGAAGCAATTTTCCCATTATTTTGTTTGAATGTCAGACAGAAGTGATTGTCTTCTTCAATAGTTCAGCATTTTTAATTGACTTAATGGACAAAATGGCAATTTAAAAACAGGAAATTAAAGTGGCGAGTTCCCTGATAAGAAATGCTCAGTTGTACTGAATCAAAATATTGATGTAATTCATTGCTGTTTTTTTTTTTTTTTTTTTTCATTATGTGCACTAGGCACCGAGGACCAATAATACAACACGTGAAAGAGGTTTGGTAGAATAGATTGTGAATGGGATGTCTATCTTTTCCTGAAGCCTGTAAACTGTGCTAATCAGGTGAACTACTACTTAAAAAATCTGAATTGTAATGTTGTATTGATGTTAAGGAATGCGCTAAAATGAATGTTTCATTGAATATCCACCCTTCTTGTGCTGCCAAAAAAAAGAAGAAAATAGCAAGCATTAATTGTCACATTCTCATGCGTTATGTGTTTAATACGACCTCCCTTTTACCACAAGTTTCTACACAAACTGCTATCTTATAGGTATATAGCGCTTGTTTCAAATGTCTCCCATGTGCTTCATTGTCGTCGAATTTTTGGTTTACCGTGTATTTATTTGCAGTGCAATGAAAAAAAAATCTATTTTTCCTCCTTCACGTGAGAGCCCACTGCTAATTAAGCTCATCTGCACCTACAGTAAGTTCACAGGTAAGCTCTCCATCACGGCATCATGGCACAGGAGGAGGAAAAAAAAGCCCCCATATTGTGGAAATCTCCTTCTCCTCAGAGAAAGAGAGGGGGAGAGAAAGTGGGAGAAGGAATGCCTTGCCTTCCTCATTACACTGCTGTCATTTACTCTTCATCCCCCGTACTCTTTAGTGGCATTAAGACGGGATGTAAATTTGACAGTTAACGCTGTTAGAAAATGGCTAGTTCAAGAAGGGCAGGAATTAGAGATGGGCATTAGACGCTGATAAGCTCCTTTCCTCTGCCGCGGCGGCTGCTTAACATTCATGGGAAAGTCATCATCAAACAACGTTATCACAGCTCTGTTGACGGCTGAGGAACATCATCACTATGATAATTTTTTTTTATAGCTGTGAGCCAAAAAAGCACTCTTTTATTTCAGCGGTTTGTTAATGAGATAGGAGCTTGTTGGTATGGGCAAATGCAAACTTGCCACTCTCCAGCGTTTGTTTGAGTCCCCAAGCCTCCCCCGCATGCCTCCCACTGCACCCCCTCCACACTGTTTAATGTTGCAGGGAGGGGGGAGGGAGACACATTTTTATGTACTCCTTTCGAAGTGCTCTGTGTACATTGCTGAAGGAGGGCCTTTATGTGTACCTTTGCAGATCAGTCGCTCAAAGAGAGGAAAACATGGTTATATCAACAAACGCTCTCTCCTAACAGCCCTGTAGCTGGCACCTGTCACTCACCTGGGATTTAGCCATAGATCTGAATAGAGGGGGAATGTTGAATATTGAAGCTGAGTAAACTCCCACCAGCAGTAGCATGTGATCAATTCCGCTTTTAATGATGAAAAGGGTACTTAAACTGTCGGATCTTGAGGCCTCCAGTAATTATGGCTATAAATCATGTGCATTGTTTCTTCCTATTTATTCATTAATGCTCCTAACAGCTCAGTTCAGAGGTTTCTTGCACTCTGGAGCAATTCACATGTGTGCTAGCTGCCAAGGCTAAGCAGCTTTCCTATGGATAGGGATGCAAACTGTGGGCTGTAGATACCGAAATCTGATTTTGGCTTTATCACTGTTTGTGTTTGTAGAGTGGGTTAAGAGAGATTTAATCTTTGGAAATCCTTACCAGGGGAGATGACAAATCATCTCTAACTTGCTCTAATTACTTCTAAAAACTTTTTTGTTTGCATTACAGTTATTGAGCAAAGGTAGCGATGAAAGGTACACGAAGATGACTTGTAATGTTTAAGTCTTTCATTTATAATATATGTTTCACCCCTAGACACAAGTCAGTGTTTTTAGTCCAAAATGTAGAATATGCATCAGTCATGGGTCAGAATAAATGAAACGGCCCATTGAGAGTAAACCCAAAGCATCTGTTGATGTTGGCAGTGGAGTAACAGCTTTGTTACTGCTCAGAGAATTGACCTGATCCAAAAACAGTGATGTCGTCACTTCAAGAATTCTTAGCTTGATGCATAAGTGTTATTAAATCATTCCCATTCAGAAGCGTGTATTATTATGACACTGTTGTAGAAGGATAGTAATCACAGATAGGCGCTCTCATTTCCAGCTCAGAACTCTCACCTGCACACCACCCCCGGGAAGCAGTTTCTGGGAAATATCACAAGTTACACAGTACAGTAAACTGATCCATATCAAGTACTGAATGCAGAAGCAGGGGGCTGGGGAACAAGCAGCCAAGTCAAGGCATAAACTAAAAAACAAAGAATTAATAGCTGAACAACCAGGTCGCGCCTTATTAGAGGTTATGATGGTCAGGTTTAAGTACTTAGTATCCAGTAAATATATAATTCACGTCTTTCACTTGGTGTTAGAGCAGCAACTGTCGGTGTGTTTTAATTCTTGTCAACTGATGAGACTCGACTGTGTGTGGCGAAGAACAGTAGTTTGCGGTGCTTCTTGCTGAGACATAGTGAGTCCCCAAAGATTAAAAAAAAAAAAGTTCTGGCATGCTGCACCAAGATGTCAAAACCAGGTAGAGGAACACTCAGCAGCAATCTGCCTGTCTCCACGATGCTCTGGAGCTCTTGGTAATCATTATGGCAGATGTTAAAACCAGCAAAAGTCAACACTTTCTGGCATAGAATTTGTCCAGACATAGCATCATGCATAAAATTTCAGCATGTCTATTAAAATCCTGTGCTCTCAGGTACTGTAGTATGTAGGAGTGTTTTGACATAGAACCCATGATAATTGCACGACACCTCAGTTTATAGGGATTCAGCTAATGAATGAGGGAAAGTGATTTGCTTCACCATGAAGTCAGTACGATAAATGGTGCGATATTAATGTTAAATCCAAACAAAAATACAAGGTTTGACGTAGAACTGTCAAATACACACTGATTAGTGCTTTGTCTGCAATTTGTTAGCTTGTTAGTCATAAAACCCCAATGAAAGCCCTCCACAGAAATGAGTTGTAAGAGTCCAGTTGAACAAACACTGTTTATTCATTGCTGGCTTTGTTTATGAAGTGATTGAGTGGAAAACAGTTTTTCCTCTTATTATTTTTATTGAGCGATTGATCCGAGAAGTGACAGAGCTCCAGTGTATCGCTGTGTAAGTCAGCTTGTTGTACAATTTTTGGAGTTTTTTCATTCCTTGGAAAAATGAGTACAATGCAAATGAAAGGCAGATGTGCTGCAGTCCTTTTGGATCCACAGTAATTCTGCCTTTTGAGCCGATTCCACAGCATTATCTCCACTTTGTAGTGGTCTCTGAGCCCTTTGTCATGTTAGTTCAATAGTCCACCGTACAGTAAAGCACCTCTGTGGGTAGCTCTGTTATTTAGTGCCACTTTGGGAACGTGGAAACAGGATAGTGCTCGATCTTGTGTTTCTGGACGCGGAGTTCCTTAGCAGAGTTGAGAATCCTGAAAAGCATGGAAAATAGATTTGATCATTTAATGAAACAGGATTTGCTCCTTTGAAAATACTCTTTTCAACCTTCACATTTAATTAACGCAGCAGTGATTTCATATGTTTCAAGTGTCTGTTATTGTTAGAGTATTCGGCGCCTCCTACGTTATTCTGTCGACTGACCAACATCCTCAAATGCAACTAAGAGGAGAAAGTGTAGAAGAAGCACATGGAGCTGTGCTGGAGGACCTGGGGTTGAGCCTTTGCCTCACCAGCTTGTACTGTAAACTCCACACAACTAAGCCACAGTTTGGTTCTCCTTATTTATGATAATGAAATGTAATTCCGCCCTTCATTGGCATGCAGCGCTCTTACACTCGAGTAAATTATTCTCTTTTTACCATCGCTTCCATATTTTGAAACCATTACTTAATCACGTTGTCAAAATCCCCATTTCCTCTCATCAATCCTACGTTGAGCTTTATTTGTGATCCTCTCTTTCTTTTGCCCTCACCCATTTTGTTCACTCCATTTCTCTCGTTCAATTTCGCTCCACATTGGCGTTTATTTATTTTTTTGAGGATGTCTGGATTACCCCTACTGAAATAGCTGTTACTCAGATTTTAGGTCATCTACCAAATCCATTAGGGGAAAATATACAAATAACCCCACTTTTCTCTTTCATCCATAGTGGTCTGCTGTTCCTCATCTTGTGGCTGCGGAGGCTTACGGTGCTATTAATAGCAGGTAATCTGCAACAGTTTTGTCTGCTAATATATTTGTGGTTATTGTGTTGTGGTAAGTGAACACTTCATGTGGATAAAAGCTATGGTATAACTGCCAACCAGTAGTTACCAGTTTTACCATGTCGGATGTTTACACAACATTCTTGCGTCACATTATTATCAATAACACAGAGGCAGAGTGAGAGCCAGCTGTGGCAGTTCTCATAATTCATAATACATTAATTTGTAATTAGCGGGTTTAATGAAACTGATACTGCAATATTAGTTATTAGGTGTACAGTTTCAACAGAAACAAATCCGCTCATCCAGTACAATAAAAGTGGCCACATGAAAGAAATAAAGTGAAGAAGCAAAGAGCATTGAAGCTAACGAAGTGTATTACACACTTATTAAAGTAATTTTCACTTTGCCTCCCAGACCTGGCCAAAAACACTTTCAAATTCTCATTGTACTCCAAGGTAGGCTATTTCCTTGTTAACTTTGAAGTAAGCTCAAAAACGTATAGGTAGACAGGGGTGGCATCAAATAATCAGCAACTTCAAAAAGCATGCTGCCACTTAGCACTCCTAAAGCTAATGTCCCCAAGACATTCAGAATGGAAATTATTCAAACTCATTTAGTGGCAGCAAATTGGTCTAAGTTCAATCAGAAAACAGACTGACACTGAACAAGAAGTGCAGCCTAATTATACTTGTTTGTCAAATGAAAATTTCATTTGGGCAGAAATGAAACCTTCCAGCAACTTCTTTTAAGGTGAGCTCCTAGTTGTATTATCAGCTAAATGCAGTAAAATCCATAATCATATGATGATAATGAAAATGGAGCCAATGTTAACATTCAGGCTTTCAATGCCCCGGGCACATGGCGATAAAAATTAAGTACCATAGTCCTCTGCCAGGCACGCTGACACCCGGGCTGGTCTTTAGCCTCTTAGATGCGTTTTTGCATTTTAAAAACTTTATCAAAGCACTGTTGCAATGTGGAAAATGTCAACGTGAAATGCACTGAAGGCAAATTGGAATTTCATTAATAGTAAAATTATTGCTTTTGACTGATGTATTACTATGCTTGTTAAGAGCTGGAGAGTGGAACGCTCGTCTGTCTGGTCGGCAGTCTTGCCTCTTCTTGTCCCATGCCATTTGCTGAAAGTTAGAGATCTACTTTCCAGCAAAAAAAAAAAAAAAATGAAGTTGCTAAAGTTGCAGGAAGTGAAGAAGAGTTGAAGGCACTGATTTATATTGTGGTGTGAGCAGTGAGTCTCCTGACCAGGATACATGTGAAGATACTGAGCTCATGAAAGAGAAAAACAGAAGGGATGGACAGAGTAACAAAGGCTCTGTTGTGCTAGATAACATCGACACTGACATCTGGGTAGCTTCATAGTTGCTGCGTCTCTCCCTGCTTTAATGTGGAGCTGATGTTCTCCTCATGGTGGACCAACACAGTGTGGATTTGTGCTGTAGAGCAGTGAGGTGTCTTCTCATTGCTAAACATGGTGACATCTAATCTTAACAATAGGGAACGGGCCCCAGAGAGCCCGCCGTGGACTGGTAAACAGACCTAACCTGGTGTGAAGGTATCAGTTCACTGAGACTTGTGCTCATTCATGAAGCCGGTGCTGTTTATTGATTTACCTTGTAATCCTCTCAGTGTCAATGTCGTCAATGACGGAGGAGAAAATGGGAACGGCGTGTCAGATGGAGGACATTTTCTGACAGCAAAACGAGACAACAGATTAGCTTTAATGGGATGCTGGCATTCATGTTCTCCCGTGGGGTTTGGATATGTGGCACTCGGTCTACGAGTGGACCAAAATGATTTGCTTGAAAACTGTTTTTAAATGTTGACCAGCTGGTGCAATGAACTGCATGCACCGAATTAACATTTTATAATATTGTATGCGGTACTTTGGTATTTTCATGACTGTCATCTTCCATTTTCCACAACAAAGCAAAGAAAAGTTTCAGTGAGAGGTGAAAAATAAGGCAAAAAACCTGAATTAGCATCACTGTTTTAAAGAAGTGTTAATGTTCTGAGGTAGAAACTTAAGCCTTAAAAATGCTACGTGTATATCAGTATTCAGCAAAACTAGTTGGGTGGTATCTCATAACAGGACACGATGGTTGGCCAACTAGTTTTCAAATCAATAATATTTTTTGAGTTTATGCATTTTGGCTAACAAAGAGAATTAGCTTGCAAGCTAACATTTTCAGCTTTCTTTGCTATTTTAAGAAACTGGCTTTCACTTCTTGGACAGTTGCCCATGGCGGTGCCTGACATGGCTTTAGTGTTTTTCTCTCTCTGTCTAACAGCACATCTGATACATGCACAAGTCTTTGTTAGTTTGTTCCACTCTATTTTACAGTCACAGGAAGGATAACAAAAGATTACAACAAATGCATTATGATCTCTTTAGGGTTGCCATAGCTACATACAGCATTTCAACATAAAGACCTGAGTGACTCATTTTAGTTGACTGTACAGGTTTTTGTAAAAAGGACGAATGAAAAAAATTGTCTTGTCAAATGAACTCAATATTGATATTACTGTCCACTTTTCAACCTAAATATTATTGCATTGCTATGATATTCCAGACAGGTACGGGGACCACTTCTGTGAGTGGCTTATATTATAAGTAATTATATTATTGTAATAATACACACTTTACCTTGCAGACCTTTAAATAGACAGCATACAGCAATATGCTAACCGACAGAAATACTAACACATATTTCTACAAAATACATTAAACAAATACAACAGGCACTACATGCAACAAAATGCACATTTTTAACAAAATGTGTCAGAAACAATGGTCTGTTAGCTACAATGAAAGAATTGTCCATTTTGAATGACTGTGTGTTGGCAGAGGCCTTTAAATTCGAGCCACTATCCTCATTAACTGACACTGACAGCAGCCTGTCACAAACAACGCTGATTTCACTGACCAGATGGTGAATTCCAGTAGCCAGTTTCTCTGGTAGATAGACCCGGTCACAGATACATGTCATAGACTGTGGACAGAGGGTTTCAATAAAAACAACCTTGACAAGATCAACTTAGAGTGAGCTATAATGAATTTTAAAATGCACTGTTCAAATCAGATTTCATTTGTTTGATACTGTCTTACTAGTAGCAACAAACAAAATTCAGACTCCAGGTAAACATTAAAATGCGACCCTGTTGAGATGGATTTTTTTTTTTTAATCTATCTGATAATTACTGGAAGTGTGACATAACAGCGATGCTCATGTCGGTCAGTGAAGCCCATAGCATTACCTTCCTCAATAACGTCTACATTTAAACATCACTGACAAGTTAGATTGCTACCTGGTAGTCAGCTGTAGGCTCTCTGTATTTTAAATCACACAATGTTGTCACTGTTTCCATCTAGTTTAATGACACTATTAATTGGATTTGTAATGATGTTTTAAGCAAACTTATTTCAACAGACATCTTTCAGGCAATGGCCTTCATGATAAGGATGAATGGTGCATGTCTGGCATACAGTAGCGGTGGATTAGACGCCAAGGTATTTCACAGTATTTGTAGTGAAGCTCTGACCTCTTGTGCCGTATTGTGGAAGTGCAAAATCCTCATGCTACACTGGCAGTGGAGGTAATAACAAGCTCTGTAATGCAATATCTTTGTAAGTATGCACTTTAATTTTAAAAATTAAAGCTTCTTGGAGGCCTCTTTCACAGTTCCTCCATATGTCGTACTTTATGAACCCCTCAGGTAGCTTCCAGAAAAACCGTCGTAAAAGTCCCTGTAGGAGCGGGTTGGGTGATATGTTGAAAAGTCCAAAGAAATGTTCCACAAGGATCCATTTATGGGCTGTTCACACTGGAACTGTGAAGGAGCCTTTATCAGTTTCTGAAAGGACACGTACAGTACCGGTGCTGGTTCAGCCAGGCTACTGTACTGACTTGTTGTAGAACAAATTTGGACCCAATATCATTGTGCATTTAATTAGCAAACGTCTACTGGTGTCTCGTGCTTCTATAGTTTCACATGGTTCATGACCTCTGTTGTCTGACATCCCCGACTCTGTCTCGTCATTCCTGTCTCCCTCCACCGCCCGCAGTTACAGCAGCAGTGTCATTGAATATTCCATAATGCTTCAGAAATGCTGTTTTAACTCCTGTCATATGTAATAAAGCTGCAGTATAAGTGACCTTTTCTACCTCTTGATGTTACTGTTGCTAACTTCGACAAGCTATCCCACCTGGCACTGTGCCAACTTGCGAAACAATGGGAGTCTGTCACTGATAGTTTCTCAGCAGCCACTGATAACCTTTGGAAACAGACCAGTTTGATATCATCACAAAATCCACCAAATAGGACGCTAGCAGAGGGAAAAGTCCAAGATTTCAAATATGCGAGAGGACGCTGAAGTGCTAGTTCATAGGGGTGTTACTCTTGGAGTGAGAGGAGTCCGTCACCTGACCTTACCATCTGTTGATAGCAAGTAACCCAAGAAATCGGTGTAATGGAGGCTCCAGGATCAACATGAGCTAATGTGGAACATGATGAGGAAATGTTGGTTACAGCAGGCATCACACGACCGTTAATGACTAACCACAGTTAGTGTAGCTACGCTGCAGTGCTATACTGCAGCTACAGCGGTTATGCCCTTTTCTAAAATCCTTGTTTACTGTTTGAAAATGAGTTCCAGGAAATATGGATGGAGGAGAGTGCAAAAAATAATGTCAAACATTTTGAGAAAAGGATGAAGGCAACACCACAGTGTGATATACATACACAGCTGATTCTGTGTAATAGTCGTAATATTCCCATTTGGTCCAGCTTTATAAAATCAGGTCTATTAGATGTTAGATTTATATATCAGTGTCATGAATTAAAAGCATGTGATGTCCAGTTCACCCACTATAGTCAACCTGCTATATATTGTATTCTCCAAAAGCTCCTTTAAGCTGTCTTCAAAGAGGATAGATAAGATAGTTATGAACATTTGCAGCATGAAACAATTAAATCCCAGAGAAAGCTGGACATTTTCAATAACGCTCAAAAATATGCCTAAAGTCCAATCGAAACGGTATTATCCGTGTCCTGATGTGTCTGTGAGTGAAAGGGATAGGGACATAACATTGGGAGTAACTTGAAAACGTACACAGATGGGATAGCGGTATCCGTCAGGAGGAGGAGGAGAGAGGTGTAGTTGGTGAGGCAGTTGGCTGTAAAATGCCCCGGAGCTGCCACAGACACCACCTTCCTCAAAGTGAATAAATTCTAGCTTGCGGGACTGTAACCACGGTATTTTGAAGAAACGGAACAAATTTTGAGGTAGCGAACACCTGAAGACACACCGATGTACCATGCTGGTGCTAGCCAGCTAACTGATGAATCTTAGCTCTGTGCAGCTAGAAGTGGAAGATTGATCGATGTGTAGATGTTGTGATATTATTGGTTGGATCAAGCTTACATAAGCACACATCATATATTGTTCTACAGGAAGAAAACATATTTTTGGCAGACCTGGGATGTGATGTAAAAATGTTTAAAAGGCATTTTTCCTTTCTGCTGAAAGCGTTTGATATGTTGGAGGAACTTTTCTTGAACCACTACTTTTCAGAGTGCGAGTATTCATTTTTATTCTCATGCTGTCACCTGTGATCTGTAAATCTCAAGCTGTAAAGCGCGTATTTAAGCCTTTACAAGGAGAGTAAAGAGATTCATGGAATCCCGCATATTGCTTTTGCTATTGTTGATTCATCTTACGAATCCATCTCTGCCAGCCCGATGAATCCTAATGAAGCAGAAATCTGTCACATTTACTCCACAATGAGGGTAGCTGGCAAACTTTCTCGGGAAAATGAAACTATTATCTTCAACTAGACACGCACAGGGCTCAATATAAATAAATAAAGTCACACTTATCTAGTGGCCAGTGTGATTACTGTAGCCGAAGCTGACATCCAAATTGACTGTCTTATCATGTCGAAGTGATTTCAGCCGAGTGGAGACTGTAGATGAAAGCAAAATGATCTTTAAATAGTAGTTAAAGATGGTTGCTCGATAAGTTGTTCCACAACAGTTTTGATCAATGAAGCATGCACTCAATATATTGCCTATTTAGATATGTGAGATAAACTTAGCTGGGCTCCTAAATGATTCATAAATTATATTTCCTTCAGTACAAGGTAATGACTTTATGGCCTTGTTGAATTCTTAATGTTGGGACATAAATGCTTCAGGGAAACTGTGGTGAGCTGGAAAAGACTCATTTTGTGCATATAGAACATTATGTTGCCTCATGTCTCTTGTACCGGATTCAGCTTTTAATGCATGAGGGCATCTTTTTTCCTCTATCTAAAACATGTATATTTATCCCAGCTGTTCCATCAAACTAATACCAATTCACTGATGAAAATAGGAAAAATTCTTACACAATAAGTATCTATTCTTGAACCACACATATGGATGTTGACCACAAGCGACCAATAAGTGAAAATGGGCCTTTTAAGCAATATTTTGGGGGGAAGGCTTGGACTACCTCAGGTCTAACAGCCTATGAATTGAATTTGCCGTGCTCTCATACGACAAAGCCTGCCAGGTGGGAGCTCCGGCTGTAGAAAATGTCAAAGCTATTTTCCTCTTTACTAGTCAATGCGATGCTTGTTTAATAGTAATTGGAATCTTATCCTGCTGTTTGCTCATCATTTCCTGTGCCTAGTTATTCCACACCTAAACTCCATTTAAGTTTTTAATAACATTTTAGAATAGTTCCCATTCAGGTAAACAGAATCTGATTACCTTGATGGATTGAAAATGTATGTCTGACGGTAGTTTATTTGATTTATTTATTCAAGGGGCCTCAAATGGAAGCACTTTAGCTGAGGCAAACAAATGGTTGCCGTACCTCTTCCAAGAGCACAGTGTTTACAGAAACTGTGAGGTTTTATATTTTGTTAGCCTCCGCGCTTCTCTATCCCACTGTGGAGAAACACTAAGAATGAAAATAATGTCAGCCTGACTTGATTTGTTTGTTCAGCCAGATTTCTTTTTTGTCAGCATATTATTGTTGCAACATGCGTATAATGATGGGTCCCACAATCCACCTGTTCAAGAGCAAAATACTGTCCAGCGGGGTAGATTGTGTGACTAGATATTTCTAAAAACTGAGTACATGCACACTCGGCTCCAGAAGCCAGTGAGCAGGAGCCTAAAACTATTCTGTGATAGTTTTGGATTTCCCTCTCTCCATAAGCCTCTCATTGTGTTCGAGGACCTGCTTTGTACAAGTGCTTGCCAGCTGCTTACCAAATGAGGTTATAGTGTTTCCCTATCAACTGTAAATTTCAATAATTTGTTGGAGGGGCCTCTCACTGTCAGTTTTTATCATATTATCAATGACGACTCAATTTTCCTCTGCCACTCCATCTCAAGCACTGACCCCCGGCCCTATTACAGTCCTGTAATGAAGTGCAATGGAGTGGTAATTGGTCCACATTATACCAGATCAGGTAACATTAGACTTATTTTCTTATCACAATGAGCCCTGCTGGTGACTCTCAATGAGAAACCAAACACAGTTCCTTTCTTATGCAGGCTATCATCCAAATAACATTTCAGCCAGAGACCCTTTCCCCATTTCAGTTTTCCATTTCAAGATTGCACTCCATGTCCCGGACTGTGCTTTGTTTCTAGTTTCCTCCGCTTTAAAGGTCTCCCAAACAGCCTCAGAGGCAGTGCAGATATGAGGTAGAGCTTTCCCGGGATGGGGAAGTACAGTAAATGAGACGGTAACATGACCATTACGTGGGCAATATTAGATGTACAGTACTCTGCTCCCCCACTCTTACAGCCCCCTGCCGTAGAGTGCTTGGTGCTTAGTGAGTTGAGTTTTGATATTCTTCCTGTTATTCTGTCGTTGCAGAATTACACGCTTGTCTACGAACCGAGCAAATTTCATGAGCTTATGAAACTGTTTCAACGTGCAAAAATGCATTTCTTCCATTCCCCAAAAATTATCTCAGTGGAAAGTTTTCACCCAGGAGGCACATTATGTGGATGTTATTGAAATCAAATTCAGAAAATTGGCACAAATCAATTTTCTCATTCCCATTACGGCAGTTATGTGTCTGTCAGCTGCAAAAGAGACTTCATAACTCTGAGTAACAATGGGTTAACTAAAAAAAGTTGCAAAAATTATTTCTGCCAAGGTTTAAATAATTATGAAGAAAAATGAAATGTGCAATTTCCAGTAAAATAAGCCAACCATGTGCTAGCAGCCTCATATTAAACCTCATATTGAAAGGTCCAGCAAACATCTGCACGCGATTCAGGTAGATGTCAACTAAATATTCTGGTCAGTGATGAACTGCAACACTGACTAATCCACTGACTAATTCACAAAGCTGTGAAAGCTGAACTTTTGTGCTCTGAGAGGCAGGATGTCAGGTCTCTGTTGTGAACTGACGCACGCTCCCTGGCAGAGTTGCTCTGCGCGCTGAAAACACACAGCACACTAAAAGGACAGGATATTGGATAACGAGGTTAAAATATAGGAGCAAAAATATTCTCTTATTAAACTCAGGCTGCGGGGATTTGATTTGAGCCACCTAATAGATAGTGGTTTCAAGGGATCCCAAACAAAAGGTAACGGGCCGGTCATGCTTGTGGTAGCTAATGGCAGAGTTAGAAGAAATTAGAGGATTCTTTTTCTACAGGAAATTGTACTTAAAGACGGGTCATGGATCACCCTGCTCTTCACAGGCAGCTTCAGAAGTCAGAGTGAACTTTTGCCGCGGCCATTAGGAGGTCTACATCGTAGAAAGAGGTCAAAGCAGAAACAAAACTAATTGCATGACTGGAGGAAGGCAAAGCTGTGTAAATTGATTTTGTGGCTGAAATTCACGGTTTCACAAGGGAGTAAACTCTTGTCGTGTGATTTTGTAAGTATAATTAAAGAAACCGAAGATTGAGGACAGGGCAAACCTGCATGTACAAGCCAAAATAAACCAAACACCAAGAAAGAGTTTTAAACCGAGAACAGCTTCTTGGCTTTGATTCGACAAGCGGCTGGAAATTTGTTGAGGTAAATCTACACGAGATGTGAAGTGTGGTGTTTTGTGGAGCTGTTTCAGGTGCTGCCACAGAATCCCCTGTGAGCACTTTGTTGGGCTGCGATCAGGTTCATCAACTCTCATGCAATGATCGTGATCACTGATGATTGCTTTGTGTTTATTGGCATTTGCCTCCCCCTCCAAATGGTTCAGTGGGTCTAAACCATGCCAGGAAAATATACCTCAAGTGTGGCCCTCAACACTTTTTTCATGCGGCACAAGTGTGTGTGAAAAGGGGCTTTAAGCTCTGCAGCCTCTCTGTTGTGTGTTGTTGCAGCCCAAACCGCCTGATCACATTTTAGGCTGAGGCTTCATCCAGGTGATTTAGAGTTGTTCATCTGTGTGTACACGACAGTTTTGGACTGTTTAAGTGATCTGTGAATTGCGATTTCGGACAATGAAGAACCATCATCACGTTGAGTTATCACAGAGAGGTGTGGAGTCCCACAACAGCAGTTTTTGCAGCTATAAAATGTGACACAATGCAATATGGGATTGTTGTCAGAAGGTAGTACACACGCCATGGACATAAACTCATAAAATGACAGATAGTAAAAATAATAAATAGAGAGTCGTGCATTCCCCCTCCGGTCCAAAAGGTCTATATAAGTACTCCATTAATGAATGAAGTTCTAGTCATTTTCTTCTCCAAAGAAAGACAGGCTGCATCCACATTTCCACTAAACATATGTCCATATTCCTCCGGAGGAGTGCCATCATCCTCCTGGCCTGCAGAAGCTCAAACAGTTTTCCTCTGGTTGTCTTGTCTTTAGTTCATTCTTCCACACCAACTTTAATTTAAGCCGAGGAGAAAGACTTGGTGTTTGAAATTGTTTTTTTTTTTTCCTTCAAGTGAGTTCCTGCCAAGTAAAGATGCTCAAACCAACTCCCCACAGTTAGAGATATGTTCAGCCTCTCTAACCAGAGTAGCACATTTGAATAATGCATTAAACCCTGAGCATGATGAGATATTACTGGTTAAGTATCTTACCACACCTGTGTAGACGTACCTGGTCCCTCATCTGTGTGCCGTACAGTGTCTGCTTTGCTCTGTGGTTTAGCTGTCTGTCAGAGGCTGTCTGTTGGCTGAGCTGAGTGATTGTCTGCTGCCCTCTAGTGGTTGTTTCTGGGCAGTGCCACGTGTTGAAATCAGTTGTGTCACATTACAGAGGAAATTCTTGGGGAATCTGGAACTTCTCATACTGAGTAATAGTGACACCATACAGATGATTCATTCAGTTCTTTGACTCATTCATTCAGTCATTTGCTTGTTTTACTTAGGAAATACATCTTGTTCTCGTGTGTGTACATACTGTATGTGTGTGTGTGTGTGTGTGACAATTTTCAGGCAGCATTTGTGCACACAAGTGACTCTGTGCTAAAGACAGAATCATTACAATAGAGGTGATATTAGAATTATATAGAAGTTTTATCCTGAGCATATAGCTGATACAGCATAAAGCCTAAAAATACACCCTTAGAAAATCCCCTTCACTGTCATTTTTAATGCTGACTGGAGGTAACGTGATCATGGTGCTGCTGTTTGCAGACAGGCATGTTTATTAATTAAAGACATAGTCTCACAGTATCACTCTGACTGTAAAACTTTCCGAACACAAAGCACCTTTTAATAAGGAAGTAAAAAAAGAAGAAGCATTTGACTCACACAACAGGTGAATTTATGTATTTGTGTGTGGGTGTGTTTGGATATCTGTGTGTGTGTTTGTGCGTGTGGGTGTGTACGTGTGTGTGTGTGTGTTTGTGGGTGTGTGTGTGTGTGCAGTATTTTTGAGAACAGAGAGCAAAAGCATTTCAAAAGTGTTTCCTTTCTGAACTGTAAAAGACAAGAGGCTTTGTGTTAAGCGTTTTTCTACGTCAAGGTCAGTGTGTGCATGCCTCAAAATTCAACACCGTAACTCTTAGCTACCCCATATTTTTATTGCTTTCATTATCTGCAAATGACTAATGAAAAACAGCACAAGTGTGGCTGTAATCGCATCTTGCACGACATGACACCACTATGGTGTGTTTTCTCACTTCTTCAACTGTTTCAGGAAGTGGGGCAGAGTCACCAAAATCAGGAAACTAAGGGTTGCTATTAATACAACTGAGCAAAGAGCTGTACTGTAGCTGGTGAAAGCTAAAATCATCTCAGTTGAAGAGGAAAGGAGCTTAAGTACACTTGAGAAACCAAAAGGACATATTTGGGATGCTCCTTGTGGGCTGATTTTGTCCACATTTGAGGCTTCACGACCATGGAAGAACCCGTCTCACATATTCAATCAGGTAAATGTGACATATCTTCTATAATTGCCTTTTTAGTCAGTTTCAGGTGGCGAAAATACCCATAAGATATATATTTACATAAAAACAGCACTGTACAGTTGCCTTTTATTACACAATGTCGATAAGTTGTTGAGAACGTTTTTTTTTCCCTTTCAAATGTGACACGCTTATTTATTAAACTTTATTAAACTGAACCTTTATTTAAAACTCTTCTGAGCTTTTTTAAAAAAAGAGGAAGCAAGCATCTTAGCCTTCCTGTACGGCTAAATTCATATGTGGGTTATTTAATAATTTCCCACATGTCTAAAATCGAATCAGTCATGTTATCAGTCCGTTAAGACACAGATGGCAAGTCTGTCTGGCCTGTCATCAGTGGGAACTGTGATGAAGGTGAAATAGCCGACTTGGATTTCTTTCCCAGTTAGCGTGTACAGAGGTGAACTTGACCTGATTAAACACTGTAATGAGTCAAACAAAATTACTCTGACCAGTGTTGACACAGTGCAATGTTTGCACAACTCCTTGTTGGCTCCGCGCTGACATATCAAACAAATCGGACATTCATTCTCTAACCACAGTCACCTTGACATTTCACAGCCGGACAGCTGGTATGTTGTGGAGCATTTTCCTGACAAACACTACCTGCTGCAACATGGAAACCAACACATAATATGACCAGTGTCATATCATTAGCGTAATGTTTGAGCCAATTACTGGATTGTGATTCATTTCACGTGGTTAGGCTGGATCAGCGATGTTTAAGGGGAACTAATGATTGATATTTTCCAGCTTTGGTAAGGCAGTTTTCAGACTGTTTGAATGCATGTACTGTACACACTCACACTGTAATATGTTCTGTTTTTCAGCAAATTCTGAATCCCTCCCAGCACACGAGCTGTTAATTCTGCACACGGCTGATGCACAGGAATGGGCGACTTATTTGCAGCATCTCATGAAATCCTCCCAGAAATTCTGCGAAAGGTCAATTTTGCTGTATGCGGTCAGCCCGGATGATCGGCTCCACGGATATGACTTTGAGGGTTTCCAAAGCTGCAGGTGCATCGTGCTGCTCTTCACGGCGGTGTTGTGGGACATGCTCTGTGACCCTGAACTGCAGGGAGCGCTTCAGAGACTCCTCTATCCTCCACACAGAGTGGTGGTGCTGCTGTGCGGCATGTCAGAGGACAACATACTGACGGAGAGCTTCGAGGACTGGCCGAGCTGGAGAAAGCTCTCTATCGAGGATGAGCCTGAACTCTACATTTCTACCATTTTGGAGTCCATCACTGATAGTATGCAAAATTCATCATACTTAATTGTTTCTTTTTTGGGGCCTTTAAAGACCGCGCTCTTTTGTGGAGCATTATTATTGGTATATTTCTGAAGGTTTCAACTATTAAAAATTCAGATAAGCTGCTTAGAGGCGCTAACAGCAAACATAAGCAATTAAAGGGCCAGTTCACCCAAAATACAAAGTTTTGAGATGCTGAACTCTGCTCCTCTGCCATGGAAGTGAGTGAAATGTCATATTATATATGGTGGACAAGATTTGACAAGAAAAGTTTGAGAAAAAATAAAAAAAGCACATCAGTCAGGTTAATCCACAGATTTAGCAGTTTTCACCTGGACTGCTTTTTGCTGAAGTCCCTGTGAAGCGAGAGAGATGACAGGTGACATTTCATTCACCTCCACTGTGTTAGTGTACAGGCAGAAGTTTAAAGGTGGATACCACAAACTTCAGCATATGAAACTATCTGCAGAGGTTAGCGAGGAAGTTAGTTTGCGTGTGTAAACTGACCCTTTAGCCCTTTAGCTGAATAACTGAAGGCCACATAAAAACTCACCGCAGATGGTTTTTGATAATAATGACTTTTTTATTCAAAGGCAGGCGAGTGGAGGCTGAACAGGAGAGCGAAGCTGCTGCGGCTGCGGCAGAGTTGCACAACGCAGCAGCCTCTTCAACTGAAAATCCCACGGCTGATGAAAAAGAGGAAGTGGTGTCAGGAGTGCAAAAAGAAACTGTCCTGAAGGACGAAGAACCGGTGAGCACAGGGAATTCAACAAGTGAGGAAATGAGGGCGCCCACGCACCCCACCTGTCTCACCGTTCAACCAAAGAGAGTTCTGTGCGGGGTAAGACTGCATAATAAAGACAATATTACTGTGGGTCAGAGCTGCGTCCAAGTGTTATTCAACATGAATTCACATTTTTCTTCATTTAAGTGTGTGGCAGAGGTGATTAAGTGAGAAATATTTAGCATTTACATTCAGTTACTGCTGTTGATTGAAAATACTGGTTTCAATACAATTTTTTTGCCCCAACTACAGCTATTAAAGTCCTACCTGTTAATACTAAGAAGACATATTAATTCTATTTTCCTCTTTTTTTTAAGGAATTGGAGACGCTTTATATCATTTTCACTCATAAATTAGATGAACAGACGGTACCAGAGGTGGAGTTTTCATCTGACGCTATAGGTGCAAAAAGGGTCCCAGGCACTGTGGAGAATGAATACACTATAAGTGTTACTGCACCTGGCAAGTATCTCCAGGAAGTCATGTGACCTCAATCTGTTTTTACAGTGAAAGAGCTTGAAAACTTTAAATCTGAAAGAACTGTATTGTCTTTCCTTTATCTTTTCCATCCAGATATGCCTGCAGGAGAGGTATCACTCACCATGTACACTGACCAATCCTGTGTCAGCTTGAGCCCTGTTACATATTATACCAATATGGGAGAAGTCAGTCAGCATCTTGAAAATGCTACTGATCCTGTTAACTTCATCTGCCAGGTGGGACATAATGTCATACAGTAAACATGCTCGTGTTTTACTCCTTTTAATGGCTCTCCAGTTTATGCAAGCCATTTTCTACTTTCAGGCCTTCAACTTGACGGCCAATGCGACAGAGTCGCTCGACAACATGCTAACTGACTCCTTAAAATCCAGGATGCCTGCAACTGGTCTTCAGCTGTTTGGAGTCAGGCAGATTGAAGAAGACAATATGGCGGCCTGTGAGTACTGACCAGATTTCTTGTTCTACTTGTTGCCAGAGCTGATTTATTTGGCAGCATTCCCCAGATAACCCCAGAGCCGGGGCCAGATCTTCTGTTGTTGCAGATGTATTACTGGAACATATCTGGAAGCATATGTTCTGCACCTCCGCAATGCCTGTTTGAGCTATTTGAATGAAACCCCAGAGAGTAAAAGCAGTCAACACACAGTCACGTGAATAGTTGTATCTGATTGCTTTTTGTCCTTCAGGTCAGCGTAATGAGGAGCTTCCCACGCTGCTCCACTTTGCTGCTAAGTATGGCTTGAAGAAGCTCACCACCATTCTCCTTCAGTGCCCTGGCGCTCTGCAGGCTTACAGCGTGATGAACAAGTATGGAGACTACCCAAACACGCTGGCAGAGAAGAGTGGCTTCTCCGATCTCAGACAATTCATGGATGAATTTGTTGTAAGTCCAGAGCTTATTCTCATTTTTCTTTTCTGAATCCAACAGTATGTTGGACATTTTCTTCCAACAGCCAGGTTGCTATCTTCTTGTCTCTTGTGTTCAAACAAATCCAGGAGACAGCAGACATGCTCAAGTCTCACTTTGAAGACTCCATCAAAACAGAGGGGAGTGCAGATGTGTATGAGCTGATGTCAACTACCTCTCAAGATATCATGATGAAGTACTGCTCAGAGGACATCTATGAGTCAATGCTGGGGATTGACCCTGAATGTGCAGAGGACCTATGTAAGACTGATGTCATTTTATCAAGCAGTGATGTAGATTACAAGACTGGAGGTTTAACTGTTGCTGATGATCCCGTTTTGTGCTTTTAGATGAGGTGATGAGTGCGGTAGACGAGAACCCTGAGGAAGTTATGCTTAGGAAGTTCTTCCAAGGTACACATTTGAATAACTTCCAAAGTACTGACTTTAAAATAGCAGCATTATGAAGAGTATGTGTAATTCGTTTACGTTTGTGTCGTTCAGCAAAGCCTCATGCCAGTGTAAACCAGGACAACAACGACTACCTGAAGAGTGAGGAAGCAGAAAAAGATGATCATAATGATTTAGATCAAACTGAAGAAGAGGAGGATCCATACAAGCTCATCCCAGAGGATATCTATGATACTGTGGATGCAAACAGTACCTATAACCCTGTAATCCTGAACCGTCCACCAGCCCCCATCCCCAGACCTGAGCTTGAGTCTGAGCCTGAGAAACATACAACATACATCTCTAGAGGTACTGAGCACTGCCATTGTATTTCTCATTATTCTCTTCTCTCACATTTCATTAAACTGTTCTCCAGGCAAAAATAGATAACAGATATTTTTGACAGTATTTTCAGATAAAGGCACGTCCGATGGAAGTGCAGCGCTGGAAATGGGATATTCTGCAGGTACCATTCTGCTGATCTGCAGCGTGTTAAACTTTTTCAACACTCTGAGTTGCATGTGGGCCTTATTTGCATCACCACCTCCTTTCTCATAGCCGGTGAATGAAAATAAAGTTCACCATTTGCACTTGCTGTGTAACTAATCTAAGAGACGAGGTAGACCATGCTATGACCACCAGGGTTAATAAATTTCATTCGGGGAATTACTCTGGTCAGCTCTGCAGCCCGGCTGCTCTAAGAGCAAACTACAAGATATGGTGCTGTAGTTATTTTGGTCGGCTAGTTAGTGAGCCTGCTAACTTTCTGATACCGTGAATGCCGAGTTTATTTCCTTGTAGTCCTTTAATGGCATTTAGCTGTGTTTTAATTTAATTGCATTTGTTAACCTTTGCTCAGACACATTATAGGCCTGATCAGAAAGACTAACATTCGTGAGTACTAGGCTCTAAGCATCATGACTTCTCTGACTCACCCAGTGTGACGTTTCACAATGTTTGATAGCTTTTCTGTTCTTGTTGAATGACAACCTTTTCCACCCATCCAGCTCAGCCTGCGGCGCTCCACCCCTCTCCTGTTTATGACCCCTACGCTGGGATGAAGACACCTGGACAGAGACAGCTCATATCTCTGCAGGAGAGGGTGAAAGTAGGGGAAATTACTGTGGATGAGGCCGTACAAGAGTTCAAGGCCTGGCAGTTTGACCATGAGCGGAGGTCCAGCTCCATACGCTATCAGCAGGTAGATCAACTGGTCATGGCCTGTCGGGTGCTGATTATTGCTCAAGGAATGGGTCTAACGTGTGTCATGTGTAACATTTCTGTCCTCCTCAGGAAAATCTGAAGCAATTACGAGACAGCATCACCAGGCGTCACAAAGAGAGACAGAAGACCGGAAAGGAGCTTGGTAGAATCTTTTGACTGTTTATTATTTGAATATTTATTTTATTTATTGGGAAATCAAATAGCTTAACGCCTTGTTAATATATGTCTCCACGATCGACTGAATATAAGCGGTTTTTAACAGTTATTAAATAATTCATTTATGGGCTCCGCACAGTGTAAATTCACTTCCTGTATTTTTTGCAAAATGCAAATATTTGATGTGATCTCTCCCCTGTTAGATTATGAGATAAGTGCTCCGCTGCAGAGGAACTTATACTGGGGCTCCAGTGTGACATTAGAGTGTTCTGTGTATGAGCCGACACCCAGAGAAGTGGCTCCTCCTCCCCGTCCAGCGGCTCAGATGATCCAGAGAGGCAGCTGGAAGACAGGTAGCACGTCCAGCACATCCAGTGAGTCATAGGGCTTTTTTTTTTTTGGCTTGTTTGGTTCATATTTCAACATGGTGGCTCAGTGGTTAGAACTGTAATGAAACGAGAAGGTTCTCAGCTCTCTGTATTCCTCCTTGTGTTTGCTTGGCTTTCTTCCCACTTTTCAGTAACAAGCATGTCGAAGGCAATGTAGACTCTAAACTCATGTGAGGGGTGGTCGCTGTGTGACGGGCTGGTGACCTGTCCGTGGTGTCTGCACTGCTGTTTGAGTTCCTGCCTTCACATGACCCAGGCAAGCTGGTAGAGAAAAATGCTGTTAATGACAGAATCCATAAGCTTGTGAGTCTCATCGATTTGTGCTTACATAAAAAATAGGGAGGTACTGCTGTACTGCTCCTAGACAGAGCAGACTTGGTGACTCTCCCTGAATTCTGGTTCTGATCATCAGTCAACCCTTTCTGTACATTACTTTCAAACTGTAGCTAAGGAAACACAGAGGGGATGGAGGTGAAAAAAAATAACTCTCACATAGTGGCACTCGGAGGCAGTGGTGATATTGGAAGCACCAACATCCATCGTTGTTGAAACTTTTCATGAAAAAGCTTAAATTTTCCTCTTTTTTTCCATTTAACCAACTGGGTGCAACTTGGGTCGAGGGAGGTCAAAATGCTTGAAGTTAAATCCAGTGGAATAATCCAAAACTAGATTAAGTAGTGGGCAGAGTGGACTTGACTCAAGAATGTTTTTTCACGTAGCAACTAGACGGATGTTTGTCAATAAGTGCATTTCTTCTGACTTGGTAGAAAATAGCATGACTTCTCATCCCTGTGTGCTCTGTGCCTCTCTGGCTGGCGCAGCCTGAAGCAGCTGCCTGCCTCTGTGATGCTCATGATGATGGCGGACATCTCATTGTGCATCACTGTATGATGTACAATGTGTCCAGTATCTGCAAGTCAATTAAGGTTTATTGCTGGCGGTAAACATTGCCATTCCTAATCTGACTGTTTGAAATCCACCACCCAGTAGATGGGGGTTTCTACTGGGACTGATTTAAGTATTATTTGTGACCTGCAACTGAATGGGGCTGTTGCTCATTTGCAAGAAAAACATGGATTTCCTCGAAGCAATGTCTTGAAATGCCTGCTAATCAGAAACAAGTCAGTAATCAGAAACATTACAAACGAGCCGTGCAATGACAGTGCCCTCTCTCGACGATGTGTTTCAATCTGTTAACACTCCGCCTATGAATACAAATGTGATCAAAAAGGAGGAAGAACAGGTGAAACAAATCTCTGAGGAGCTTTGGCTATTTATTCTTGAGGACATTCACTCTTGTTCTGTTTATTCTGGGCATTGTCACCTATTGATGTCATTCATGGACTCAGTTATTCATAGATAAAATTACACAATAGAGAACTCCCCAGTGAGCAAACCTGCTTCGATGCTTTGCCCTTTGGCCAAGATACATAACTGCTCTGAAATTTGAAAATGTGCCTGAAATACTTGGACTGGCCCATATCGGAAATTAAAATGTCTTGAACACTTTCAAAGAGACACAACTTCTCACTGACAGCGTTTGTAAAAATTTGTATGCTCTAGAAGAAAAACGGAAATTTCCCTCAAATGATGGTTTTAAAGAATTAGAGTTCTCTGTAAAAGACTTTTGATCTGGTTCTCAGAGAGTTCATTAATCCTTAACAGTAACTTTCTGTTTAAATTATATTGTTTTTTCACTACTCCTTTTATGTTTATGTTGTTTATTGCACGTTGGCTTAGAATAGTATGAACACTGAATCATTTGTATCATTTTGTTATTTTGCATGGAAACTTACTTATAACTTAAAAAAAAACTCAGAATCTTACATGCTGCAAATATCACAGGGGCACGAACACAGAGCTTTCAAGTGCATTGATGTGTTGACAGGAATTGGAAAAATTTACTGACAGCCGTGTGATTCTCACATTTAGTCTGCCTGTTCTCTGCAGGCTTCTCTATTTAATCTGCCCATACCTCCTCCTGCAGACATGCTGCACCAGTATCATGTCTTTGTAGTGAGACTCACTTTTATTGACATTTGGTGAAGTGGTCTTATGGCATAATTCACAACAAGCACTAACCTCACAGAAACTTGAAATCACCTGTTGTCTTCCCACATTAACCCATTTTTCCTTTATGTCAGGTACTGAGAGCAACAGACTGAGCACTCACAGCACCTTTAGCTTCAGCAGCGGGACAGAGCCTGACTTTGAGGTGAGCCTCAATTAACAGAAAGAGCGTTTGCCTTTTCAGTGCACGTAGCAACAACATTCCTAACACCTCCCTTTACGTCACTGAGTGTACATTGACAGTCAGATGCACCATGCCGCTTTTATTGCTGAGTTAGTGCCCACAAACCGACTGAATCTTCACTTTCGCTTGTGGTGATGCACATGTCTGGCCCTGTTCTCTGCACCTGTATCATGCAAGACATAAATAAACACATGACGCCAAACGATGAGTCTGGTTTTAATCTGTAGTCACTGGCTACTTCAGTTCTGAGACTACTTCAAAATGCAGACTTACTTTTACAATAAAATTGTTAATGAAATCAAACTACAAGACCCACATTTTTCTTCCTTGAAGCTTGAAACCTGTTGCACAATAGTTCCTCAGAAATCACTCGTCACAATGTGATCACAACTGTAACTCTGTTACTGCAGATTTCAAACTTTGACTCTTTTTGAAACCCTCTGCTCATTTTGTAAGATCTTATATCTGAAGGTAGATAGGCCTGCAACTGACACCCTTTTCTTTATTAACTAATCTGCTGATAATCCTTTGATTAATGCATTCATCATTGGCTCTATAAAATAGTAGTGAAAAATAAAAAAAATGTCATCACAGTTTCCTAAAGGCCAAGTTGATATCTTTAAACTGCTTATTTAGTCTGACCAACAGTCTAATACCAAAAGAACTTGAAGACAGACAACTGAGAAGCTAAAACAAGATTTTTTTTTTCTGTTTGTCTGCTAATCGATTAACTGAGTAATTGCTGTAAAGGTGGAACATAGTATTTGCTGAATGTTTGATTTGTCAAAATATTTTATTTTTGTTACAGTATACATTTGTGTGTTTTTGTTTTTTTAAGGACACGATAGAAAATCTCCCT
The DNA here is from genome assembly GCF_017976325.1 of Chelmon rostratus. Lineage (NCBI taxonomy): Eukaryota > Metazoa > Chordata > Actinopteri > Chaetodontiformes > Chaetodontidae > Chelmon > Chelmon rostratus. Next base: position 6,768,636 of record NC_055668.1, on the reverse strand, counting down.
CCTCCACCTCGACCTCCACGGCCAAGTGAAGCTACGGCCCTCATTGCTCCACCAAGAATTCCTCCACGGGTCCCAGAAAGGTCAGTTTAAAGACCAATGATGGACTTTACTAATACATGTACATATAATACAGCACAGTATTGAACAATATGACACAGCGCAATTGTATATAGAACAATACGATGTAGAAAATGTATCATATTGCATATGTGGCGATGCTTAATAGCCACAATAGAACTGCAGATGTATCATATGTGTGGACGTGAAGAAACCGAGAGACTGAAAATAAAGAGTGTGCAGGCAGCGTTGAGTGAGACAATAAATGACAGAGAGGAAACGTTCACCCACCAGCGATTCACAGCTGTGCATTGGGGAGGAAGCCTAAATGAGAAAGTGATGAAGGTGTTGATATTCATGCTGTGTAAACTTATAAATATCCTCCATACACAGAGGTGAGAGAGCACATACTGAGAACACGTTCAAATGAAAGCACAGATCAAAGTGACTCTAAATGCAGTTTGAGCATTAACTATAACTGCACTGAATTCCTGTAACTTTGAGGAGTTCTGATTATTTTCAGTGATAGAGGTCTTATCTCTTTAAAAAGTCATGTAGCGTGTGTACGACAGCACACCAGATATATACTTTGATACACCTTTAGTTTGTTAATCCGTTGCACATTTATTATATTGTAATGTACTCTATATATCACCTGTCTGTCTTGTACATGTTACCATTTGTGCATGAACAATCTTCCTTTTTTGCAAACAGTATAATTTTCTGTATTATCCTAACGACTAGTATAATTCTGTGTCTGTGTGTTAGAAAGGGAAACATTTCCTCAGCAGCAGCTGGTTTTCCAGGTTTCCAATCAGTTTTAAGAAGAACTTGTCACAGTAGTTGGCCTTTGCTTTGCACCTCAATGATTTCCTACTTTAGGTTGTCACACACATCAGCTGGATCCACATTATATGTTGTATCAAATAATGTTCAGTTCCTGTTGTTTCCTTTTCATGTCCTGAAACCTCTCAGCAAACACCTGAGGGAGTTTACACACTCAGCAGCAGATTCAGTTGTCATAGCAGCTCTTTGAGTAAGAACAAAAACTTTCCAGTTGCCAGTTCCAGTATTTTCACTTCTAATGATTTCACATGTGAAAGCAGCGAGCCGAGAAGCTGCTGGAGCTCGAGGTTCAGCTCTGAGAAGTTCTTGGTAACGTCCACCATGGAGGACAAATCACACACATGTGCTATCACTGTGTTTCCACGTGAGGTTTCCCTACATCTGCATGAATTATTCCAGACAAACTGACAGTCTGGAACAGTTTTACTTTGTTTGGCGCTAGCAGCTCCACAGCAGCAGCGTGGCACTCCTTCACAAATACTCCCTCTGAGTGAGGTTTCAGTTTCCTAGAAATTCAGATATAGAATATCAGAACTATCACAGTGATAAAAGTGCTAATCATAAATTGGTGACAGTTGGCCCACCCTTTGCTGTTGATCTCACAGCGCTGTCTGCTTCTCGTAGGGTGCCAGAGAAGATGCTGCATGAGCGCTACATATCCTGCCCGACTCGAGCCCTTCCTCAAAGGCCCACTCAGAGGAACACAAACTCGGCACCTCCCGTACCTCGCCGCCTGCGGTGATCCACATGTGTGCTTGATCCCTGAAGTTATGGGTTATCTTTATTTAAGAGGGACGGAGGAGTTGGAAGGACAGCTCATGCAGGCAACCATCAGGATTTAACAATATGAATGAGAGAGCTTTTTATTGGGTTTGTAGTTCAATTCAATTAATTCAATTCCAGGTAATATTTCATTGTGTTTGTGTGTGGGTGAGTAAGTCTGTGATATTCAGTGTTCGTTATGTTTTTAACAAAGCATATGAAAGGTTTAGAGTATTTTTGTTATCTTTGTTGTTTTTTTACATGTGTAATGTGTTTAAATAGGGGAAATATTAATCTTTATAATGATATTTAAACAAGGCTGTCCTCGGGTCTCCTGTAAAGTTAACTGACCCAGTGAAGTTTAGTTCAACAGAGAAGTGCATGATTTACTATGCTACTGCTTAACTGTGAGTTGCTGTGACATTATATTCTACTTATTTTACCTCAAATAATGTCAGCATTATATTGTTGAAGGTCTTAAGAGTTTGCTTGTGATATTTCTGTAAACGTTAAACCTTTAGGTTGTGCCTTCAGGAAGTCACATTTGTTGTACATCAGACTTGTAACTTGTGAATTTCATAATGAAATATAGAAATATGTTCCTTTAATGTACTTGAATGTGTCCTTAATTTAATTGACTCCTTTACAACCGTCACTGATTTATTTCTTGTGCAGTATGAGATTTGGTCACTTGGTGGTGCTAAAAGTGGCGTCACTGAAAATTTGTACATGTATTTTAAAACCTTTTCCAGGTTGATTTGATCTCATTAAGCATGCAACACTTTCATCTAATTACACATGACTTCACTGTTGATTATAAATGAACCCTGACTGCAAAGACTGTGCCCTCTGAAGTTCAGGGAGGAGAGACACATGAACAAAGATTGAGAGGCTGCAGCCAGCCTGGATTTCTGGTCAAGACTTTCAAAGTAAAATCTTTACAGGTAAACGCAGGGCATCAAAGTGAAACAAAAGAATGTGTTCTATCTGTAGTCACTCAATTACAAGCATGCATATATTTGTGGTTTGTAATCCTATGCAGATATCTGAGAGGGGAAAAAAGGAAAATAATTATACTGATTAAGATACTGTTTTAATTGCGGGCCACAGTCCAAGCTTAGAAAGAAAGGCTCATTTCTATCTTTATTCTATAATTCAGTTTTCTGTTCAGTAAGAATGTGGCCGAGTGCTTTGTTTTTTGTTGTTTATTTGCTTATTTGTATGAATAAGCTGACTATGCATTGGCTGATCCACATTTAAAGGATTTGTTCATTGTCTGTGTTCTTTGGTAACCAGAATTTGTTACCACGTGTTTCCTGTGACCTGTCACAGACATTGTGGCATCTTCTCAAGTGTGACAGGTTCTCACGGCACTGAAAAAACCTCTGAGTTGTTTTTCAACTTATTTCTGTCACCTGGAAATGAGTGAAGCAAAACTATTCACATTAACACATGAATCCATCAGTACATTTGAATCATGGGAAACTGAAATATGACTGAGACATGCACTGAATTAAGTCACATTTTAATAGACTCATTAGTCAGGCTCATTTATAATATTGTCTGGAATTCTGCAAAACGTTATCAAACACATTCAGTTCAGCATATTTCTGTTTTGACCTGTTTTTGTTTTTAATAACGAAAAAGGGTCTATTTATATGCACAAATATTTTAAAGGCATATCAATATTTTTATATGAACTGTGGGTAATGTGGAGGTGCTGCACATGATAAGAAATCACCGACTCTGCAGTTCCCCTCAGCTCTACAGAGCATTTTAGCATCTGTCAGGTCATTGTTTTTAACTTTACTGTTTGGATTCAGTCTCACTGTTCCCATCAACTCTGTTTCCTGCCAAAAAACCTCTAAAACCATACCTGCACAGCACCAAATCACAGACACACAAGGTTAGCAACTAGCTAGTGATCATAGTGGAGCATATAGCAGCTAAAAAGACGTCCCCCAGGAGTTGGTAGGAACCAAAAGCAGAGCTAAAAGAGAAGACATATTGGAGTTAAATTCATCAAGTGGACAGAAACATGACTTCTAAAGATATGGCATGATGCTAATGACGCTAAAGTGACAGATATTGTCCTCAGGAGTTGGCAGAGACCAAAAACAGACGTAAGAGAGAGTATATATTATACTTAAATTCATCAAGTGGACAGAAACATGACTGCTAATGATGCTACGTGTTTCCTGGTTGTGTAGCTAAATGCAGCTAATTGCTAATCACTGCCATGTTTTTAGCTTGTTCAGCTGCTCCAGAGTGACCAAAAAAAAGTAGTTAAATCTGAATATTTTAATGTCCCTAAATCTCCGACCTTTGTTTCAGTTTCACTATGAAGCGACAGAGTCCATGCTTTTATTGTGGAGGGGCGGCGGCTCTGCCCCCGGGGCTCGGCGGCTGTGCTGTGCGGCGGTGTTGACGCAGCCGCGGCCGCTCAGACTCAGAGTGAAGCGCTGACAGGACGCTGCCGGAGAGCAGCCGTCGGCGCACACAGCTCAGCGAAGTGTGTCTGCAGCAGCCAGCACAACACTGGATAACCAGCGCACAGAGGTAAGCCTGTCCCTGCTCCGGATCACTGCTGCATGTGCCTGCTGCTGGGCCTCTCTCATCTATTCTGGACATGTTTTTCAAATTTTATTCCATTCCCACCTTTTTTTATTATTATTCCTCCATTGGCGCCTTAACAGCTGACTTTGTGTTATTGTGTTCTGATACACTTCTTATTTGTCACTCAGTCACTGCAGACTTGGTCAGACATAGGTGCTTTCATGAGTCAGTCCATTTTGATTGTGCGCCTCAGCAGAGAGGCGCTCTGGCTGTGGGACAGCTGCTGCAGTCAGGATAGATCCATACACCATGCCGCACTCCGGGGCTGAATGCCCAGGAGAAAACCCACATACTCCAGGCTGGGAATGAAACGCTTCCTCCCGACTTTGCACCATGCTGGATACTGTTTGGTAACATTTTTTTTTTTTTTTTTTTTGAAAAAAGCCTAATCAATGCTTTGCAGTGTGGCTGTTTCTTTAAGTTCCCAGGTAGCAGTGAGGCTTATTAGCGACTGTCATTGTGAGTCATAGGGAGCAGACTACAGGCTACTCCACATGCATACAATAGGGCTGTGACATCAGGACCCTGCACTTAATGGAATGCATATAATGCGGCATGGAGGCGTTAGAAATAGATTATTGGATGGTATTTCACTGTCATTTTCATCACAGTGTTGTCAGGTTAGACTGCAGCCTTTGTCATCTTTCATTAGATGAAAGATGAAGTTGGAAAAGGCTTTGAGGAATTGAATGCAGGAGAAGTGGTTGGAGGTGCATTAACAGCTGTTTCACACAGTTCCAAGAGATGTGCTGCACTCTGAAGTAAGATTCCAATATTATTGTTTTTATCTTTATATCTTCCACTTCGCCTTCTGGTGACATCTTTGTGAGCATGACTGAGCGGGCATGTGGTGTGACTGCTCAGTAGCAATGGAATGAGTTATTGACACAGAGGACCTGGATGTTAAACTTTATCTTGTAGTCTGACCAGCGGGTCTGAGGCCTGGTAATGAACAGCATGTGACATGGCCAGCTGCCTCACAGCACAAGTGTGGACTTACAGTGTGGAGACAATCAAATATACCCACCTCTTGTTTCATACTGTGACAATAGGCTTTATGACAGTGTCCAAAGTTTTTGACTAAGAGGATATTCTACACCGTTATGTGAAATGTGGATTTTAAAAAAACACGGAATACCACTCATCATTGTGCTAATTGTGAGCTAAATTGCTTCCGCAGGTAAAAATTGCTCTTAATTGCATGCGCTTAAAAAACTGGTGATAAAAATCCTTGTGGTTCCAGGGGTTTTTATACAACATCTCCCTTCAGTATATCTCCAGATCTGATACGGTGTAAAATTAGCTGCTCCACCGTCAGTGATTGCAGCATTTTCCTCTGAAACCCAGCCGGTGACTCTCCCTGTGTTTTCATTCATGATTTTACTATAGTAATGATTTCTTTTTTAGTCCAACGCATCTGAGTAACATGACGCCAAACAAGCTCGATAAAATATTAAACCCAACACAAATAATTAATCAAACTGCTTCAAGGACGGAGGCGAAGCAATCAGGTGGATTTTTTCTCAAAAACACTTGTTTCAGTGTTTTGGTTCAGAATATCACACTAACCCTAACCCTTGTCTTATCAGTGGTCGCGCTGGACACTTTAAGTAAAGATACTGTATCTACGCAATGTTTACTCAGAAAGAGGACACAGGTTCACACTCAGTCGTAGTTCAACAGCCAATGAAGCAGAGTCCTGGCTGACAACAGGTCAGCAGAGGAGTTGCAGATGTTTACACAGAGCTGGAGGTGTGTTTGCATGTTTTAATGGAACAGACACGTCAGTCATATGTTTGATAGCCAGCAGCTCAGCCGAGAGCCATTTGTTCAATCAGTCACTCAAAAAGCAGCCAAACCACTGTGACCTTTTGCACATATTGTCTAATTAAAGCAAGTCAAAAGTGAAGCAAGTGCAGGAAACTTTTTCAGGACGTGCATTTATCCAGTTTACAATAGTACAGTGTATCTTATACAGTAGCTAATACTTCATTATTTTGGATTAAGTAGCCTCAGTGCAAACTATACTCAGAATTTGACTTAATTGGGGGTTTTTAAGGAGGATTTTGTTTCTGAATTATTTGCGTGTTTTAATATGTCTCAACAGGATTTCAGGGTGCAAAGTGCTGCTGTACAAAGGAATATTCGAACAGAATGCGAAGCTCGGCACTCGGTTTCACAAGCCAGCATCCAGTTCCTGCGTTTTTAAAGGCACAATAAATCAAGGTCAAAGTGTTGCACCTCAGCGTTTTCAGCTTGACAAACAGGAATGATAACCTGTGGAGTGAGGATCGGACCTGTTGGTATGAACCCAGCACACTCGTTAATATTTTATGAAGCTTGTTCAGAGTCACATTACCCAGATCCCCTAGATTTGAGAGGAGCAACCCTCGGAAGCATGAATCTCAAAACTGAATTTCAAAGATTTGCCAAAGCCAGCTGGCCTGCGGATCACCCGGTCGCGTTTTTCCAATACGATTTCCATTTGGTTTGGAAATCTGACACTGAATATTGGTAGATGTGAAGTAGTTACAGTGCATTCATTCAAGTTACATTTCCACAGGGGTTATGGCAGTCATTAGAATTTTCTTGCTTTGCCAAATAAGTGTGTTTGACCGGTGACTTTGACACAAATGAGAACATGCCGCCTTTGTCATGTAGACCTACTGTGCCTGTTTACAGAAAGAGTGTAAACTAGTGATTATTAATTAAAGCTCTGGATGTATTCAAGTGGACAATAGCGAGGATTTAATATATTCTATATTTAATTATATTCTTAGGATTTAATTATATTCTTCTTTGTTAAGGTCCATTTCCTAAAATCACCCTTATTCATGAGCCAGAGCTCTGCTTAGTGAAGCTGCATATTAGCACGACATTGACAAAAATGTTTGTAGTGGCGCGTTTGTAGAAAACAACCTCGTCTTTACTGTGAATAACGGATGGCTTTGGATCAGGCCGGATGTTTGAGCCAGACACCAGGTTTCTGTTTTCACTCCATTAATGTTACAACACGTCGCCTAGCAACCCCCTCCCCTCCCCTGTCCGTTTCCTCCATCTGCTGCCATTGGTTGAAGTGGGCGGTGAAGTGAAGTGTTATGGCTTTGGCTTTTCATGTTCCGTGGCACAAAGAAGCCCCTGATCACGGACGCATGCAAACAAGGCAGTGAAAAGACAATTTATGCGTTAGTGATGGATTTAAGCCGCGCTCCTCTCCGCCAGCATCGCACCTCCACCCTCCTCCCCTGTGTTATACGTCAGCAACTGATGGAAAACAACTGCATCGCGGCAGTCGTTGGCAGATATTTTAATAAGAGCCAGCATGTGTTCTTACTCATCATCACACAAACCAAACTGGGATTATTAAGTGACACTGATGCGTAGCATGTTTATAAATCACTCACTATGAAATATGATTAACAGTAATGAAAATGATGTCTGAGCTGCCACCTGTGAAGCCGGGCTGTTATTGATGGAGATGCCTGTTGTGTTTGTGTCTGCGTGTGACGGGACAGGGTCGGACTGGGCCGGCGTCCCCGAAATAGACGGATGATGGGGACCCGCTGGATTCCTGCTGCGCGCTCATTTCACACGAGGATACCTTCATAGCACTTAAAATTGCTGGATTATCACATTGCTGTTTATATTCACGTTTAGCCGCCATATCCTATGACTCAATTATCAAGTAGTCCTGTCACACAGGCGCTCGGAGAGTTATATTGGGGAACGCGCTCAGAGCTTCCAATCTACGTCGGAGTCAAAACATCCAGCAGATAGATGAGGAAACACTTTCGGCACTCTCTCAAACAATGATTTGAATTGACATCACAGCTCACCTAATGTGCAGCACGCCCTGTCGTCTGAGCCGGGAGGAGTCTGTTGTGCACAGCTGAGCTCATTATTTCATGATGACATGAAATGAACATCATGTGTGCCTCTTATTCATATTCCCAAATTAAATGCCAGCATATTATCTCGAGGAATTAATCATTACATTATGGTCGTTGAGGATTTTTTCCCAGTTATATCACTTACTATATCCTAGTTATGATTATCTCCTTATTTGCTCATGAGCTTTTCTTATTTTGAATTTTCCACCACACAAGTAAACTCTCTGAGAGCCCCCTGAGGAGACACGACAGGGCTACTTGAATATTCAGTCCAGTGTTTATCCTCACTCCGGGCCCTGTGATCCAAGCGTTCTCACTCTTAGAGTGTAGCCTGGAGCCCTTGCTGTGAAGAAGTATCGCCCTGGGTAAAGTGTCAACTCACTGACATTCTTATTACACTGGCTCTAAAAGCCTAGCAGGCACGTTATAAGCAGGCTGGCTCTCTAACACAGCATCTGTAACGGGGCCGTTTGGTCCATGCGGCCAGGCCCTACACACTTGCCAACCAAGTGTTCACTGTCTCGGGGATCTGGCCGTGGTCACGTCCAATAGCTGTCAGGGCTTCTCATGGACACGCTGGCAGGCTGCAGCCCTCTCTGAGGGATGCACTGTATCTGTCATTGGCTGGTGTGATGCATGCTTTTGTTTTTTTCCCCCTTAAAAAGGGACATTTTATTCCTAAAGGACACAAACGTCCTCAAAGAAGCCCTCACATGTGACAGTGAAGCCGTAGGATCACTATAGACTTGTTAAGTCTCTATGTTACTGTGATATTTCATTAGGTGATCTGCAAAGAATTCAAAGGCGTAGAAGCGGTGTCCGTGTAGACTCAGCTTAAGCTCCATCCATTATCAACATGAATGCCTAATCCTGCTCTCAGGCCTATAATGACGGCAGTATGGAAGTTACATACATTTCCTTTTAAGCTGCAGTTGTTTGAAATGAACTTCAAATAGCTTGGCTGAGGAATGTGTAGAATCCCAGGCTGCTGTCCAGCGTGGAAGCTGTTTATGGAAGAGAGATGGGAGGGTGGAGGGGTAGGTGGGGGTCTCTTGTCAATTAGGGGGATAAGCTGCTGCTCCGGAGCGGCCCTTTCGAGCCATGTTTGGAGCTATTCGGTGGGATCCACGCACAGCGCTGGATAGCTTGTCTCCCCTCTGCCATTTGTTGACAAAGCAGAAGTCAAACGGCGTTACGTAACGGCCCTTTCTCTCCGTCCATAGTACAGCTGAGCATGCGATGAGAGCTCTTTTGTGTTAACATAGCTCACTTTTAAGGCGGCCTCTGACTGCGGCACAGAGACCCCCTGCGTGACATACATCATAGTTCAACTTGGTACCACCCTGCCTTTGTTTAGTTTTCACTGCAGCCCGCTTCAGATAAAGTGATTGTTGGTGCTGATGGAGAATGCTCCCGTCTGCTGGATATGACATGAAAATATCGACTCATAAAATCAATTTTCATAAAATATATATGGTATCTATTGGGGTTGGGCCAATTTGTTGGATATCATCCAGTTTGTTTTTTCCTCACACCTGATAGAACAGTTTCTCAAATCTCTGATCACGGTTACGTTAAAGCAGCCCTCCTCTTTATTACAATAGTTTAAGAGTTTGATAAGTGACAGTACCTCTTCCTGATGTTCAGAGGCTGTGGTTGGTCACACAGCTTTAATCTGGCCTTCATTTAAGAGAACAGTCTCATTCCTTGGAATGAAAATTGATAAACTGACAGATAAAGGCACAAAGATCAGCTTTGAAAATAATAATTAGTAACAGCCGTAATATATTTCAAACTGTAGTATCTACACTCATCTACATGTTCCTGCTGTCTTACAGTTTTATCACTTTTCAGAGGCTTTGGTGTCATAGATCTAATCACACACATTAATAGTAATCATGGACGGTTGAGTCATCCAGTAGCGAATTCCAGCTGTCCTCTGCTGGTCTGTTGGTCTCTCATCTACTGGCCCTGCAGGAGCATTTCGAGGGGGCAGGAGGACTTTATGTGGTCTGCACAGTTGTTGAGTGGGTGCTACATTCCCAGGTGGCATGTGGTGACAGGTCCATCTGGGCACGCCTGTTGTCAAAAACAAACAGACCCCCTACGCAGCGAGGGTCAAGGTCAAAGCTGGGACCGTCCCGCCGAGACGAGACCTTCAAAGCTCAGCCAGAAGTCTCGGGAGGCTTCAGAGGGACTTGGCATACGTGGACTAAGGACTCACTGTGCACATTATCAAGCAGGTAATGTGCCTCTCTAGATCTGCAGTGATCTGTCATGATGATCATAGCCTTTTGGGAGTTTCTTGATTTGGAAAGGTATTTTAGGTACGCCGAGAGCAATCATTTGGATATTTATGCATCTGTGTGTGTGAGGGAGTCATGTAGTGGATGAATCATTGGCTTTGCTGTACATTCCTGCTTTTAGGGACTCACACAGGTTTGAGCTGAGGGGGTCTTCCATCGGCAGCGATGTGGTAGAATCTTGACTGATAGTTTAGTTTTGGTCCATGAATGATGCATTCACTGTTAGTCTTGAGACTGCTGGTCTAATCAAACACTTTTAGGCCACTGTGCATTGGTTCACCAAAAAACCTTGGTGGAAAAACTGAGCATAAAGCTGAAAAAAAAAAACCCACTTTGAACTGTTGAGCTGCTTTAACTCACTCTCTGCTGAACTTTGAGCACTCCGCTTTGACTTCACATCCATTCATTTTTGCCAAAATCGACCTCTTTTGAGAAGCAGAGACATCTAAAGGCTTCTTAGATTATAAGGCGTAATGGTGCATTCTGGTAAATTGCAGTTCCACAGGAGTTTGGCTGATAAAGTCTCCTCTTACTTTCCTGTTTGTCTTGGCTCAGTCTCTGCCGGCCGTCCCAGAGCTCCTGCACTGATCTCCTCTTTTTCACAGGCTGGATGGATGGCGTTCTTTGCCCGGCTCTGCTCTGAAGCATCTCTTCCTAAAAAGGCCAGAGGTGATCTCTGCTCTCGTGTGTTTATACAGTGAACCGAATGCTGCAAGATGTCATCTTCCCATTATCTATCATATGCGAGAGGTTCAAAAGCTCCCACGTCTCTCTTTGTACTGTATATTAACCATTTTGGGGTTCATCTGAGGATACGGAGGAAGTACAGTTGAGATCAGTGTAAGCACTCCTCAAAGGAATGTCTGTTAATGGTTTTGGAAATGAGATCATGGACGTGTTGCCTCTCTGGGAGGCAGGGGGTCAGGAAGCAAGCTGATTTTATTAAAGAAAGAGTGGAAATAAATACACAGTTTCTGATGCTCAGGGACAGCTCAGCTCCAAGACTGGAAGATGTTTTGAAAGGCTTTTGCTTCGTGTCCTTGTGGGACTCGTTTGGAATCGTTCCCATTTTCCCTCATCCATTTAGGCCTATTTGCGGAGGTTTCCAGCTGGAACATGAGTCCCCAGCCTGTTCTGCAGGTTGGCTTATTTACCAGCACGGGTAAACATAGTGCACACGCAGTCTCACACAAACCCGGAGTTGAACAAGCACAGGTATAACTTTAAAAGCAGCTTAAAAATTTACAGGATTGAATAAATTCTGGATGGATTTGCTGTTTGTGCTTTTTCCATCGCCATTATCTTCAGCCTACAAACAAAAACACTATTTGTCTGCGCCTGTGTGTGTGTACATGTGTGCTTGAGTGACTGTTTGAGGGCCTTTGTGTGTGTGTGTTTGCGTCTTCACTCAATCAACCCTTTTCTTGGCCTTTTAAATGGGGATGTCTCCTAATTCAGCTGGCTGGCTGAGTACAGAGAGGCCCAGTGGAGCAATGGGAAGTGTTTCACAGCTTCTTTTCTGGTGGCCTTGGTGCTGCTTCTGCATGCTCCACTGATGCAGCTCAGATTAACATATGTTTGTTCTCTCTCACACCCTCCCTTCCTTTTCCTTAAAGGGGAGCGCAGATGAAATTTTGAATTCATATCACTGGTCCAGGACGGGCCAACTTCCTCCCTAAACCAAAAGAATTGAAGGCATGCAAAGCGAAGCTTGTGACGTCGTCACAGATGCCCTCAGCTGCACCCGTAGAATATGTATTAACAGTCTATCCACTGAAAACCCCCACCTTCATTTCACATGTAGCATTTGTTGACATCCTGTTTGATTATTTTGGCTTTATAATCCTAGATATGATGGTTGAACAGTGATATTGGACTGCAAGAACACAGTCAACAGATCTGAACAGATCTGGTCTGTGCTGCTGTTGGCTCCCTTTGCTGTGTACTTTGAGACCCATGAAAAGACTTTCTAACACACTTATCAGGGTAGAAAACATCATTGCATGTATTCGATTTGACCATACGAAACACTAGAGGTTGTCGCTTTTTAAATGATGCAGTTCAAGCTGTGTCTGTGTCATTGATTGCTGATAAAATATGGAGTCTTGTGTGTTGTAGACGGGATTTAAACAGATGACTGGAGGTTCACCGCCTTCCTGTTTGGCTTCATTGTATCTCATTTCAATGTGTAACCCAACCACAGGAGTACTAGCACAATTTCATTAGCTGTATGCGGTCCGCAATTACAGCTATTGGTTGCAGTGCCTCCATTATTTCTTGCAGAAGCTACGGCCACGCTGACCTTTTCAAGAAATCCTCTCTATGTGTGTTATTACTTCTACTACTATAATACACAGCCTTTCATAATAAAGTATCATGCTTGCTGCAAGCTGACACTGCAGCCAAGTACAGGCCTGGTTAGCCAACTTACCCCGCATGGTTTATCAGACTGAACACACACACACTGAATTTCACAATCATGTGTGTCGTTGGGAGTTTAATCTTAACTTTCTTACCAGCATTATATCAACATTAGTAGTGATTCAACTGTCTGTGAAATGTGGTTATCTTTACTATCTGCAGGCTGCTGTTTAATGACACGTTACACTGATTTGTGTGCTGTATTCTTCTCAGATATTAGCTCCTTCCCTTGACAACACTGTTGAACATTTGCCTCCCTGTGTTTCTCCTCCAGGCCTGTCCAGAAGAGGGCAGCGTAAGACCGAGCACAACTCCCAGTAAGTCAACTCACTCTAAGGTCGACAAATAATGCAGTGGGCCAAAATTCGCTTTGAGTTTCATAGTTGGATGCTGGTGAAGCCCAAAGACACGTAAAGACTTTCATTCAGAGGTTTCAGTGGCAGAGGATGTGTCAACATCTTTCATTCCTTTCATGTTTCTACATTTATGAGAATGTTTCAGCCACATGGAAAAATGTCAACTTGTCTTTGTGTGTGTGTGTGTGTGTGTGTGTGTGTGTGTGTGTGTGTGTGTGTGTGTTTGAAGTCCCATCAGGTCCTCGAAAGGTCTGCGCTGTCAGGATCACGCCTCTGACAACCATGAAAGGCTCTCCTGACCTGATTCCTGCCGCAGGTGACGTATCCCTCCGCCTCATCAATCATTCAGGGCCTACAACTGGGGGACACCTCACACTCACAAAGAAAACTTAGAAGGATGCTCTTAATACTCACTTGTTAACGATGCGGCGTCACTTCAATAACCCGTGCTGAGACGGGACGAGCTCGAGCTGCTCTTCTTCCGGCTCTGACAGTGTGATCATGGCAATTAGTTTTACAGGACAGGAGGCTATTAATTTAATGCCCTGGTTTTGATGTTACACTTCTATTTTGGTCATTTGGGGCACGAGGTAGCGGTAATTTGGATTCCCATTAGCTCTGAAGCAGGAGTGCACTCTGAGAATACTGAGTATAAGACGGCTATGCCTTGAACAATGAGGAGCTGTGGAAGTGAGACTCATATTCTGAATGTTTTCAGCCCTGGACCCCAGCAGAGTGTGCAAAGGGAAAGGAGTTGTGACTCTGAGAGCCACGCTCGTCCACATAGATGACGAGGGCTGCATCAGCGAGGAGCCGAATGTCATCACAGCACCAAGTAAGTCAGAACGAATGCCACAGCTGTTTCATAACAACTCTCCGCATGATGTAAAAATATGTGGAGGACAGTAATAGTTGCATGGTCGTGTGAAAAAAAAAAGGACAGGCCGGTGAAGAATGTGGACAGAGAATGTGAGACTTTAAAAAGCATTTCATCACTTTCTTGAGTTGTAGAAATTCCTCACACGCCTTTCAGAGCTCTGCGTTCATGTCAGGGTTATATAACTGGTCATGTTTTGAAGTGCGCGCTCGGCCGCCGCGCACTCTCGGAGTCACGATAAATGGCGGTTGCTCATATTTTCATGCGAGCGTCAAAGAGCCTTTTTGTTGCGGACTGCCCACGTTGCACTTTGGAGCAGGGCGCCTTGACTGTGGGCTTGTTTGTTACGTAGAGCACATTGGAACTGGAGGCTGGCCAAGGCTATTGGGGAGATGCTTTAATTGTTGTAGAGTCTGAATATAAAGGCCATCGGAACAAACGGCCTTTGCAGCTCAGTGAATAGGCGCTTTGTTCTGATGACAAAGTTCAGAGATTGTGGGAGAATCTTTTTTTTTTTTTCCTCTCCTGGCCATATTAACATCCCTGTACGTGAAAACCACCAAGGAAAGCATTCACACCGTGTAGAAAGAAATGGAGATTTATTCGACCAGCAATTAGCTGTCGAGTATTTCTGGTTTGCTGTTAGAATTTCACTGCACTGTTCAGAGTCATCCTCGGTGGGTTTTATTCTTGCTGCGCTGGCTGCCAAACTGAGAGAGTTCTGGACTGTTTTTAGGTGGCTGGACAAACCAGATTAATGGAGACAGCTCTAAAGCAGGATTGGCTGAGGGAGGCAGCAACATCACAGCTGATTTACCTCCTGTAAACAACACTCAGTGCCAGGTACGTTTACTTCCATGCCATTTAACACAGGCTCTTTGTTTGGCTCTTTGTGGTTTTACAGTTATAAGAACTGTGTGATCTCTTTGTTTACTTTATTTAAGCTAAATCCCAAGGAAAGCATTTTCTATAAATGTATTTTCTGTTACTTTCAGGTATATTCACCAGGAAGCTTCAACAAAAATCAGGCTCCATCCTCCACTGACATTCAGAACTGTGTCACATCAGCGTCCAGCTCTGTGTATCCCTGCACTAGCACAGTTAACCCCACCATAGTGCTGCTGCAACACAACAGAGGTGAGCACACCAGTGTGAGAGCTGGGAATGATGGCTATCATTAAGAGCTTCTAAAAGCTTTCAAGGTTGTTGTGAACATGCTTTTACGTGTCTGAGTAGCACCGAGCTTTATGGTACTATTAGCTAATCCTCCACTGTGTCTTGTCTGCGATCCATTAGCCTTGTCTTGCTCCGTGTTACACAAAAACCAGCTCATTGTCACTTTTGCCTCATTGCTTAGTCATTTCTCACTGTCCTGCTCTTGTCTGTCTTTCTCTCACAACAGAGCAACAAAAGCATCTTTCTCATTTTGAAGGTACGCACTGGGGACTTGGTGACGTCTGACAGATATTTGTCATTTATTTTTCATGTGTTAGACTTAGCCGGCAGCGGTCCCAGTCTTATTCCAATGCAATGTTTTTTAATTCCTCGACCGAACCATCTGTCACCCTCCCACCGCCACGACACAGCCAGATAAATGTGTTCGCCACGAGCCTTATGAAGAGAATGAGTCACGTTTTAAGCGTCTGTGTGTTCAAAATATTGGAAATGTGAATTTGATGAACAAGAACGTACCAGACTGTAGAGAAACATCACCAATATGTTTTTTTTCCTGCAGTTCACACACAGATTTTTTATGTCATGTCTGTCACTTACATGGCGACAGTCAAACATAAACGTTAACTGCCAGATTGAGATTTCACATTTTCCTCTTTCTTCCACTTACCTGCCACCTGCCACATTTCATTCTTGGGGGCCAAGTGTCACATGCTGCATAGGTTTGGCAAAGTTTATGTTGGCTTCAGCAGTTTGTATCATTGAATGCCTTTACCGCTAATAATAAAGTAAGTACAGTATTCAGTATAGTAGTATACAGTATCATGCTGCAACATTTTGGGGGAGATGCACAGAAGCAAAACACATTATATTTCTATATATTTTGCACTGTAAATGCAACTTTTGTGACATTTGTTCATGCATTTACATACATTTTCCCCCCAGTGGTGATATTATAGTTCTATTCATTTCACTCACTCTACTTTATTTTGTGGTACAAAATGCATTCTGTGATGTAACATAGTAATAGAACAGCTGATGAGTTATATGTAGAAAAAGCCGAATCTTAATGTATTCAGTGGCACAGAATATACAGTATGTTGTGAACCAAATGCAGCAAATGACATACAGTACCCATAGGTTCTCCTTGTAGCTCGATACATATGCTAAGAATTAACTGACAATAGTATTTGACTCAGGTTTCACAAACACCAACACTTATTTGTTTTTCATGCAGATTGTTTGCTGAACTAAATGGAATAGAACATTTACTAACAGCCCACCTTATCTGTGTATCTTGTCACGCAGTTCAGTGCAATGCTTCATCCTGGCCTTCACTCCAGATCCCGAACTTAAACTGTTTATTTGTGTTATCTGTAACGTTTCGCTAGAAATGTGCTGTGAACTTTGAGTTTTGTCTGGCTTACAGTTTGTTTGTTTTTTGTGACAGACCCAACCCCAGAAAGGGACAAAAGCCCTGATCCTGGGAGAGACTCAGTCAGCCCAGTCCCTGATATGGACTGGAAGAGGCTGCGGCTGTCACTGCACTCCCCTGTCCTCAGTCCTGTCAGCAAGCCCACTGTGCCTGTACGGGTGAGCAACGAAACCTCCCATCAAATGAAGACTCATCTGCTCATGACACATGTTTAGTGGGTCGTATGATACATTGTGATATACATATAATACATACTTTCTTGTATCAGTAGTGGTGTACTTTTCTACAGCTTTCCTGCATATCATGCTGTTGTGCCAGGTTACACATCTTAATGGAACGCAGCCATCGTTAATGTTAATTATATGGTTGGGTTTACAAGTCAAAATGTCCTGCCAGAAGGATACGCTTGAACATCACCGGGGCTGCTTTTATCTGACGTCAATGAATAATCTCCACTTCTTTGTTTCAGAACACTGAAAAGTCCAAAGACTGGTACAAGACGATGTTCAAACAGATACACAGAATACCTGGTAAGAGACTTCCATGACTTGCATGTCTGATCAGTCTTGTCTATCATATTTCTCTGTTGGTGTCCACGGCCTGTGTGTGTTTCTGTATGTGTTTGTATGTTATGTCACGCTGTGCTCTGTCTCTCCATCACTGTGCTCAGAGCCTATTGAGGAAAACCCTTACCGTCCCACCTACATTTTCCCTGAGAACTATGACATTCAGATGAAATCAAAAGGTATCCTATGGCAGTGACTCCACTCTCGTTGGCTTTACTAATCTGCAGCCATCCTGGGCCCTTTCAAATACTTTAGCCGTGTTTCATCTGTCCTACCTGGCCCCGTGACAAGTACAAAAGTACTAAAGTATTTACAAAAGTATTTGAAAGGCTTTGACCTAATCTTTTCCATACCATGGAGCCGCTGTTTCCATAAGTCTTAAACACACTGCAGGTTTCGTGCAGATTTCCTGACCTGACTCAGTTTTACTGTCCTGGTTCATTTTCCAGATCAGTGACATTTTCACATGTCAGAGTAGGAAAATCACAGCCATTAACGATAAAACAAATCATGATTTAATCCCATTTAGCTGCTTCGGTTTCAGAGTACCGCATTGTGCATGCTGGCTGACTGTCACAGTGTCGTGACTCAGTGGGACACTTAAATAGAACAGAGCCTTTGTTAATGCTGTTAGTGACATCTGTGCTTTTCCTCCTATGACAAAATGTCTGCTGTGAAAAACGCCTTTGTTCTGAGCTTGACCCTGCACGAGGTACAAAAAGTCAATCAGTTTTGACCATTGACCACCAAAATGTTCATTTAAACATGATTAGCTCTAAATATGTCAACCTGTGACAGTTTTCTAAAGTACCTTGATACTGACATGTTGACAAGGATGATGCACGAAGCCTTGTAGTGTCATTCTACTTAAACAAAATGTAGCAGTTGCTCACAGCCTTTCTCCTTTTGCTGTTAACCATCTGACATTAAAATGTATTTCTCAAACATTTCTCTCTTGGTAAATACTTTTTTAACAGAGGTGTCATCATACAGAAGAGCATGAGCAGTCGTTTGATGTAGTGTACTAATAACGCCACTAGATGCTGCTGCAGTCCTGTGCTCTGGCTATGGACGCTCTTGCCCTGAGTTAGGTCTGTCAGGCAAAACAAACCAATCAATATTGTGTAGTTAGGTACAGGTACATGGTTTTAGCTGTGAGTCGAAGCGAGGAGGTGAGATGTATGTGCAGCCTCAGAGAAGGACTTGCCTGAACTCTTCTTTGGTTGCACCATGTTCTGTACATCATTACCTCCATGTGTAGTTCTGATTGACATGATTCTGTAAATGTTACCTCACAGCATTTATAGAACTAATACAGAGATCTGTCTGAATGTGGTGCTTATGGCCTTTTTGCTTTAAAATGCATTACTTATTCAGGCCCTTGACACTTATCGATGCTTGGATCCCTTTTTAGTTCAGTAATGCTTCCTGTAAAGTGCTTTGATTTGACACACTTTGATTTTGTTGGGTGAACCTTTAATGCTCGGTCTAATGGAAGGTGTGAGACAGGGAGGAAAAGACAGGAAAAGAGTGTTTCCAATGCCGACTGAATTATTTAGCTGTGTGCTACATTCATTACTTTGCAATCACAAAGTATCACTTTACAAATGACAGAACATAGATAAAGATTGTAGTCAATGTTTTTTGATTATTGCACCCCTCTTTCAGATGATGGTCCCAGCCCCTTTGGTTACTTGAAGGATGGTGAGTTTCGGAATAGACGTTTTGATTCAAGAACAAAGCTCAGTGATTAATGCAATAATAACTGTTTGTCATCCATTATTAGTATTTCTTAAGATTAATCCAGGATAACACAGGGCATGATTCACATTTAAACTTGGTAACATTTCAGTTGATGCATTAACACCATTGAGCATCGCGCTGTTGATGCCCATCAATATTTATGTGCCTGTTTTCAGTAAAAACAGTCCCACGCTCAAAAAGTGACGACGAGGTCGATTCAAGAGGCCGGTCAATGCCTGTGCCAACAAGGTCCTCCTCCCTCAAACCCGCTGCCAAAAGGTCAGTGTCCTCAATCTGCTCCAAGCTCCCTTATGGCATCCCTTTTCATATTTCACACAAGGGCACTGTACTGTTCATCTTAAGAAATAATAAGACTTTATTCCTGAGTGTTACAGGCAGCAGGCAATAGCAGTTGGAAAATAACAACAGAATAGAGAAATTCAAAATACAAAATAAAAGCTGACTATATATGTATAGATTTTGTACAAAGAACTGTCAAAGAAAATGTAAAAGATATATATTGCCGAAAAAAGGACTAAAAAATATTGTCATAAAAAAATGTATTGTCAAAAATTGTGCTGAATATTCACAGTTTTAACAGAAATTGCACATGTATTGAAATTTGAAAAAGTTAAGTTGTGATGAAATGAGAAAGTGTCTACAACTCAGAATAGTAAATTGTCCCCATAAATATAATTCTGACTAGACAAACGCTGTGTTTCTTTAACAGGCAGTGTTCCTGTGATATAGAACCATGGCTGTAATGGTAGTTCATAAAGTGCATGTTCTTACTGCATGACATTAAAGTCACTGTTAGGAAAGTACTGTCCTGTGATAAACAGCTTGTATTGGTCTTTATTTCCATACAGTCCTAGTGTGACTAAACATGACTGAGCGCAGCAGAGCAAAAAAATCAAGCCTGTCTTCCTAAATTTGCAAATCTGAGGTCACTTTGGCCCCAGTGGTTTCCACTACTGTGTCCTCCGGTTTTTACTGGAGGTGTGATTCGTCTCGCCCTTCTACATGTCAGCACTGACTCAGGATGATGTGCTCTCAGAGAAATGAGTGATGGAGTGATTAAGGAGGACAGGTGATGGAGGATAAACTGTTGCCCAGTAGAGCTGCGTGACATGTGGAGGGCTGACCTTCCTCTTTCCCCAGTGGTTATGTATGAAGGGTTACATTCCTAAACATGCCTTTGTCCATCTTTGAAAACAAGCTGCTTGATGTTCTTGATGCTCAGAAAGAATTTCATGAAAGGAAAAAGTGTTTTTTGTGCGCTGACAGTACGTGTGAGATTTCTTTTGCCTATTTATAGTAAGAGTCTTTTTTCAGAGCAGTGATTTTAGCATTGGCTGTCTATTAACAAATTCTCCCAGGAAACGCTGCGCTCTGTTTTTTGTCCCCCGGTCCAATCTTGTTTACCTGATCGAATTACTGATTTGGCTCAACCGTGAATTGGATTTTCTTTCATATCATTATAAGAGGAAGAGAGGGACAGGAGGAGAGAGAGCGGGGATAATGAGGACGGACGTCACGTTTAAATTGGAAAAAAAAAATCATCTTAGCCTATGCCGGTTGCCATGGAGACTACTTGATAAGGATTGGCTCTCTTCCATCCCACACCCCACCCCTCCCTGACACCCGCCTCTTCACAGGAACGAGTGGGAGCCCCCGGATAAAAAGGTAGACACCAGGAAGTACCGCGCCGAGCCCAAGAGCATCTTTGAGTACGAGCCGGGGAAATCGTCGGTGCTGAAGCTGGAGAGAACGGTATGCTAGCCGCCTGCCTGTCTCTCTCTCTCTCTCTCTCTCTCTCTCTCTCTCTCTCTCTCTCTCTTTCTGTCCGTGTGCATGTCGTGTAAGCTGTCCCCCACTCCACCAACCATCCACCCCCCCACCCACCCACCACATCTAAGCTCCTGGGTGGCAGCTTCACTAACAGCTCGGAAGGCGACGTATGTGCAGCCCGAATCGCCATGTGCACCACATTCCTAAAGGGTGTCTTGTTGCGGTGACAGATGATCCTGCTTGGCAGAGGCGGAGTATCACTTACAAGGATAGCCATTGTCTTCCTGTCTTCAGTTTAAGGTTATTGGACTGAATCCGCTCGGTGTGAGAGGATCCCAGTGCAGACACAAAGCATGGATCCTGTGTTTTTTGCTTGAGAGGAAGTGTAATGCTCCTTACTTTCGCCTTAACAGTTTCTGCTGAATCAAATGGTGCGACATCATTCAGTGTCCTTGAGGATGAGCTTTGTTACATATAATAGATAAATGTCAGCTGCTGCCTAGATCTACAGTGTAATATTTACCAAAAGGAGAGCTCATTGTCTTGTCATGTCCTTTTATATTAACCTCTTACATAATAGAGGACATGGAGGTGTTCAGTATTATTGTAAGTAGTAAGTTGATTATATAATTATTGTTTGTCTGATGCTCAGTTACATCAGGCTAGAAGACATCGTTAGCTGAGATCTGGCCTCATCCCAGTGGCAACAAATACACTCATTAGAGAGAGTTTGCTGCAGTTCATCCTGCAGTTCATGGCGGTTAAATAATGGACTCTGTTGTTTTTCACTTATAAGCTGAGTTATTATGGGTCAGTGTTCTTGTTACTGTAGCAGGTCATTTTTCACATTAGGTCCATGCTTTTTCACCTCTGGTGCTTACCTTTGAGTTGGCACTTACACACCTTCAACTTTCCCAAAATATATATCTTAAAGATAATTTTCCTACATGTCAAAAAATGACTTTGCATGTTTTGTTGGTCGTCATCGTATGTGTCTGATTAGAGAGAATAAACTGAAAACAATAAACATGTGGTTCAAATGAGACTCTAGCTAAAACCTCATGTTCATGTTTTCTCCTGTCTATTTTAAAGCAGTACCCATATGCCCAGATGCACATTGAAACATTTTGGTGGCTTTCTATCCATACTGGTCATGAATCTTTAACTAAAGCAGTTGTAATAGAGGAGATGCAAAATTGCATTCAAAAGTTCAGCTGAGGCTAATGTGAGGCTTCAGCAACCAAATCAACAGCAAATTTTAAGTTAAGCAAGTTAAAGTCTTTATAGTACAAATGTCCATCTTTGTATTTCATCAGATCGTGCTTCCGTCCTGGGCTTCAGCGGAGAGTAACAATATGTTAGACTGTTACAGAAAGTTACAGGTTGCTGGAATTGAGAAACAATGAATGTACATACAGTATATGTATGTGAGTGATGTATTAAAGGAATAGTTTGACACTTTGGAGAATATACTTATTCAGTTTCATGTCGAGAATTAGATGAGAGGTTTATACCCGTATCATATCTGTCCATTTAGCTAGAGCCAACAACTCTTAAGTTTAAGATAAGCTTGGCTTAGTATACAACTTCTCTTAACAATGTTACAGAGTATATAAAAGTGTCGACAATAAAATGAAATGAATAGAATCAAATAAATAGGAATAATAATAGTATGAATAACATCTTTTACAAAAAGAAAAGTTTTAGAGATTTAAAAAGAAGCTACAGATTTTGTGTGTTCAGTAGGCAGAGATCCATCCACAGATCTTAAGGTCAAGAGGGCACATAATAGGTCAATAAATCAGAAATGTATTTAGGAGCAAGGCCATTGAAGACCTTAAAAGTAAGCAATAAAATTTTAAAATCAACCCAAGAGGGAGCCATCGCAGGGAGGCAAGCACAGGCTTGTGATGATGCCTCTTTGTTCCAGCAAGGAGTTGAGCAGCAGCGTTCTGTACCAACTGGAGACAGTGGAGGGGGCCATGGCTGATACCCGAGTAAAGTGCAGTGCAGTGATCAAGTTGAGAATGGATAAAAACATGTGCAACTTTGTGTAGATCAGATGTTGATAAAAATCACCTAATTTTATAGATTAACTTGAACTGGAGGAAAAATGACTGTACAACACTTTTGACTTGATCATCAAAACAGAGGTTAGCATCAAATATTACCCATAGATTCCAGCCTGCCTTATACTATTTGAGAGACCACCATGATTAACACCAAAATAGCTGTAGGAATTTGAGGGACAGAACGGAATGACCTAAGATTTATCATGATTAGATTTAAGGACAGCTAGGCTGCTTGGATCTGTGGGTTTTAAAGGCGTGTTTAACTGAGTGTCGTCGGCATAAAACAACACACATCCTGAGTTTGAATAACCTGGTCAAGAGGCAGCATGTATGTAGAAAACAGAAAGAGGCCAAGAACTGAGCCTTGAGGCACACCACAATTTAGCTGAGCTGTGAAGAAGGTAGAGTTACCCAGAGTGACAGAGAAAGCTCTCTTGGAGAGGTATGTGTGCCAAGAGCCGAGCCCTTGATGCCTAACCAAGTCTCCAAAAATCAGGGAGTAGATCAGACATCTTAACAAGTGCTCTTTGTACTATTAAGTGCTCTAAAATACCATAATTACTCATAAAAGATGTCAGTTAGAATGAAATTACTTTCTCCAGAACCTTAGATAAAAATTACAGTTTTGAGATTGGTCTGACGTTACTTAAGGACAGGGGCTCCAAATTGGTATACTCATTTTATTCTTCATCGTGTTTCATATTTATCATACAGACACAGCGGTGACAACAATCTTCTCATCTTATTCTCTGCAAGAAAGCACATAAGCAGTTTCCCAAGGTATCAAACTGTTCCTTTAAAATTTAATAAATGTGAACCTATCCTTTGATTTACTTTTCAAAAGGAAATCAGCAGGTATCTTCTTCAGTGAGAACACCTGCAGTATAGCTGATAATGTATGGTGTTGGGTACAAACATTGGCTCAATCACCACTGATAGGCTCATTACCTTGGTGTGTTTATTCTATGTTGTCTGAACTGTCTTCTCTTTGTCTTTCTCCTCCTCCTCTTGTTGCCATGCCCCTAGACTCAGGATGTAAGTCCAGAAGATGTAGATTTAGAGAATGAGCCTTGGTATAAATTCTTTTCAGAGATGGAATTTGACAAAGCGGTAAGTGGTCGCTGTCTTTAAAGTGACAGTATATTGTATTTTATTGCATGTGATAACATCCATGTTCAAATAATGCCTAAACAAACTGTGTCTGTCTTCAAGGACTACTCCAGTTTCTACTCCCACTATCACTCGCAATATTATACTGAAACATAAAGAAGTAATGTGATAGCATGCGTAAGAGGAAAATGTGTTTCCTCTTGAACTAAATTTACTACCATGTGTCCCATCAACGTGGCTTAATGAGACCGACTACTGATCAACTTTTATGCATCCCTTTTTTTTCATCATAATCTGTTTTCTGTAAATTTTCGCTGTTTTTCAGGACGTATATCAGCAATCAGCAGCAAACGTTTTGCAAAGCAGTTGATATACCTGCTGCCATTCCTCATCCTCTCCTCACCTCACCTCATGCAATATAAAAGGACTTTGTCCCCAATGGTGTCTAAAACAGTCACCTGAGATCTATTTTTGCCCTCTTCAAAGTGCATCCCAGCAATTTATATGTATCTGTGAGGCTGAGTGAGCACAATCTGCTCAGGCAACAGAGCCCTGTCCACTTGCATTGGCTGTGGCTTTCACCCTGCGCAATTTGGATAATTAATATTTAATAAGGTTGATAATTGATGAGAGTGTATTATACTCCAGTGGTAGCACAGGTGCCCATGCTAAAGACCAATTAAATTATCACGGGGCTGTTCTGAGTTTATCACCACCATATATTCTTTACAAGACAGTCTTGCTGTCTCTTGCCAAACGCGACAGGACCACTGTTTCCTCACCCAACAGGAACACTGTTTTTTTCATTTTGATGTGAGCACTGCCAATTAGAATACCTGTCATAAGCTGGGGTCTGGGCTGGATGATTGATCCAGAAGCCACTCTTCACTTGAAGAGGCTGCAGTCAAGCATTAGGCTCCAGGATAATCCAAGGCCCTTGAAATAAGAATTGCTGCCCGTCTGCTAGCTGGTGTATTCACCAAAATATCCGAACGGGTGCAGGCATGTTGAAGCAGAATATAGTGTCACGGCAGATCCATGCCTCGAGCCTTTAGTTGGCACCAGACAAGCGTGCCACCGCAAACAGATGTTGGGTCTCCTCGATCTCTGTCAGTCAGAGCCGCACCCTGGATCATATGAGGTGTAACTACGACATGAGGTCACATCCTAGCATCAGCAGGAGCAGAGTCTCCTGTTCCAGGTTAGTGTATATGTGGAGGAGGTTTAGCGTTGGAGGCGACCCGACTCTGTCTCATGGCAGCCTGGATGTTTGCCAGATGAGCTCGGCTTGATGACTGGCTCCTGTTTAATGTCAAAGTCACTTCTAAAGCTGCACCTGGTATGTGCAGTATTTGACCTTAAGGCCCAGCCAGACACATTGGCTCATTGGAGTTTGATTGACATATCAGTACTCGCTCAGTATTAGCGAAGGAGCTATATGGCTGCAAAAATGCGCTCCGGGGTTCAATGAAGAGCTAGGCCTTCATGGCACTGCTCCAACTCACTCTTGTTCTTATTTATAATCTTCAAAGTGCTGTGGAGAACCACTTCTACTAATGAAGTAGTATTCTAATAAGAGGAGACTTCTTGACAGTATTAAAAGTTCATCTGAGTCCTCTGATCCACATCTTTACAACAGTCTTTGTGTGGTTTTCACACTGCTAATTAGCCTGATGTCAACCAAATACCTCTAAAGAGCAGGCTTACTGGAAGTGACACATTAGTCTGCCCTATTTTTTCTTCTTCTTTATCCTGTCTTGTCAAATCATCATTACTCGCCCACTAGTGGCCACTTCTAATCACCTAATAGCCGCTGAGTAAGTGTGACACCTGTGTGTAATCGCGGTCACAGTCCCCTTCATTAATATTAACAAGTTCCATGTTGAAGAGGAGTCTGACAACACATCCAGTGGCAGTTACGGTCAAACACATCGATATACACAGCTAGCTGGAGCTGGAATTCCACACATAACTATGGTCAGGAAGAGCATTTTGGTCCCCTACGACCGACAGAGTGACTCCATCTGTTGAGCATATGCTGACGAGGGGGCTGCTGCCACACTGTCTCAGCGCTGAGTTACACAGAGCCTCCCCCTACCACCTGACATATTCTAAAGGAGGCAACTCCGTAAGCCCACCAGCTCATTGTGCCGTCATATTTAACCTCTGTTATACACTTAACCTTTACCTTTAAGCATTTAGCGGAGATGAGATGAGGGGTGCATGTGGCTATAACAGGCCCTTCACACTGGGGGAGCTGTTTGTTTTCATGAGTACATATCAACACAAATAAGGTGCTGGAAAGAATGAGATTCATGTTACCATGACCTACTCATGATTGCTATTTTGAATATGAAAGCGGCACACAGGAGCCGGGGCTCTGAGTAGCTGGGGGGGACACCTGTTAGGAAACATGCACAGGAAATTCTGCAGAAACGTTGTCATCGGTGTTCCACTGACTCACAGAGGCCTTCATTCATGTCCATATACAGCAAGCAGTTTCATCCTGTGTGTGTCTTCAGCTGATAAATCAAACCACTTTTAGCATCCCTCTTTTACGCTCGCTACCCCTGTCTCCTATTTGCCCCCCTAATATTTCATAAGATGAAAGTGTCTCAGAGTAATGTGATGTTAAGTATATAATTGCGGTTAGTATATCAGTGTAGGATTAGTTTGAAACTGAACAGTTTTACTCTTTTATAGGAAGAAAAGTTCACAGGAGCTGACACTAATCAGGCATCTTGTAAATATCCAGATTAAGATTCCATTCCTTTGCTCCAGATAAGCCCTCCATGCTTGTTTCCTGTTTACTTTCCATTGATGCTGGGTGTGTGTAAGCCCAATTACCCAGGGGTGTCAGAGGACACTATCTTCTGTCCCTGATATCAGATTTGAGGGGGATACAAGACGTGACGGAGCAAGGAGGAGCTGCAGATTATTCAATGACACTGGCGTGTTCCCCGAGTCGACATGGAACATTTGGCTTTATAAATAGATCAGACTATAGACCTGCCAGCCTGATGTTCTGTTCTGTTCTGATAAAGAAAGGCATTTATTCTGAAAGGTTATTAATGATCGTCCTGCCCTGGCAACTAAGTAGAAAGGCATGTTGTGGCAAATGGGCTGTTGAGAATGCTCCTTGTCTGGTCATCGGTGTGGGAAGCGGAGGCTTGGCCGCGCCGCGGGGAAGTGGATGTGGTATTAGCAGCAGGGCCGGGCTGGCTGGGACGGGGATTGTGCAATCGTATTTGCAAACAACACTTGTGCTCTTATTCATAGTGCCCGTGTCACGTCCGTTATTTTTACCTGCTGTGACGTCCGAAAAGAAGAAAGCAACAGAAACAGTGGGCTAAAATTAGTTGGCTGTAAACCATCTAAAATGCTAGCGGGTGCCACCACACTGAATGATCGCCCCTGTGTTTTGGAGATAACATCTGCTGCTAAATACCTACATTTACTCTCGAAGCTTTTCCTACATTTATTCACTCACTTCGTGCTCACAGTTTATTTCTCTC
Source organism: Chelmon rostratus (assembly GCF_017976325.1). NCBI lineage: Eukaryota > Metazoa > Chordata > Actinopteri > Chaetodontiformes > Chaetodontidae > Chelmon > Chelmon rostratus. The sequence goes on along the minus strand of NC_055668.1, from coordinate 6,741,100 downwards.
TGCCTTTGTGTTTACTCTCTTTGTCTTTGTAACATTGTTATAATTATCTGTTTCTGTCATGTTTTACTGTATTCTTTACTTTGTCAATAAGCATTTTTGTTTCTTTCTGACACTTGAAGTGTGTGAGAGTGTGTGTGGGTGTGCATGTGTGTGTGTGTGCGTGTGTGTGTAATTCGGCCTGCTTGCACCACCAGCTGGTTAATTGTCCCCCGGTCTGGTCCAGTGGTAATGAGAGTGACTCAATACCAGACAAAAGAGACGGCTTCACTGGGAGACAGCAGCCCATTGGCTGAGCCTGTGACAGCCCCCTCCCCGCATGGGCGCCCCCTGACCGATGCACACCCACCCGCCCACTCCCCCCACCGCCCTCCCTCCACTCTCCTCACTGCCGCTTGTTTTCTCCAACTTGCATGCAGGCCAAAACACACGCTTACTCCTCCATGCCAAGCCCAGTCCAGAGAAGCTAAGAACCCCGGCTGCTCGAGACAAAAACCCAGACCAGCGAGTGAACGGCACAGAGGAAAAAGAAGAGAGAATCTGGCCATAGCTAATGCTCCTGCCTCTGTTCTAGCTGGAGGAGACCTTCCTGTGGATCTATCAATGACTTCTTTGTTTGGTTTGTTGCAGAGTGCCCCCTCTTTCAGCCCCCTGGAAACAGCCTCCGACCTGCAGCAGTAGTAAGTCCATGCCTCCTTCTTATTCAGATACTTGTGCTTTAAATCTTGCTTCCTCCTTCCAGTAGGTTGATGATTATTTAAAGCATGTTATGGGGATAAATGTCAGTGAGAGATTTCTCCACCCTGTAGAGCTCACCCGCCTACTGCGGGGGGACTCCTGCTTCCTGAGTAGATCCTGTTAATAAGGTAAAAGGCTACCAGAACAGTGTGTCCTCTATCTGCATTTCATGGTGTTTTTTAGTGGGGTGGGAGGTTGTAGTGTGGAGACATGGCTGCTATGTGGTGATTTATTTAAAGACAGCAACCTGGATGTCACTGGGATAGAGGGAAGTCGCCAGCTGCTGCATAACTTAAAAACCGTTATCTCCTTCTGAATGGGTGTGTGTACAGAACCATGACCAGCAACTGGATTATGAAAGAGGATGCTAGCTGTCAAAACAAAGCCGCCGAGCCCTTGATCTTTTGTGTTTTTGTCTGATGAGATTGACATCTTCTATTTTTGTTTGTGTAATGAAATGTAAGGAATTTCGGAGTGAGCCGCGGTGACTCTCTCGCGCTGCAGTGCAGGGAAAATAAACTTCTCCCTCCATTTCTGCTAAGAACTTTCCATCTGCTACAATCATTATGTCATCGCGGCCAAGTATGCGAAAAGAGATTCCCGATCCAACTTTTTAAGCCATTGATTCGCTGTTAATTTTGAAAGGAGGAGGCTCCTGATGAGGGGGGACGTTTCAAAGGAAGCCTCATGTCATAAACCGACTTCCCTCAGAGGCACATATGTTTAAGGCAGGAACTTGCTTGAAATCAGAGACATTTTGAAGAGCGTTCGATCATTTGATTGTAAAATGCAAAACCACATGTGCCGGTGTCATTACATGAATGAATGAACCTCTGAGAAAGTGCTTTCAGACCTCGAGTAGATGCACATTGTGTGTGCATGGTAGTTATTAGCTTAGAAATATTCTAGACAGCTGAAATAGCAAGTAGATATTGTATTAGTATGCTAAAATATGAGGAAGATTGATAGAAATAATCACAAATTGTTTGTATTGCCTCATCATAAGCGCTGTCACTGAGATACTATGTACTCATACATACTTGTAATTGGCATTTAACTCCTCATTATTCCAGGTAAATAGATCAACATTACAGTTACTGTTACTGCTCCTCTATCAGGCAGGATACTGACTGTTGATTTCACCAGAACCTTCCCAGGAGATTGTCTTACATCATAAGGTTCCCGTGCTGCAGAATTCCTGAATAGCATTTATGTGAATTCTTGTGAGTAAGCTAGAACCAACATGATTTTTATGGCCCTCTGCAGTCAGCAGTGCACATATTTTTTTCTAACAGCAATGAAAGAGCTTCTTGTTGAGAAAGTGAACAATGAGAGTAATGTATCCATACATTTGTGCAAGCTTGTAAAACTCTGACTTGGCAAAACTGCAGATGTGGAACGCATTTTGGAAAACACTTTCTCCTACCTGTAGTGAAATGTGTTTGTATGAGCTTTTTTTTTTTATTTCTCCTCGATGATACTGGAGTGTCTGTCAGTTTAACGATCATGTTTGTCTGTACAAATAGAGGAGCAGCGTGAGCGACACATGAGCGGCATGTGAAAGAGAGTAAACCTGAGAGGCGTACAGGTGCATGGCAGGGGCTGATGCACCATGTGGGAATGTTCAGAGAATATTTATAGAAATTAGTCCCGTTGGCCTCTCTGGAATGCCAAGATATGTGTGGTAGCCAGTGCCTTCTCTCAACATCAGCCTCCAAATTCTGCACTTTCTTTCTTAACTTTGGCTTTTTCTGTCTCTGATTATCGTGTCTCCCACAAGTCTGCGAAGACAGGAATTACCTCAAGATATACTGAATAAGAACCATATGACAGCTCATTACCCAATTTGAGCGCCTCTGTTTATCATGAAAACATGTAACACAACCCCTCTGAATGAATTTGACTGTGTTTAATTAGCTGTCTGCGTTCCTCTCACCGCTGTCTAGTTCCTCGAGCAAGTCTGGACACAGCGAGGTGGAGAAGGACGGTGGATCATCCACGAGCGAGCCTGTGGCTCCAGAATGCGACCGCCATGTTTACAAGAGTGTCCTGGAGGGAGGCGACATTCCCTTACAAGGTCTTCGGGCCCTAAACAAGCGCCATGGCAGCTCCTCCTCCTCTAAAGGTAGGATACCAGCCGCTTTGCATATGTGGCCAGTAAAATGGCAGATGTGTGTATGTTTATGGATGTGGGGGCTAGACAGTACAGCCATTAAAGGCCTTTCCTGCTGAGACAGAACCAATGCCTTACAGACACTGATGTTGGACCGTTCAAAGTGTCAGACAGGGATACATGTGTTTCCGTTTACCTTTCTGTTGGAATCCACACATTTTCTTTGCTCCCAGACCTCACAGCATTGGCCGCTCACCTCGCAGCATTCATTCGCCCAGCAGCTTTTGATTTATTATTGATGCCATGGATGTTTTCATCAAACATGTACTGGCCCATTGCTTTGGAAAACTCATGGAGGGAGTGAGGCTGTCTTGCTAAGTTGATGGAGGCTAACCTTGGGGATTTTCCCCCCTCTTGCTCCAGTTGTGAGCCGCCAGTCGCTAGGCAGGCTTAGGGCAAGGCTCCAGAGCGTTCCAGCGCCAGGGAGCGGAGGGCCAGAGAGGGGATGGACGAGGAGGGGACGAGGGAGATAAACACAGCTCTGCTCCTCACTGCCCGGCCAGACAGGGGTGAGATAAACAGCAGGGACACAGAGGGTGGGTAGGCGTGAGGAAGTCAGCTGTCAGTGTGAGGTCAGGGGCTGGAATGCCTGCGCACATGGCCGGGGAGGGAAGAAGCGCTGGGGGAGGAGAGGAGATGTAAGGAAAAGAGAGGAAGGGACAGTCTGACCCAATGCATGTCATTGAATTACATCTGGGAAGACACACAACAGATGTCCGTTTAACTCTACATTCAGAGTTCAAGTTTGGTCTGTTCCCACACTAATATGTTGAATTAACTGACTAAATGTAATACATACATATAATATGTAGTATTTTAAAAGCGGAATCATTCATGTTTGCAGCCTTGCAACAAAGACGTATGATCGTTGCACTCCAGTCAACTGACTAGCACGCTCCTTCATTAGCCTCCCGCCCAAAGAAAGAGCGCAGTGCTAGGAAGTGCTAGAAACCAAACACCTCATCATGTGTTTGTGTCTTGTGCTCATGAAATAAAGAAGCATCAGTATTAATCTTTGTGTTTAAAGAACTGAGCCTGAAGGCTTTTCAGTGGCCAGGAACCTTTAGCTGCCGCATGCTTCGGATAAAATATAGTTTACTTCCTCAGCGTTTGTGTTTCTTTCCGATGTGAACGTGACAGATGGGTCACGCATGCTGCAGAAGTCTCTCACAGCATGTGAAAGTGTTGTGTCATTTCCCGGTTCCATCTGTAGTGCTATCTCAAGCGGACTGCAGCCAGGAACCGAGTGTAGCCAGGAACTGACACGAGTATTTCTCTAAGGTTTTTGACATCATATTTTACTGGGCTGGTTGGCTCGGCCTGCGTTTTTTTATTTACAACTGTGTGGGGGAGCAGTGCATTAACAGCGGTGCCACAGGCCATTTATCACTGCAGCCGTCTGTCTAATTGCTAAAAGTAGAGGAGAAGAATCTGTGGAGGAGGTTAAAGTGGGACAGGCAGCAGTTTTATTTCTATTTCTGTTTTTAGATTGTACTGATACTGCGGTCAGTGTTAAGAATTCCAACATCACATAACATTTCATGGCATATTGCTGTTTTAATACTTTATGTTTCACTTGTTACGTTGCTGTTTACAGTTATATTGATAATGCAGGAATCTGTTAGACAGCAAATTTCCCCTTGTTCCATTTTGACAAAGCATATTTCTTCACTGCAGTACCATGCTGTTAGTATAACAGTCATCTATTACTTGATGCACGATGCATCAAGTCTGCTTCCTCTTCTCATCTACTTTTGATGGAACTTGGTCTTTACTTTAGAAATGTGCCTGACTCTGTTTTAGTGTGTGTGAACCTGTGACCATTGTAATCTAATATGTTGTTTATTCTGTTGTCCTGCATGCTTGCCAGTGGATTATAAAGGTGGGAATGGCTATATAATTTCACCCTGCTCCTCTGTAAATAGTCGATCAGTTCTTGCCAGTAATGCAATAGGTAACCAGTGTAAGAGTATGAAGCCTCTTTCTGCTGCCAAAGCCTGCATACCCCAAATCCTGCCCTCTAAATTCAAGCCCAAGCTGCTGCCGCCCAGTGGTGACAGCCAGGAGAGCAGGACTAAAGCTGTCAGGCACCCAAAGGCCCACAGCTGTGAGGATCTGTACACGAGGCCATGTGACGCAGACTTTGCTGGAGCAGAGGAAAAGGAGGGTGGGCAACATTCGGACTCCAAGTCCAGCTGTGGCACCGAGTGCACGGACGGCCTCAGGAATGTTTCCCCTGCAATTAGGAGGAGCGCATCTGAGTTTTCCAGCCTGTACAGGACCATGCATCACATCCAGAGGCCCAGCTCGGCAGGCTGCAGTCCCCACGGCAGCGTCCGCAGCCTGGCGTCTCTTTTTGAGAAGGCAAAGGCCGATGGGGTTGAAAGGTCAGAGGCAGAGGACGGGGGCAACATTCCACGGGATGCAGTGTCGTCACGGGTCAGCGAGTTTGAAATGATCATCCAGCGGTCCAGCTCGGCGCCCAGCCGCTCCTCCTCCCTGCCCACCCTGCACTCCAGCCACAGCCACAGCCCCAACCACAGCTCCGCCCACCTCTACATGGCGTCTGCAGTGTCAGCGGAGTCCCTTTTGGTAGCCGACACCACCCAGACGGATGCCTGCTCCCCAGTGGAGGCAGAGGGCAAGAGCTGCGTGGAGGAGGCCTTGTCACCAGGCAGTGGGACTGTGGAGGAGTCTGCTTCCTCCTCAGAGGACGGAAACAACGTCAGGACTGAGTCCCCCTCTAACACTGAGGCAGAGATCGAGCAGATCTTCAGTAGACGTTCCCCAGAGCTCATCCGCCAAAATGTCAGTGGATCAAAGAGTCCCTCCGCACTGCTCACAGCATCCCCTCCACAACACAACCATACCTACCACCACCACCACCTCCTGCACCACCTGAACCATCAGCTCCTCCTCAAACCCAGCAAATGCAAAGGCTCCTGCCCAGCCTCCTACACCCGTTTCACCACCATCCTCAGGCACGAGAGGCAGCAGGCCACCTCCCAACAGGAGAGGCCGCCACATCTGGAGAAGAAGACCACGCTGCCAGGAAACCTCTTCCTCATGGGCCCTGCTCCCTTCAGGTTACGGAAGAACCTGCAGTCCCACCAAACTCGGAGGACCCTGTTGGCCACCAAGGCGACAACAGGCACCCAGAGGCCCTGCACTTTGTCTCCTGAGCTCAGACCTCTGATTCCTCAGCGTCTGTCCTCCCTGGAGATCCTGGAGAGGCTGAGTAACGGGGAGGGGAGCAACACTGACCACCTGAGTAACGGGCAGGGCTTGGACGCCAACGGGAACCTACTGCAGCCGCTGGCAGCTCACTGCAGAGGTGGCTATCTCCATCTCTTCACCACTGTCACCCTCCTCTCTCGTCCCTCTGTGGTCACTCATTTTTCTCGCCTCTCTCTTCACCTTGTGTCCCTTTTCTCCACAAAGCGACGCCGCCGCCCTCCATCTCTAGTCTGTGTGGTGTGTTTACAAAGTGACAGGGAAGCCTCCATCTCATTCTCAGTGTGCTGTTTGGTGCTCTCCCATTTCACTGTGAATGAGTGTGGTCCCACAAATGCATCAAAACACTTCAGTGACTGTAGGAGGTTCAGGCAGCTTTTGGTAATGTATATATCTCCTGGTGACATCAGATTTGAGTTGTATGCAAGAGTGCCAGAGGCTGCATAAGCATTACATCCATACAAACTGAATCACACAGTGTAAGATAAGATTTGTCTGTGTTCCACAATGAGATGTCAAATCTTGTCCTTACACAGGCAATGACTATGAAAGCCTTACCTAAACTACAATCCCAGCGTTCCTCTGTAATGTTTAAGCAGGATATTTCAATATAACATTGCATACGCTTTCTCAAATTGATGTCTCACCATGTCCGTATCTGTTTTTGTTTTTTAATTTCTGTTTTGGGAACGATTTACATCTTCCATCTTTCATTCTTTCACCGTGAAAGGTTTGTTTTAGCCAGACAGGATGTTCCCTGCTTTGATTTCTCTTACGCAACAGCCGGTACCTTGGGCATCAAACACAAACCTGAAACGTTGATAGTTGTTTCTTGTGGCCCTTGCTGGGACACAGAATGAAACATTATGGTGGTGTAGGAAGCACATTAAGTCATGAAGATACCTGGCTTCCCTAAAATAATCAAGGTGAAGCATCAGTAGACTAATGGATGCTGGTTGGTCGATCAGTAACGCCATGATGTCATGTTTATTCTTTTGGCCAAGATACAGTAGGTTTTCTTTCCTGCGTTTGTTTTGTCATGAACACACATTGGATCATTCTGTGTTCATTCCTCTGTGCATGCAGGAACACATTTGGCTTTTTGGATGTGTGAGTGCTTTTTGTTTTAGTGTTGCCGAGATTATGGTGTTCATTTAAAGCATGCCTGGTTGTATTTGTTGCATATTTTTATGATTCTGTTTATTGGAATTAAGGAGTTGACTACAATATCATCATCTTATCTTTGAAGAGTTATGTACTTGAATCGGTTTTGACAGTGAAAAAGCTTCACAGCGTTATCCTCTTTCTGTTTCTGTTCCAGACTCATCCCCAGCACATGGGGAGAGCCAGGATGAAGTGTTGCGGAGGCGTCATGGGGACAAAGAGGTGAATTTCAAACTTTCTTACTAGAGAGAGCTGTGTTGTGAATGAGCAGATCATGTATTATACACAACAAAGCATGTGTCACATGAATAAAAGAGTAGAGGAGACCCATATCTGCAGGGGACAAACACTTCGGTCTGGTTTCCTGGCAGAAAATCTTGGAGGAGCAGCGGCGGCTGAAGCGGGAACAGGAAGAGGCTGACACAGCGTCGAGACGACACACAGGCATTGTCCCGACGCACCACCAGTTCATCACCAACGAGCGCTTCGGAGACCTGCTCAACATCACAGATAACGCAGAGAAGAGGAAATCAGGCGTAGAGGTACAATACAGGGCCGTGTCTTATCCTTCTGTAAGCAGGAACAAAGGCGGCAGATGCTTTGTCAGTTTGCGTGCGGGTCAGGCGGCGAGGCGGTGATGAGCTGTCAGCAGGATTTCTGCACACACAGATGGCTTTCTCCTCTGGGTCAAACATTCGGAGGGTGAGAGCAGTGAGGGAGGGAAAAATATGAGTTGTTGAGTTTCCAGTAGGCTTCCAGACTTCACCTCCACAGCGCACGCTGCTTGCCAGCTATATGTAGATGTAACGTCACCGGCGTGCGGTGTTTACCAAGGTGTGCCTGCTGCCTTAGCAGACCAGTCTCACAGTAAACAACCCCCAGTAGTTTCTTACTGGGAATGTTCCTGAAGACAAGTAACCCAGTCAGCCTCATTCCAGTCATTGCTACAATATTTATGTTCAGACGGGGCACTGAAAGGACACCTCAGGCAGATTTACACCAGCAGGATCTTTTCTTCACACATGAAACCAAAGTAACCAGTAACCAAAAAGTGATGAAGATGTAAGGGTATTTACTGACTCAGTAGAATAATATTTGTGCAGTTGTGGCCAGAAAAGAAGTCACCTGAGACAAGTGTCTTTTTTATATTTTCACAGAGAACTCCAGCAATGGCTCGCTTCGACTTCAGAGCAGAAACTCTGAAGTGAGTGGAAATAATCAGCATTGATGTCTGTCTGTCTGTCTGTCTGTCTGTCTGTCTGTCAACAGGTGGTGTTTGTTGCAGGGATGTTGGGATGGATTGCAGTAGATTTTAGAGTTGTATTGTGTCCACCTTGTATAGTTGGACATATAAGCAGACCTCGCTTAAGTGATTGTTGGCATGTGTTTTACCTTCTAGCTTGTAGGTGGGGTTAGCAACTTGATGCCAAAAAGTCATACAATCACAGGAAATGTCTGTTTAGAATAGTAGAACAAGAGTAGAACAGATTTACAACTTAACTTTTGCTTTAACGTGAATAAATCCCACCCATCAGATACTCTCAGCAGGCTAGCTGTGCAGGTTTGCATGAGATCACACTTACTTCATTTTCAGGCTATGAAATAGTTGCTTTCACCTCATGCGAGTAACTCATCTCTTTTGGACATTTTGCAGGGAATTACCGTTTCAGAAGGGAGACATTGTCTACATCATTCGACAGGTGGATCAAAACTGGTATGAGGGGGAACACCACGGAAGAGTTGGCATTTTCCCTCAAAGTTACGTTGAGGTGTGTATCTTTCCTCACTCACAGTGATTATTCTTCAGTGAAAAGCAACTAGGACAACTTATTGAAATAATGTCTTTTTTTGTTTGTCATCTACATTTTCTGTTCTATAAATGTTCTGTTGTGCATTCTGCTGCACTGTGTGAATCACTGTATTTATGTCTTATTGTTGCCTTCCTTAGCTCCTTCCCCCGACAGAGAAAGCCCAGCCAAAGAAGAGTGTCCCCGTGCAGGTACTGGAGTATGGAGAAGCGGTCGCCCGCTTCAACTTCACCGGGGACACAGTGGTGGAGATGTCCTTCAGAAAGGTATGGCGTGGGAATTGGAGGCACTTGGATTTTCATATACAAAGAGAAGCTTTCATTTCTGAACCTCCAAAATATGTATCACCAGGGAGAGAGGATCACACTGATTCGTAGAGTTGATGAAAACTGGTACGAAGGCAAAATCTCAGGCACCAACCGCCAAGGCATCTTCCCCGTCACCTATGTAGAAGTGCACAGACGACCACGCGTCAAAAACGGGGTGGAGTATCCCGACCCTCCTGTCAGCCAGTCCCCGCAGCGCAGCACCAACGCTTCTCCTCAGGTAAAGACTCAAGAGTCAGGAGAGGTCAGGCACATTTACAGATGTGACGACAGGTTGACCCACATTTTTTACTACTGTGACATCTCTGAGTCCAGAAATTCTCTTCCATGTTCGCCTTGACACCCACCTTTTATTTAGTTTTTTTTTTGGTCAAGTGAATTTGTCTCATATTTCATTTCCTTTTCTTTCTCTCATCCCCTCTTCCTCTCTTTGCTTCCATCTTCCTCCTCCCTCGTTCCCGTTGCTGTTCAAAGCTGTATCGTAATCGCCTGACAACCTCCCCCTTGCCCCTCCCTCGCTCTCCCCGCCGCTCCGTGTCCCCCGAGGTCCACGCTGTCTCCTCTGAGTGGATCTCCCTGACTGTGGGAGGCGGGAGCCCACCTGCCGCCCCCACCCCTCCCCTGCCGCCGCTGCCCACCGTCTCTTACCGCTGCGGCGAGTACCTGCCCCCGCCCTTCTCTGCCAGCCCTGTGCCTCCCATCACCGGCAGCCCATACTGTGTCTCCCCCATGGCTTCCCCAGCTGCCTCCCCTCTTCCCCCACCTTACCCGCCCAGGCCCAACTCGACCACTCCCTTCCTCACCTTCACCCCGCCTCAGGGGGAGGACTTCCTGCTCTCCCCTCCCTCCCCACGTCTGTCACGCAGCGTGAGCCCCTGTGGCGGGCCAGTGCTGGAGGGCTGGCTGAGGGGGGAGAAGGAGTTGACAGAGGGGGAAGGCGCAGAGGGGGACAGGGGCCCCGCAGCCCCGGGTAGCAGGCGAAATAGCCCTGCAGAGGTATCTTCTGCATGGTGTGCGGTGCTGCATCTCAGGCTCACTCTGAAATAAAGGCTTTTGGCCACATTTTGATTTCCTAAAATAGACGGAAGCTGACATTGATGTGTGGAAGACGTGACTAACTCGTTGATTTGACCTGGAGTTGGTTTTAGCCCTGTGGAGGGATGAACCCTCTGGTTTAGTGGAGCCAGAATAAGTTAAAATGAGTCACGCTGCTCAGGGCTGCAACTCTGCATGTTGTTGTGTGTGTGCTACTAACACACAGACGTTTTACGGTGTCTTTCAGTGTTTATGTAGCGAGTTTCAGATTTCCTAGCTGTAAAGGAGTGGAAGAGGAGCTATTGTGCTTGCATTTCCAGGATTCATTTGAGAGCTCCAGTTTCTTTCTCTTCATAAAATTCAGCGTTTGGTTGCATGTTGTTGTTCCCTGCAGAGGTGCGATGACTCGGATGCCGTTGTAGGTTGGAAGTTTATTTAGGACACTGACATATTTATTAGCGAGTATTTATAGGTTTTACACGTTGGCTTCTGTTTCAAAAGCTGCTGCGAGGTTGAAATTTCCACCTATAAGGAAGGAATATTTACAGCAGGTGGACATGTGGTGCGATCTCTACAGAGAAAAGCTCTTATTTTGACATGTCCTTGCTGATTTGACCTTCTTGTGTTGCAGTTTGTGAGAAATGAGGCGGACCATCATGGACGGAGCTCCAGGAGCCCTGTGATGCTGTTTGACATCCAAGATAACAACAACGTTAACTCGTTTGCGGTAAGCTGGTCCAGAGATCTCTTGGACCTACACTGAAGATTGAAAATGTGTAGTTTGTTAAGTGACTTCATCGTCTGTTTAACTTTTTAACCCATCACCTTCAAAGATCCATTTCACTGACACCACCTTTAATTCATACCCTGTCATCAATATTTGTGCTACATTTTAAATATGTCAGATATTAAGGACTCTAATCAAAGGAGTAATTAAATATTTTGGGGGGAAATGTATTCACTTTCTGAAAGTGAGAAGATCAGTATCACTCATGTTTGTCCATTCAGTATGAAGCTAGTGGTAGCAGCCAATTAGCTTAGCATAGCATGAAGACTGAAACCAGCTAGCTCAGCATCGTCCGAGGCTTAGAAAATCCACCCACCAGCACCTCTAAAGCTCACTCATTTGTTTGTTTAATCCATACTGAAACAATAGTTTTCTGGGGTTATGTGTGGTTTCTTGGCTGGGCGCAGTGATTTTGTCTTGTCATCTCCAGTGTTCCCAGCTGTTCACATTTTGCCCTGTTTTCAGTCTTTATGCTATGCTACGCTAACCAGCTGCTAGATTCAGCTTCTTATTGAATGGACGGATATGACAGTGAAATCCTCATCTAACTCTCAAATGAGAGTATCCAAGAGTACATTTATCCAAAATGTCAAACTATCCCTTTAAGCTAAATTTGTCAGCTTCCCTTTAATGCTGCATGTTCCTTCTGTATAGTATCCTGTAAAAAAGGTGAACTAATATTTCATGTTTCCTGCCGACATGCTCTCACTCTGGTGTCTTGCCTTTTCATGCCTTTCCTCCTGGGCTCCACCAACGTCTCCTCTGCTTTTTCTCCCGGCTTTTAACGGATCACTTCCTTTTCTGCCTTGCTACTCACTGGACCTACCTTCCTGTATCGCCCTCCACCCCCCCTCCCTCTCTAACTCCTCACCTCCCCCCTCAACTCTTCACCTCGGCCTCTTCCGGGACTCTGGGTGGGGCCGCTGTCTGTCTCTCTCTGACGACTTCACCTACTACTACTACTACTAGGAGGCAGTGTGTAATGAGATTTTGAATATAGCTGAGACCTCGGTGAGGTACTGCAGCACCCTGTCCCACCACCCTCATGACTCTGTCCATAGACTGCACCCCCACCCCAGTAAACAATCTCTCATCATTTCCCAGCAACCCCAGTCCCACAGCAGCAGCCCGGAACCCCGTCTCAACTGTGGAATGTGAGTAAGATCTGTGTTTCACTTTCAGCTACCACGTTTCTTCTTGTACTGATTTCACATCCCGCCTCTTCTTTGCAAGTTGACCAGTTTGTGCTCGTGTCCTGCTCTAGTTTCCAGGCTCTGTACAGCTACGTGCCGCAGAACGAGGACGAGCTGGAGCTGAAGGAGGGAGATCTCGTCAGCGTCATGGAGAAGTGCGATGACGGCTGGTTTGTCGGTATGTGTCGCGGGCCTCGGGATAGATTCCTCAGAGGTGCGGTCACACTCGCCGTGTCGCATCAATCTGTATAGGGTTTCTGCAGAACGACAGCAAGGGACTGCACGCGTGCAATGTGCACGCTCAGGGCTCCTGCAGATGTAGAGTCGTTTTCACTGTGTCACAACCTCCCATATAGGGTTTCTGAAGAATGACATCAGATGATTGAGTGCAGTGTACGTACATGCCCGGGCCTTGCACTTGATTTTAAATATAGCTAAATTAAGATATTCTTGTACTAACGTCATTTTATACTTATATCTGAGGAAGAATCCTTTTGCTTTCTTTTGCCTGATCCGTACATCTCTTTCTTTTTCTCTTCAGGTACCTCAAAGAGGACAAAACAGTTTGGGACTTTCCCTGGGAATTACGTGAAGGAGGTGAAGCTGTAAAGATATCTAATCTGGCTGTAACACACGGTTGCCTGTCAAGCTTGGGAAGTCATTACTATCGCGCATGGCTGTTGGTTAGCATAGTCATTTAGCCAGGCAAATCCACTTTGTCTGGGAAAGTGATCGGTCGGCCTGAGGTATGTCAAACTGCACGAGGCGGAGACGGAGACAGCTCACTGCCCAAACCTCAGTATGGTCTACACCTTGACCACATTTTACACACTTGGTGACAGAATTCGTCCAATATCCACATGTGGAATATCTCTGTGAAAACCTACCGCAAAGTAGCTTTTATTGTACAGATAATAGCTTCCATCTTGTCCATGTAGTCTACAGTACACAAGTGTTGACGTAACACCTCAGTCTGGAGGCCGGCAGCAGAGCAGTGTGTGGATCAAAGAGTGGATCTTATTACCTGAACTGGACTTTTGGAGGATTCAGAATGTATTTTTATGTGATGTGGGGTGGGAGCTGTTTGTCATGAGCTACCTTTCAGGACCAGAGGTGTTTACCACGATTAGCTAAGTATGATGCAAACCATGCATCTCGTGATTCAAAGACTTTTTCTGTCTTTTACATGTTGACTCAAACCAGTGTTTGGATGATCACACCATACATGTATGAAATTTAATGTGGTAAATCATTTTCCTCAGTTTAGATCTGAAAAAATGACGTCTGGAGTTTAGATACTTAAAGCCTTATGTATGAAGCCCCTTTAGAAACTGGTCTAACATACCTGTTTTAGTCAGTATATGCTACTTTTGAAGAATATCACAGCATTCACAACTCAGTGTAACAGAAAGGCTTTAGATACCGTTTCAGTATTGCCTTCATTTTTTTATCCAAAGGTTGTTGTAGAGCAGTTGTTACGCAGGTCATGTGCATGATGAGAAACACTACATGTTGAAGTGTGCTGTGAGCTACTCTTTTTCTCAGTTACAGAGCAAACACACATAGAGGACACGTGGACTGTGTTGCATGTCTGATAAAACTGAGGAGAAACTGTGCATATGCACATCCTATATTTTCAGAAACTATTTATTTGTCCTTTTATTCCTCTTCTCTGAAAATACAACCTCACTTCCAAAAAAAAAGTTGGGACTCTTTGTAAAACGTAAACAAAATGAGCGAATGATCAGAGTCTGTTTTATTTACGTTTGACACGGCGTCCCAGCTTTGTTGGAATCGGGGTTGTAGAAGTAAACCGTGTTTTCCGGCGGCGGATGCCTGTAAGGTAGCTGGTGGTAGACACCTGGCTCCTGGACGACCACAGGACAGACGTGATAGCACTTAACTTCCTGTTTCCTGCCTAACAAGATAGTATATTAATCAGCGATGACACGAAAAGCTATTTAATGTGTTAAACAAAACCAACAAGGTGTCTTGGAAAATAATCATAGTGATTTTTAAGAGCATATTGAGATTTTAACCATGCCCTTACTGACAAGATTGTACGTTGTAGCCATGTAAATGTGTACAGAAAACTTTAAGAGGCCTTTCAAATATGGCTACATATTTTCATATGTAATGACTACAACTTGGGTAACAGAGTTAGTGGAGGGATTTAAATAAGGTCAGCATGCACTGTAAAATCAAGAGATTTGACAAATCCAACTGGAGCATGAAACACTGTCGCTTTATTTGCCACCTTTAGCTTAAAGAGATCAGTAGTGATGGTGACAGGGTTAACAGTCTTCCCTTTGAGCTTCAGTAGCTCCCTGATGGAGGATGAAGCCTTTGAGTCCTGCTATCAAAGCATCAGAGCAGTCTTCCTGCGAGCACAGAGCTCCCACATCTCCAGCGCCGTCGGATCCCGTAACAGACGCCACGCGTCTGAATGGATCCTCCGCAAGAACAGATTGAAAGATGATAGCTGTTGTTTTACTTTGCTCGTGTTTTCATCAAATTCCGCCTTGTCATCAACCGCTGCACTGTGCCCATCAATCCTCAGCAGAGCTGTCGAATAGTACTTTCAAATAGGACTTAGTGCTTGTTGTGACCTGCTCGGACTCGCAGATGGATGCTGTTTGTCGGGCGAACGCTGAAGATTTTCAAGTCAGTTTAGTTTATATACCTGGAGGACTGACGTAGCGAGCTAGCTGATGCTCCAAGTAGCTGAAATCAGATCCTTCTCCCAGTCCACACATTTCTAATCAGCTGGTGCCAGACTATCAATGGGCCTGCCTTTTAGTACAACTCTGTATGATCGCCTACAAAATCAGAAGTGAGGGATAAAACAGTCGTTCTCACTAGATCTGAAAGTGTATGTTTACTATATCTTTGTTTTTTTTTGCGTCCGAGTGTGTTAGCTGTTGTGCAGTGATGATGATCATTGACCTGTTTTGAACATGGTTTGAAGCTGTGTGTGGCTACCACATCAGTGATCAATGAAGTTTGACAACTGATGAAGTGCATTCATTTAGGAGAACTCAGTAGCAATCTGTGTTTCATCCTCTCTGATGTTTCCTGTGCAGATCACCTCTGACAACGTTGCCAACATCAGCAAGGGAATGTTTTCTCAGTACAAAACGCTCAATATAATACACTGCATTATGGGTTGGCCTGTATAGCACTGATATATTATTCAGGTATTTTGTCACACCACAGAAGCATGTTTTTCCCTCCACTGCTGGCTAAACATTTTCGTTCCTGTGTAGCTCCAGCTCCACGTGAATGTGCTGATTGGTCGGGGGTCTGTTGGCCTGTGGGCATTTCTTCCCCGACAGAACAAAAGGAGAGCGGTTCGCTCCGTCTCGAACACGCTAAATGACAGGCTTTGACAAATAAACAATCAATCGTTTAGTCATAACACAACTCACTTTACATTGTGATACTGTGCTCCATAAAACATCACAGGATGTATGAATGTATGAATATATGAATGTGGCCAATGCACACGTAATATGTAAAAAAAACTGTCTGAATTTTCATCTTGAAGGAACATGCAGACTATCGAGCAGCATGGCACAAGAAGGATTGTAAATATGTAAAATAAAAGATAGACTGTGAGCGGTGGGAGCGTCAGATTGAGCTCTCTGTCACTTGCAGTGGTTTATTTACCTGAAGGATTTTTGGCAAAGCACAGTGTGGAGCGTTACTGAGCACAGGAAGTTTGACGCATATGAACATTACGCTGCCATTTTTGAAGATCATAATGCCTTATGTTAGATGCAAAACCGTGCCTCATTTTCATTTCATGTTGTTTTTTTTGTTTTTTTTTGGAGTATCACTGAAGTGTATCCATGACATATTTAATGTAACCATGGTTTTCCCATTAGTCCTAGTCTCTGTGATGGGAGAACATTTACTAAGAACTTGTCCGTTACTGTGCAAGTACCTAAAAGTGTGACACAATGCTTTAACTTAATGATTAATAATCATAAGAATGGACTAGTTTGATGAGACGCACAACCTGCAACAGGTTTGGTTTGTTTGCTTCAATTTGCAGTGCTGTTACATTGACGATATTAAAATAAAGATACTATACACTGCTGTGACTTCGGTATTATGCAATATTTAATAAATCATTTAAACCACTTGCCGTGCCGCCTGTTTTGATTTCTTGCTGAACGAGAGCAGAGATAGAGCTGTGAATTTCTATAACAGCTGAGATCATTTGGCATATTAGTTAATGGGGTGAAGTGCTGCAGTGGGATGAAGGTTTGTGTGCGTGGTTTTTAAAGGCATGTGCTTTGTGGCTGGGTAATCCTGAGCAGATGCAAATACATGAGCCAAAGGTGGAGCTGTTAGTCTGGGGTGGTGAACTGCCTATTGTTATCTATTGTTAAAGCAAGTGATCAATGTTAGAGGCTAACTTCTGTAATGTCAGTGAGGTTACTTCAATCATGATGGTACACTTAATTTTGCTGCTGTGACGCATAAAACAGCCCATTATGGAGAAGATGTTGACAGATGTGTTTTTACAGCCTTAGCAGTCAGGAGCAGGAGCACTTCTCTCTTGCTCTGATCTACATTGTAAGGGCTTCACTACAAAGCAAACAGTCTCAAAGGCTTCACTGGCATGGCTGAAGGCCTGTTAAGGATGCATGTAAATCCCACAAGAAAGGCCTGGCTTCATTCCGTCAGTCTGCCCCGAGCTTTTTCTCTTCACTTTCAGCACTGATCCTCGAACAGGAATTCAAGTTTTGGGAGCGGCACATTCCACATCCTGGGATTTAGCTCTACCATAAATGGTAAGCTTGCATATAACAGGGTGACGTACCGGCAGGCCGACATCCATAAAACAAACACTGGAGCTCATCTGAGAGCAGCACAAAACATGAAGAGGGATCACTCTGCTCTGCTTTCACAGGACTTTCTTCTAGGCGAAAAGTTAGGATGGCCATCCAAGGCCATCTCTTCAAAATATTATGTTGCATGTCAGAGCTGTCATTCCTTTGTTATTACTCATACAAAAATTATTTTACATGTTTTTAACGTTTGACTTTTTTTTGTTGTTGCTATAATCCAATTAGAGTCATCTTTGTTTAGTCAGGTTTAAAATAAGTCAGTATCAACCACACCCTCACGACCAAACTTTTTCCCACACTGGAAGGTGCCAAAACACAGTTTCAAAACACCGTTCGAGCCTGTTGAATGATGTGTTAGGTGAGTTGGTTGACTCCAACTGAGGATACTATTAATCTTTAAAATGGGACAGTAATGTATTGTTCGATTTTTTTTTTAAAGGCGCAAAAATGTCCTGATTGAACTGCACATTTTAGCAAGTGCTTCTCAAACAGCAGTAAACAGTGGATTTGTGGGGGTCTATTTTCATACTGTATATGGTCCACACATCCACACATGATAGATATTAAAGCCTGTGCTTGCAGGCCTTAATATCTACAGCAGAGGCACAGTCAAAAGTGGCCAGGTTTATTGTATTGTGAGAACTGTCACACAGTGTGACTAGTGTAAGCTTTTGGCACAGACAAATAAGCTTCATTGGGCTTTGGATAGACAATAGTAAGATGAATTAATTTTTTTTTTTGTTACATGACTGTTGTTGTTTTTAACTGTGGCCCCTGTGACAAAAACCCCTCACAGCTTCCACACACACGCGCGTCGCGGAGTGATCCATCACCTCAATACACGATCTTTGTGCTCTCACTTATCAGCGTGGAAACTTCAAAACCCATTCGTCCAACTGTAACCTGAGGGTCCACCCCCTCCTCCAGGGCTGCCGAAGCGTCTGACCACCGATCACTGCACATGTCAGTCGGCAGTAGGAAGTGAGCTGGTGGACTGAGACAGATCTTTGAACACATTTAACAGTTGATTCTGTTTAAAAACAACTTTGACGGTATGCCTCTGCGGGTAGTGGTGCAGGGTCCTGGACCCTGGGGATTCAGGCTGGTTGGGGGAAAGGACTTCGAGCAGCCACTGACTATTTCCCGGGTAAGTTTTACTGTTAGCTGCCTTTGTAATTCATCGTAACCACACCTGGGCTTGTCCCGACCAAACTTTCACTTCTTGTTCCCTCGATTGTCCGAAGGACAGAGTGATAGAAAGCTAACGTTAGTTCACGTTAGCTACTGTTAACAGAAGGCTAACGTCAGCGTCACAGATGCTAAACTGATATCACTCTAATGTAGCTAACGTTAGCTGTAGTGTTGGTGTTGTTAGTGTGGGGTTTTCTTGTACTTTCAGCTACCTGCAGTAATAACTCGTACTTCCAGCCCTATATGTAGCTAGAAACAGATGAGACAAGATATTCCTGTGTTATTTGTGTCTGTTTGGTGGTGAATTGTTGTTTTTGTTTGTTTTTATAAACCCTTATAGTAAACTTAAGTGCACAGGTTAAACAAAACAGCAGTTGAAAAAAAGCAGTATTTTGTCATGACTACGACCTGTTACATATTTGGGATGTCAAATGTATACTCTGAGTCCTAACTTCAAATTAAAAGTTAAATGTAAAGGGGGGAAAAATCCAAACGGTCCTTTGTTTTGACATCCCTGAGTGTCCATGAACGCCCCAGAGCCCTTGATTAAAGTGACAGCTTTTTGCTACTGTACAACAGTGCAAAGCTTTATTAGGCATCATGTGTTTTACAGTTTGACACTCCTGTCACAGTCAGGACTCAGAATATGACTCCACTGTGTACTGTTCCTGTTGTAAATGTTGTTGCAGTGGTCAGTCCACTCCACCCATGGAAAAGTGATTAGGAATTCCTGGACTTTGCCACAGTCTCCCTCTTCAAGCCTTTGTCCTCGATAGAGTGTCTGCCCTGGAGGCGACTCTCAGGCTGAGCCGCTGGCTGAAAACGCCTCTCTGCAAGTGGCTTTGCCCGTGTGTACTGTAAATACTGAAATGTGTGTGAGAGTCCTTGAAGGTCAAAGTTAAACAATGCAGCAGCAGAATTAAGATCTGATTAGATGAGACATTTTCAGACTGTGAGATTATTTCTGGCCGTAATGCAAAGTTGTGTTTTCCACAGTCATGATGAAATTTATGAAAGTACAGCTTTACCTCTGCAGAACTGTATAATCCAAATTCCTATTGTCAAAAAAAGTTGCTGAGTATTATTGCGCCTCCTGTGTTGCAGGTCACCCCTGGCAGTAAAGCTGCCCAGGCCAACCTGTGTATGGGAGACATGATCCTGGCTATCGACGGAGAGCCGACAGAGAACATGACTCACTTGGAAGCGCAGAACAAAATCAAGGGATGCTTAGAGGAGATGGTGCTCTCCATAGACAGGTGGGCTGTGGCAACATGTGCCAGTCTGATCTGCATAGCTGCAGGCCTGAAAAACACTGAGTAATATGAGACAGCTCAGCCACAATCCAGGTGTTCAGGGAGTGACGTTGTGTTTATTCATTGTTTTTTAAAGCGCGAGTCTGTCTTTTGTTTCACTGCATTCTTTGGTTTGAGAAGTTTATGTGCGCTGAGCTGTGTTGTAATTCTCTGTCATGTCGGCACATTGCGTCATAGCTCTCTGGTAGCCGATGATTTCATGCAGCAGGGATGTTGTAATGGATTCAGCAGGCAGGTTGAAGCAAATATGTTTGCTGAAATTAAGAGGGAATGTATTAAACACAGGGTGGGGTAAACTCTCAATGAAGCCAACCGAAAGAACATACCTGCAAGGAGTGCGTTGCATTCAAAGACACAGGCCGTAATGTCACACCCACAAACAGGAAAAAACAATCAGGCATGTTATATTTAAGTGTAGGATCGCTTTGTGGTTCAGCATTTTTCAACAGTGCTTCTTGTCCTTCCTCTTCTGCAGGTCAGAAGCTAAAATGTGGTCACCGCTTTCATCTGAGGAAGGAAGGACACATCCATACAAGATGAATCTTGCATCAGAGCCGAGGGTGCGTGTCTTCTGTCTCAACATCAAAGCTGGATTAGATTGAAAATTAGGAAATCCCATTTGCAGGTAGCCACGCAGTTTCTGGAAACCTGCACGGTCCATTCCCACTGCACCCACAAAGGCCTGTGGGTTGTTTTTTTTTTTTTTTCCCCTCTCTCGATACTGCCAACGATGAAGTCATTGTTTACTTCCCAACAGGAGGTTTCCTAGGAGACGATAGTTTATCAGCCAAGCTCTGACGCAAGCCTCGGTTCCTGCCCGCTGACTGGAAAGTTGAGGCCAAAGTGCGAATTCATGTAGGAAATGGTGTGATGCGTCTCAGGCTCTGTGTGTTTCACAGATGTTGTGCATTTTTCTCACACACACAGTAACACGTGTTTCTTGTCTGGAGTGTGTCACTGTGATGCCTCTTCACTGTTTTTTTTCCTTTAAACCATTGCTTCGTACTTTTTAGGCTGTTGGAAAATTGGTCGATGCTTGCTCTGGTAGCTTCTTGTGCGTTTGCCTGTTTGCTGAGACTCTGGAGTATTCAGCAATTTGAATGTGAGATGCTTGAAGCGTGAGCTATATTTGAAGGCATTTCCGTCTTCCCACTGTGAAGCATGAGCTAGATTTAGCATTTATGAGCCCACTTCGATGGCATGCCAGTGTCGTGACGTGTTTGTCTTTAAAGGCCGTTAACTATAATTAAGGCATAATCCATGGTCATACATTATCCTGCTAAATTATGTGTGACTTGGACTCAAACTAGAAGCAGCTAGGAGGCTGACTTGACGTTTTCAGTTGAACAGGGTTTCTAAGTCTCAGCTTTCAGAGTCTGCAGTTGCAACTTTATTGAATTCATTGTTGGAAACACCAGGGGTTGGGTGTTTTCAAATGTTGACTAATATTGTTGCCAAAAGTATCGATACTTCAATTCTGTCAGATTTTCAGAGCAGATTTTCGACCTAAGGCAACACAGATAATACTACAGGAACGAATTTTTGTTAAAGAACAAACATTTTATAGTATTATTGACATTTTTTAAGTCTGGTGTCATGACAGCATTATTAGCTGCATGTTTGTACATGTGCAAGCTCATAAAAAAATGCACAACAAGTTCATCTGAAGACGTCAAAAGTTGTGACCACCGTTGCGTCAAGTGTTGAATGTTTGAGACAGCGTGCGAGCTGTGTTACACACACCCGCTACCTGCACTCAGCACCTGTTGCTTGGCTGCTCTCAAAGAGCTTTAACAACACAATTTCACGTTCATTTTCACAGGAGGTGAAACACATTGGCTCCACCCACAACAGGAGTGCTCTGCCGTTCACCAGCTTCGGCTCCAAGGTCGTGACCAACCAGTACAACAGCCCCTCTGGTCTCTACTCTTCAGAGAACATCCAGGACTTCAACTCAGCTGTGGCTACAGCTAATGAGCCCAGCCGCAAGTAAGACACGCCTGAAGTGATACTAATGGTGTTTGTTAAAGGGTCAGTCAGTCAGTGTGGAGCTTTCATTTCTCTGTAGGCTGCTGATCAGTGACACAATCAATATTTTTGAGTCCCAACATCAAAATCAATCATTTAGGCTTGATTGTTTCTTTTAGATTACAATATTTAAACTTGATGGGTGACGTGTTGCATCACAAAGGCCGTCCAGTGCCAGTGTCCTTTGGTTACTGTGGTCTGACAGTGCTCCAAAGCTACTTGCGTGGCTTTGGGCCATCATCACTCAGCAATGACCAAAACTTGATACAGTGATGATTTTTGATGGCTGTTTTGACTTCACTTCATTTTCTCACAGTGTGACCACATGACAATAGCATGATTGTGAACTGTGTTGTGAATTGTGTGTCCCTCCCACAGCAGGGTCAGCAGTTTCTTGACTGAATTTTCAGAAAATGTAAATCAACATGTATGAATATTTTTTTCCTCCATATCATAAACCCTCTGCTCCTCAATGACAGAATACTGACACAGATCCTTTGTCATAAAACTTTTAATTCTTTGTGTATACTCTTTCTTCACTCTGCTCTGTTTCTCCTTTACTTTATAAAATCCAATGTGTGTCCACGTGCCGTCACCTTTAAACGAGAACGAGCATGTGAAAGCTTAACAACATGCTGCGCCTCCCTCACAGTTGCCTCCACGCTTTAGCTTAATGTTCCATATAGCCCACTTTTTATTGCTGTGTTTTGCTTGTGTTTCAGTGCCCATTTGGTTGAAACAACCCCCAACAGATTTATCTATCATTACCCAATATTATGCCTCCATGCCAGCGACAGCGGCCAGTTGTATTTCTGGTGGACATGGGTCTGTCCCATTCTCATGAACGCAGTATCTCAGGAACGCCTGCAGGGATTATTTTTTCAAACTTGGCACAAAAATTCACTAGGACTCAATGATTAGCGGATTAGAGTTTGGTGGTCCAAGGTCACAGTGACGACACACACAAAACATTTTTGCCCATAACTCAAAGAGTTCATACGCTAATGACAAAATTCCACACAAAATAAGGATAAATAATGAAGTGATGACATTTTAAATCCAAAAAGTCAAAGGTCAGCCTCACTGTGACATCATAATGTTCTGCAAAAACACTTTTCTGGCCTTTACTCAAGACCATAACTCAGGAACAGAAGGCACATTGTGACCATATTTCTTAACTGTATGCACTCTGACATTCACTTCAAAAAGTACTCTTTTAAAACTTTAATCAAAGAACTCCAGTGTTTAATCTTGAAAGAAAAAGGATGCATGCAGAGGTCACTGGTTGGTTGGCTTTTAACTGCTGGAATCACTTAGTAGCCTGTAGGCCGTCTCCAAAAAAGCAGAATGATATATTCTTTACAAATCATTAGTAATAAGGATATGATGGTCACGCAGGTAGAAGTTTTGACTTAGCCATAATGAAATAAATGAAGAAAATCGTATCATTTAATGTAGCTGATAAAACCAGCAAACAATAACACAATATAATTTAAGAGAAGTCCATGAGAGAAAAAAAGCAGGAGACACAAAAAGCAAAGGTTTTGTGGTCTCTTGGACCTTTGCAGCTGTTTCATTCTTCATGTATTAACAACAGGGATGATGAAAAGACAAGGTGTTTGCTTTTTGTCTCATGACATTTTTGCATCCCGTGGCTCCTTCAGACATGCTGAAATGTGCACACTTGCTTTGTAGAGCTCCCTCAGATCCGTCGCCGGCAGGCAAGCGGCCGCCTGTAACTGCAGATTCGGAGGTTTACAAGATGCTGCAGGAGAACCAAGAGTCTGATGAGCCTCCTCGACAGTCTGCTTCTTTCAAGGTGCTTCAGGAGATTCTTGAGACGGGTACGGATACCAGTTATTACTCACTGCTTTATCAAAATGTTTCTTTTACAGTGTTAAAGGCACACAGTCATCTTTCATTTTTAATAAGATAACAGATTTCTTTATGTGTTTTTTTTTTTTTCTCTCATATCTGGTGAAAAGAACGAGTGAAGCCTGATTGACAGTTTATCTGTGTGTGTCTGATGTTCATAGGTGACTCTGATAAACCGTCAGGGTTCAGGAGTGTGAAAGCACCCTCAACAAAGATTGGATCATCTGTGGGGAACACAGACAAGTTACCATCATGTGACAAATGCGGATCTGGGATTGTGTACGTATTTTATGATTCACTATTGTGCTCGTCTTTGTTTATTTTGCAGCACTGAGGAAGTGTACCAGGGCCATTTATGTCTTAATTGAATCCAAACGTCAAGATCAGCCTAGATCTGTGTTCACTTGTCCCCTCAGCAGGTTCAGTGAAAGCTGCTGTTTATCTCACTTCGTGTTTTTACATTTGGAAACTTCCACATTGTGACAAAATGTGATGCAACACCATGGGCCCCAGAGTGTTGCTATTACTGTGTGGAGTTTGTCTCCACCTTGTGGCTGAATTAAGTTACGACCACAGAACAAACATACCAGCTCTTTTGGTGAAGTCCTATTGCTGCTTCACTGTTTTGGATTGAGTGTCCCTTCAGATCTGTGGAGTTTCTCTGTGTAATGAGGGCTTTTGTTCAAGTCAAGTCTACTAAGATCCACTTCCTAATGTAGAGGGTAGTTATGTCTCCAGACACTCTTAATCGTCATTTTTGATTATAGGGTTATTTTAGTTTTTGTTGTTTACATTTGAAATATAAGGTAGTGTGTTACAAACTATTCACACTTTTGTCTTGTTTGTAGTAGAACAAAAAATATTACAGTATATATCAGAGCTGATTCAGGTTATGTTTCATTTTCTATACAGACCCTCAACTGTTATCTTGTATATTTAATCATATATGAGAACCTGATCGGCATATGACATACAATAAAGGGCCACGTGTGGGGCACCCCTGTATCTTAGGGGTTAATGCTGACCATAAGCTGTTATGTCTCAGGTTCATGTCTGGCCAGGATGGTTGTTACTTCTCCCTTTTTTCTGTCGTTCTGTGTTGAAGGCATGCATAAAAATGCTGACACTTTGGAGTTAGAAGGACGAATATATGTGGAAACCCTGTTCACATATGTGTAGTTTAGTTCTTGCTCAGTTTTTCATGCTTTGGGTCCCTCCAATTAAGAAAGATTGTACCACAGCATGCAGTGATGTGTAGACAATAGTGTGCTTCCATCTTTGTGGCAGTAGTATAGGGAGTGCTTTTACCTGTTACAACATGATAGTGTGCACATAGCCAGGTCCACAAATAAATGCTTTTCTGTGTTTTCATGTGGAACCTGACTGGCCTGTATCGAGCCCTGAGTTCAACACCATCCAACACCAGGCCTTATCACCACACATCAGTGTTGGACCTCACTAATGCTCTTGTCGCTGAATAGGAGTAAATTCCTGCAGCCGGGTTCAGAAAATTTGTGGAAAACCTTTCCAGAAGAGTGGAGGCTGTTAAATATGTTGTTGTTCTTGCTGTTGTATTGTTTTTGACTGAGATGCTCAAAAATCACATATGAATGGGTGTAATATCCAGGTGTCCAAATAGTTTGAGCCATGTTATGTAGCTCTAAACTTTTTACAGTACCATATAAACTTCTCTTAATTATTTCAATCATTTTGTGAATTAGTGTCTAGATAAACTGCAGAATTTGTTTCAGTCAGGTTTAACGTGTCATTCATATCTCTGCTTCAGGGGGATGGTGGTAAAGCTGAGAGACAAGTTCCGTCACCCCGAGTGCTACACCTGTACAGACTGCGACATCAACCTAAAACAGAAGGGACATTTCTTTGTGGAGGACCAGATTTATTGTGAGAAGCACGCGCGCGAGCGAATGACCCCTCCTGAGGGCTACGACGTGGTCACCGTCTTCCCCAAGTAGAGCGCTCACTGGGCTCAGCCTTGGACTGCACGCCACGCCACGCCAGGACAGGACACCATGACATAATCCAAGACAGCGCAACACGTAGCTCACGCTGCTCCCAGAGCTATAAAATGTTCTCTCACATTCTGCTTCAGTATGGTCACTGGTGAGCAGGACTGTAAAGAACCACATCTTTGAAAGTGTCGATTTGCACAATAACTTTGGCATCTACGAAAGGAGAATCGATGAATTCTTTGAGATAATGGCATTCAGTTTTTTCCCCTCCCTAAAAAAAATGTTTTTCCATTTGAATGACAGCCACTGTTTTATGTAATATTTGTATTTGTAAGTGTAAGTGTTCATTATTTTGAATCATGGAAACAATGGAAAGCCAGACTACTTTTCACAACAGGAGACGTATTTTCTACAGTTTTATTAAATAAATAGACCTACTTTTATGCAGCAAAAATAACTCAAACAACACATTTGAATATCCTTACCAAATAAATATTTTAGCTTAAACAAATGACCTCGTCTTCCTGAATCATTGATTGTGCTTCGTGGTCTTTTAGTGAAACTGTGATTGTTAAGAGTGCAACAGTTGTGTATCACATTGTAAAACACAAGTTGCCTCCAACATAACTGCTTACTTTGGAAAGTACTTTTAATAGTATTTTCGATGTCTCACTCTGAAGGTAGAAAAGGCTGCTGCACTGCTCTGTATGGGCAGAAGCATGTCAGCTTTCCGGCCAATGAGGATTCAAGCTGCTCAGACATCACTGATCTGTGTGCGTCTGAGCACGCGACATGCCAAATGTTTTCAGCCCGTAGAGAGCAGAGAAGCAGCGTCATGTGGGCAGTCATTAAGAATCCCTCATAGCAGGACACGTCAAGAAAAGTCATCAGTGCCAACGCTCTCTGAGATCAGCGTCACGACAGTATGACTTGAAATAAAAGGTAACGGGGATAACGCTGGATGGATCTCCTAATAAAAGCTCATAGTTCACCTCCTGAGCGGATGTGTGACAGTTTCTCAGGTCAAAGTCAGCTGAGGTCACATAAGCTGCCTCTGCGGGTGATGCTGAGCGCCACCCCTCAGATGAAACGCTTGTCGGGCTGCTCAGATCAGATGCCCCCGGCAGGTGCTCCGGCGCGTCTCCGCGTTGGTCGGCCATGCGCAGAGTCTCGGTCAGAGCCCAGATGTAGTTGTGGGCAAAGCGCAGAGTTTCGATCTTGGTCAGCTTCGTGTCGTCGGGCAGGACCGGCAGGATGCTTCTCAGCGCGTCCAGAGCCGAGTTCAGGTTGTGCATCCGGTGGCGCTCTCTGTCGTTTGCCTTCATCCTGCGCCTGCCCCGCTGCCCGGACTTCTCACATCGGGCTCTGTGTGACAGGTTCTTCGTCGAGCAGGCGTCCCCCCCGATAACACTCAGTGGTTTACGAGGCAACAATTCACTCGTGCCGCCGGCTTCATTGACTGGGTGGCGAACAGAGAACCTGCTAAGCATCACTGCGTCTCTGGATGTGCGCAGGTCCTTGGGGGCGCACCGTACTGTAGGAGACATCCTGCGCAAAATAAGTACATCAAAACTCTGATGCATCATCACAAAAGTGAAGGAACATTTATCACTATTTTACAAGAGTTTGCAATAACGGAAATGTGAATAGTGTATTAAAGAATCATCTAATCAAGCTGTTTCTGAAAATCAGTTTTTAAGCTTTGTAGTCTGAAAATCATATTTTGTGTGATAAGTGATGAAAGTAGACAGACTAAGCACTTAACTAGTATCAAGAAAAAGATGTATATATGTTTTCTCAGAACTTGAGATGGATGGATATATTTGCGCTTACCTGACAGGTGATGCTCTGGTGACGAGGCGGCAAGTCGTCCTTGTTAACCCTCTGCTGTAGATGGAGGCAGCAGACACCGTATGTGTGCAGCTGACAGTGACGGATGGATGCGCATCTCTGTGATTTTATATGGCCTTTATCTTATCTTTTTGCGCGGTGGCCGCCTGAATCAACAGCGCCTGTGAGGTGGCCAATCAGCTTCCAGGCAGCGCGTCCTGCACCCTCTCCACCCGTCTCCCTCATTCTTCACAGTGCACATTTCTTTGTGTTTTCTTTGTAATTTTCAGTCAAATGCGCGGGTGGTATCCGAAGTGCCATACAAGTATGCTGGGTTGGCAATCAGATTTTATAGGCCGTGTGAGATCAAACTTGATTTTCTTCTGGTCAAAGCGAAAATCAACCATCTGCCTGAAAGCAGTATTTTAAAATCAGAGAGTTTTTAGGATCCCTGGTGGTTCCTCTTCATTGGGGAGCGTCTTGGAAGAGTTCACACTCTGTTCATTATGTAGCATCCGGCCACTGCGCCACCTCACAGAGCCGGTGCTTGACGTTTTGGTACAAAACACATTGGGGTCTTTATTTTGGGCTTTCAGTGAGGACACGCGTGTTTCTGATGAGAGTGTCACTCAGAACTGCACTGTGTTTTTGCCATTTCAATTTAAACCAGATTGCACGAGGTCGATGTTGCCAGCCATGCAAAAAAGACGATTTTAAACAAACAAACAAAAAAGATGTATATGATATAAATGTATCGATATTTTTACGCATGGAAATTCTTAATGCACAACGGAACAATGACCTGGTACATAAGTGTCCGTGGTAAGTGTTCTGCTCCACTGGAAGCTGTCAAGGCCGGTCGGTACTTTGTTTCTTGTGCATTAAAATCAGGCTGGCTGTAGTATTTTTGTGCGCAGTGGGCTTAGAACCACGGGAAATGTTTGACTGTATTTTTTCCAGAAAGACTTATTTTTCTGCACGCGCTGTGAGTTTGCTTTTGCAGAAGTAATCAGATCTCCAACCCTCAGGACACTTGTGATGCCACATTTTACGCACTCAAAATATTGGCACATGTCGTGCAGGCTATATATTGGTTATGGTAACTTGGCAAACTGGCTTCGAGAATCAACTTCAAGTATAACACAGTGTTGAAAACTGAGTTGGAAGCAGCAGCATTTTCGCGATTATTTTCAAATAAATTGTTTATTATTACGTATGCAGTTACGTAGCTTTGGTTGTGCGCGTTTCACATGTCCAATGGCGTGGTTGGCACTGAACATCTTCAAGATGCTGCAAGCTGGTCCCTACGTCCCAGCGTTGGCAAAAGTTACTTTCAAGAGCAAACGTATCTCTTTCTTACCCCAGGAAAGCTGATCTATGTCAAAGAAAGTGTTTTTTACAATGTCACATATATTTGGACAAACACGTGCTTAAGGCGTTAGAGCGCAAAACGCCGGCGGTTGGCACAAAGACAATTACGCATGAGGCCACCAAACAAAGAGCATTTGAGAGGGTGAAACCTGTTGCGTGAACTGATAGTACAAAAGTCCTGGTTGCGTGTCACAACAATAAAAGCTCGATTTCTTCTGTCATGTGAGCCTGTATGTGTGCGCTATGACATCTCCAAAACATAACCACTATCGCCACAACCCAGTGGCGCATTACATTTTTACAATATAACTTGGCTTTTAGAAAGTTAAAGATTAGTAAAATAAGTCAACAATATGCAGACACGTTTCACCTCTGGTGAGGGGGAGTGTGGCAGAGCTCAAACATGATTTACAATTGCCAACAAAGGCTCACAAAAAGCTCTCCTTAACTTTCTGTCTAAATATGTGTTTTGGGAACAATCTGATAACCATATGCTTTCAATAAACTGGACAAATACAGTAGTGAGATACGAGATGGTGCCTTGCTGTTATAAAAGGCACGAAAAGTCTAAAGTAAACTGAATATTACCACTTTACAAATAATCATTGATGCCAAATCCATATTCGGATATCATGGACAGGTGTGGATTTGAAGTTGTCAGTGTCTCTCCTTGATTTTTTTATCAGTGTGCTGTAGTGTCCTGCTTGTTATGCAAAGTATAGGCAAACATAAGCGCGCAGTTGCTGTGGAAATACAGATATCGGACCAGACTTGGTACGAAAAGTGATTTAGCAATATTTAACAATAAACTGAGCAAGCTCCAGAGCAGGTGATACCTGCCCGATGCTCCTGATTAATACTTCCTCTACTACTTCACTTTACACTCTCTTTTGCTTATTTATTAAACGAAATCTATTTATTATTATTTTAGCAAACAGAGGTACCAGGTGGGGCTTTATTTTCGTCCTCAGCTTTTTGTTTGAAGGACGTTTTGAGGGGGGCAATCAAAGTCCAACAACTCGCTGACCAGATTGTTGTCATCCCAAACTGGCAGCGAAGCCATTCAATGTGTCCCCCCCTCCTCTTCTTCTTTCTGGCAAAGAGCTGCCGGGAGGGGAAAAAAAAAGAAAAGGGAAACTTCTTCAAGAAAGGAAAAACATCTTAAAAACATTTAATTGCAACCCGGATGCCATATGTACACCTCTTGTGAAACCCCTCAACAATGTGACTGCCTTTTAGAAAATATAGAGTGCGCCTTTGGAGACGTGTGCGCTTTTGGAGAGGTGCGCACGTCGTGACCAGAATGACCCCGAACGCACTTTACACAAGAAGTAATTCACTTTTAATGTGCTTTGGAGTCTCCTTTCACAAGCAATGCATTGTACCTCTCACCTCAGCTTTTGAAGACACTGTACACCAATTATAGTGGAATAGCTGTCCTATGGAGACAGTTTGTCTCTCTATAATGATTGGAGATTTTAAGCACGAATAGGGCCGTTGCTCCAAGTCGCCTCCTTTCAACCCCCAAACTAATGCAGAATGTTTTTTTTCTTTCCTCTGATAGCTTGTTTACAATGCTAAAGCTTGTGTTCATTAGTGGCTCTTTGTGTATAAAAGGAACAAATGTGGATTTTGTACCACTGGATGAATTTCTTAGAAGAAAAGTAACATTAAGGTTCATTTTAAATGTTTAATTAATCATTAATATGTTGACTTTTGGTATACATTAAATATCTTACTTCATTTCTTTTACTCTGCGAGTAAGTCGATCATAAACTGATATTTATGAATACTGAGTTGACTCGTAAGGACATTTGGTCGGTCCCTATTGCAATTTCCTCACAATTGCAGATCAACATTAGTGAAATCGACATAATTGTGCGAGAAGTCAGCCCACCCTGACGTAAGATAGGTGTTACAATTACTTCCCAATTAGACCTAATTATAATTAGGCTAAATTGGCATGTTTAGAGAAAAGATCTGACAAACAACGTCTTTAATTACGGCCATTTTTGCAAATGCGCAAATGGTGCTCAGCGGTGTTGCGATGAAAACAGGGTGTGTAACAGTGTGTAAAGGATGAAAATGAGTAGCATGCCATAGTTACACCGCAGGGAGAATCACCGAATCACTGTTTCACAAACGTTGGTTCATCTTTATTATGTCGGAAATAATTATTGATACAATAGTTCCTTTTTCTTTATAGCAATGTTTTCACTTTATCGGTCCAGCTGCAACATTCATATTAAAGTGGAAAACATCCCCTTCCATAGACCGGTGTGTATCCCAACTAGAGATGAGTTTTGTGTTGCAGCTTATGTCTTCGTCACGTTGTTGTTGGAGGTATAGTTGTAGTGCCACAGCTTGGCTGCGCTGAGGCGCTGTTTTCACTCCTAAAAAGAAAACAACATGTCACGTTATAAAAGCAGCACCGAGTGGTGCCTTCAGGAATTAGGGAAATATGGGAACTATAAGCAGAATAAAAGTGAACGAACCCAACACAGTTGTAAACGTGAGCATGCCGCAGAATTATCACCATTTTCAAAATGCAGAACTTTACAGATACGTGGCTGTCCGTTCAGTCGTCGTGTTTTTACGCAACTGCAGGTGGCTCAAAAAAAAAAAAAGTAAATAAAGACAATTTAAAAGAAAAACACACCTACCTTCATATTAATCCTTACAGACTCAAAATAATGTTTACCTTTAGGGACACGAGCTCTGTATTTTTTTCTTTATTCGTTTAGTTATTAATTTATTTTTGAAAATTCAGGATCTGTGGGGTCCTATTTTTTATTCTGGTTCCAAATTTCCACAGTTATAGCTGGCCACAATTTTTGACAGTAAATAAGATGTAATAATCAACAATGTCTATTATTTCCCAAGCAGAATTTCACTTTGTAGCAGTCCCCAAGACTCGTGCAGAAAAAAGCACTAATCACTAAACTTGGTCAGTTTGAAATTTTCAGATAAAAAAGATTCCCGTAAATGTTACTTTTTTGGGCTGAAATGTTCTACAAACTTTTAAAACAAAATACTGAGAAACTGTTGGATAATGTGCAAAAAACATGGTCACAAAGATGGAGCAAGTTTTTTTTTTTTATGTTTCCACAGGACAAAGACCTTCATATTGAGAGATGAGATTCACAGGCATACGGCAGACATAACGGAACCGTTATGGGCACATAAACTGGATGGAAACTGAAACTGATTTCTGGCTCATCCTCTTGGTTATGTTGTATTAGTTATTCCGTTAAATGAATGTCCTCACCTGATAGTATTGGAGTTTACGAGGAACATATAAATGCAGCACCAGTCTTCTCCTTTGCTAACTCACCCAGTAGTGGGTGTGAAAACGTGCGACACTAGTCTAAAAAGGTGATCTACAAAGCATGCGGCGCCACGCGGAAAGCATGTGATTAGACCCAGCCACAGCGTTGTCAGATCTGCACATGCGCAGACCGCGCGCAGCTGTGTCAGACTTTCGGCCACTTCCTGAATCAGGGTTAGCTTGCTGCTGTGTTTGATGGTAGCATGCAGATGAGAGCCGAAGACTCGAAGCAGGCTGCTGGAGGTGACTTTCCTGAGTAGCAGACAAAAAAAGAGGACTTTCGGTGAGAGTTTGCCTCGACATCATGGATTACTGGGTAGGTGTCGCCTCACTTTAGCCTCTTGTTTTTCTCACTACATACGGTGTGAGACACAGGACGGTGGCAGGGCTGCTACAAGACGCTCGGAGAGGCGAAGACTTGTATATCAATAGTGAAGTGAGCTAATGACTTGTTTTTGTCTCAGGGATGCTCCAAGTCCACAAACAGCGTGTTTGACACTGACCCTTGTTATCAAAGCCTGACGTTGCGGATTAACGGATGTTTTCGAACAAACGCTTAACCCACATTGATACTTTGGCCCCTGAAATGGGACACTTCACACGAGATAAGCACCTCTAATAAGGCAATAAAAGATTGTAGACGGCGGTGCTGACTGTGCGTGGCTTCAGGTGACTCCTCTGTGAAGTCAAAACCAGATTTCTGCTTTGATGAGGTGCCTGGTAGTAAGGTTTACAGCTGCTTCCTATTGTTTACTGTAGCGCCCACTGTTTAAAATTAGAGATCCTGTTCAACTTAAACCTGCAGGAAGTTTAAACAAAGCGTTGCTCTCAGTTCTGCCACCAGAGAGCTTAAAGGAGCAGAATTAAGTTTTGTTGATAGTACACATGGGACACAGAAGACTGAGCACTAGAGGGCGACACGTCTGACACACACACACACAAACACACACACACACACACACACACACACACACACACACACACACACACACACACACACACATCTACGGTCTGTCAGTGCAAAGTCGACCTCCAAACTGCCACAGGCTGGACTCCTCTGGGTCAAATCAAGGAAGAGAAAGTGGAAGTAGCTCAAAAAGCTTCATTTTGATTTTGGCTTAAATGTCAGTTCATGTCACATTATCCCTGAGGCTCTCTGAGCAGCTGAAGAAAACATTCTACATGACACAGCTGTAATTATTCCCCCCTGGATGATTTCTGGATCTCTCTTTGACTACGAGCAGCTGTGATGTTGTGCTTACAGTCTGGCTTCCCTTGATGTATCCAGGAGCAGCCACCTCTCAGCCCAGTACATTTCCATGAGAACATGACCTCCCCTCTGAGACAACAAAAGCTCTCCTTACAGAATAGGCAAATGTTGCATGAGGGGGAGCAAAGGAATGGGCGTCCACTGCTCAACAATGAGTTTGACAATGCGGGTACAAGAGTCTTTGTGTGAACTCAGTATAAGTTTTCCTGAGGCAAAAGATAGCACTGAATGGTGTGTGGGTGGACTTGAGGGCGAAATATAGACTGAAATGTGTTGGATAACACAAAGAGGCCTGTATCTCTGACCCTTTGCACTGATGTTAGATAACGCTATTTAATCTTTTCTTTATGACTGATGCGTGGCAGCGATCACTGACAGCTTTGCACCTGTACTGTACATTTACATGCAAACATTATTCCTGCCATGAAAACTCAAAGTCAAGCCTCCCAGGCAGCGCTTGTTATTCGTGACTTATTTTCCGTTGCTTCTCACCTGGCACTACGTAGCTGATCTTGCTAAACCTGTATGTGAACATGTTATCCAGACAGGCAGGTAAGACAGCTGCCGTCTGGGCAGGGGGGGCGGACTCCTGTGGCTCGCTGACAGCCCTCCACTACATTTCCATTCACTGGAAGCACTTGATATTCTCATCATGAAGCTCCTCGTGTTTGAATTTTCACTGTTGGTGGATGGTGCTTTGAATGATTAGGCTGAAATAATACCTTACATCCTTTGGGGTTGAGACAGATATTGAGAAACCTTCTCACATAATGAAGAGAGGATTGTGTTTGCACAAAGGAACTTACCTCATTATACTATTATGTTTATTTCAGGAGGCGCGGACAGGAATTACTTAAGATATTATCTTATGAACCTTTAGCTTTTCTGCATGTGATTGTGGCTGAGGTGGAGAGACAAGCCTTCCCGCTATCAGACTGCCAGCTGTTGAGTCATAAAAACACCACTCGGGAGAGATAATGGAAAGATAATTCTGCTGCACTTATGAAATAGCATTCATGAGTCTTTGCTGAGATATTGCCATGATTTAGATCTCGTCAGGCCGTAAAAATCACTGCTTTCACGTTCGAACTCAGAACAAATGATTTCAGCATTTATTGGAGATCAGACTTTGAACTAGACGTACAGTATCATTTGTAGTTCTGTTTATTGGCAAATGTCTTTTAAGGCAAACGTCTTTTGATTGCAAAACATCCTGTCCGCTGGTTGGATGTGTTGTTGCCGGTTTGGGCGCTGGGAGGAGTCTGGTGATAGTCATCCACTTAACTCGGAGCGTTCTCACTCTCACCTGGAGAACGAAGAGACGGCCGTCTTTCAACAGTCTGAGCAACTGCCAGCAGTATTAGTTTGGGGGGAAATCTAGCTCTGCAGGTCTGACAATGTCTTCTGATGTAAGTATTTCAATTAGTGATTTGGGATATTGGGTCACATATGAATGAAACAGACTACTGACGCGCATTGATGTACACGTTAATTGTCACTCTAGGATTTTCAACATATTGGACATCTTCAACTTCAGCGTGTTGTGAATGTACTGTATGTTGTGTATGTATGTTCTAGCACTGGGGGAAGGTTGTTTGAAAAATGAGTTACTTTAGAAGTAACTAGTTCCTGACCTGTATGTATCATCAGTCACTGTTTTGGAATTCAAGGAAAATTCTGCTTTGATTTTAAACAGTTCTAGTCCACTGTCCATCAACACGTTTGGACTGTAGATGTTCGGTGTGCAACATGGCGTCTACAGAGGTGACGTGCAGTGAGACTGAATGAATGAGTGATCTATATCTATTGCACATCCCGATTTCGGGCTTGAGTTATAGTATTCTATGAGAGGTTGTGCACAATCATGCATCTCGTCTCAAGGATTTCACGATGGTGACGAACTTTCAACAAAACAAAGATTGCAATAGTCACTTTCCCGTATAGTTTTCGTCACAAGAAAAAGATTTGTAACATACACTTGCAGCGTTCTTGTGATTTTTCTTTGAGGAATATGCTCTATTACTGTAAACATGAATGGTGTCGGCTGAAAACACGTAATCCTACATATTGTTAGACGCCAAAGTCGCTTTGTGCCATCAAAATGCTGTTTTGCACCCTGAAACTCAAAGCAGCCTTAACATATATGTCATGCATTCATGTGTCTGTGTGTCCAGAGTGCCTTGGAGGTGTATAAGGAGATGCTGCTGCTGTACCTGGAGGAGGGCCGGCGGCAGGTCAACTCACGCTGTGCGGACTTGGAGCCCTGGCAGATCATCGGAGCCACCGTGGTCACCACACTGGGAGCAGTCTGGATCAAAGGCTTCCTCTTCCAGTCAGAAAGTAATCTTTCACGCGTGATACATGGGTAGAAAGTAGGCCTGCTGAGGGACTAAAATTGTAGAGGCCATGTTCACAAAGCCTTTTGAGCCAGTTTGTGAGCTATGTGAGTATGTGAGCTTGGTTGCTGTCCTGTAATTTGCAGTCATATTCTCTGACCTGCATGGTATCTCAAAATGTGGTGTGAGCAAAGAAAGTTAATGACTTTTTGATAAAAACCTTGTGGTTTAAGTTTCCCTGGTACTCTTCTTCTAGCAGAGTACTTGTTTCCCCAGTATGTTTGACTAAGAAATACCTTCAATCAACAAGACTTTCTAGATCTGCTATCAACCAAGCGGTTGTTGAATTCCTCAGCAACAAGGTTAGCTCCACCCGTCTTACTTGGGCTCTGAAAGTTGTTCAGAGTGAGGAAACAGCAGGAAGACTTCAGTGCTAGTCAGAGTCAAAGGCTTTGTGAATATGGCTCCAGTTTGTGGCCACGTCTTGTCTCGATGTGTGGTCATGGTTCATAGTCAGCTGTTTAATGTCTGTGGTTGAATGCGTGCCAGCGTTTCACCCCAGCTGCCTCCTTGTCTTTTTGGCTACCAGGTCTCACATCCCGAATCAAGAAGCAGTGCTTTCGACTCATCAGAAAAATACCCTTTGTTGGGGGGGCAGTAAGTATCAGTGGTTAATCTGTTCCTTCTTTTCCCAGCAGATGTGCACTGACTGTTGTCTGAGGCTCTTATGAGTCACTCTGGGATGACTGAGTACAGCATGCGGTGGGGGGAGGGTCAGACCTTTGGCTCACTTAACATCATGCCCTGGTGATAACAGTCGGTTACTTCTGGTCATCATGTCACCAGCGGAGAGCTCACTTTCAGGCTTTTACATAAAGTGTTGATAACACAGTGGGCATGTTGTCATGTTCAGTCTGAAACACGGTTACGTCACATTGAGTCATTTTAAAGAATGACATGCTTTCCTTTACTCTGCTTTTCACAGCATCCAGAGACTGTTGATACCTATAACTGAACTTTGTCCTTTCTTTATGACAGATTCAGAGCCAGCTCAACAAGGCTTTGGATGACATGTCTGCCAGTCTGTGTACTCTGAAGGAAGGAATGAGCTACACTAAACAGCTGCCCGCAAAAGGTCTTTCTCAGAGCCAAGTGCTGGACAAAATAAGACAGTACGAAACACTTAGTAAGTCATCATTCGTTTGTTTTGAGCTTCATGGTTCATTATCTGTACCTGTATATCTCTGGACCTGTGTATCTATTTCCAGTCTTCATTACATTGCCCTTTTTTCACTTTGACATAAAATATCTTTGAAGAAAAGCAGAGGTTTCTAAAGAGACAATGTATCATTTCAGATGAGGTGCAGTGGGAGAAAGGATGTGTTTCGGGTACAGTGTACTGGGGTGATGAATCACTGACCAATCTCCTGGTGAAGGTATGCATCTTTGTTTTTAATGTCTGTACTTTGGTGTTAGACAAGACTGAACTTGAGTACACGTCTGTGAAGATTCCCGATCATCCTGGTCATTGTTATCCATGGAAGCTTGAATCAATGGGCGGCTGGACTTGGTTGTAGAAAGCTGGAAACGCTTTGCCTGACTTCTAAGAGAACACAGCGTACACACACATTCTGGACAGGGAGGACAGATGGTTTGAAAGAGGACTGAAGGAGGCTATTTTCTACAATCAAGTCCAGCTGCCTTTGATTCAAACCTCTGTGGATGAGTTGAATATATTATGTGTATTATGTAGTATATGTAGTATATTATTGTGTGTGCGCACACATGCGTGTGGTTTTCTTTTTGCTGGTAGGTGTATGGAGATTTTGCATGGAGCAACCCACTTCACCCAGACATCTTTCCTGGCGTAAGAAAGATGGAGGCAGAGGTTGTTCGAATGTCTTGCACACTTTTCCACGGTGGACCGAACTCGTGTGGCACAGTAAGCTACAGTAAACATAAGCTCACACACTGTATAAACTGGGTGGTAGGACCCAAAGCACCGACTAAATTCATTTACACAACTTCTGCCTTTTTGTCCAGGTTACTTCAGGGGGGACTGAGAGCATACTGATGGCCTGCAAAGCATACAGAGACATGGCTTATGAACGTGGAGTCAAATACCCCGAAATGTAAGTGGAGCTCTATTAGATATGATTGATAAGTCATTTCAGTTTTCTTATCAAACCTTTTGGCTTGACTTCATTCGTTTTATTCATATATTTTTTCATTTTGCTTTTACAAAATTGAACATTTATGACAACAGCAACACATAAATACGAGCACAAAAAACAACACAATGTAAAAAGTAGAATAATAACAAAATTAAAATGAAAAAAATTAAATAACAGTAACAGCACAGCAGTGAAGAGGTACTGGTTGGGACCATTCAGGGGCGGTCTGATTATTTCATTATTAGCATAGATTTACACACTCCTTTACAGACGAGTGTCTTTTATTGTAAACAATTAAAATGTCTTGAAAAGGTTTTACTCTTGTTTCTCAACCGATATGTAAATTTCTCTAGTGGTACAGAATTACTAGGCTCTGCCATCCACACTCCACCTGATACAGGATCTTCTGATTTCTGTCCTAATGTCCCACATTTTTTTTTGTCTGTCATTAAGATTTC
Organism: Chelmon rostratus; assembly: GCF_017976325.1. NCBI lineage: Eukaryota > Metazoa > Chordata > Actinopteri > Chaetodontiformes > Chaetodontidae > Chelmon > Chelmon rostratus. The sequence goes on along the minus strand of NC_055668.1, from coordinate 6,702,642 downwards.
TGTAAACTGAACCGTGTTTCCATGACTGAGGTTTAAACTGGTGAAGTTACCCAAAGATTTCAAGGTCCTCTGGGAGATGAATCCCATCTTTTGTGATAAGATTTTACATTAATTTTGTTGACTTCCCCGTCTTTTGACACCAGAATTACAAAGTATGTGATTTGAAGATGACAAAAACCCACATTTGTCAGGTGGCCCTCTCTCTCAGTACTCGTGACACCTTTTGTCTCTCTCAAGTCTTACCTTTTTCTCACCTTTTTTTGTTTTTGTCTTACATTCTCAATTATTAAACGTGTGCTTTTCAACCTTGAATGACACGATATGGCAGTACTGTACTCAATTCAAATTATTGTGATGCTAATAAAGAAAAATTTAATGTGAATACAAGACATGGGCCCATTTTAAGGCTTGTTCTTGACTGTGTTTTCCACAGAGGTTGTAATGTAATTATTGTGTTTTTCTACTTCGTGCAGCCTTGCACCTGTGAGCGTCCATGCAGCCTTCGACAAAGCAGCACATTACTTTGGGATGAAGCTCGTTCACATCCCCCTGGACATGAAGACTATGAAAGTAGATGTGAAGGTGAGAATACAGTATACACAGAGACAGTAGCTGCTAATTGACAGCCATCCTCAGACATTAGTCATTAACATATCGTTTCTTCTATTTCAAGGCTATGAAAAGAGCCATCAGCAAGAACACCGCCATGCTCGTGTGCTCAGCGCCTCAGTTTCCTCATGGAATCATGGATCCAGTTGAGGAAGTAGCAAAGGTCAGAAGTGATACATTCTTCCGCTAAATATGTTCAGAACTGAAAACAGAGGCCTGAAATCTCTGACACTTTCCCTCGGCTTGCTCCAGCTGGCTGAACGCTACAACATCCCGCTGCATGTGGATGCCTGTCTGGGAGGTTTTCTCATTGTTTTCATGGCCAAGGCTGGCTACCCACTCGCCCCATTTGACTTCAGGTTAAAAGGTGTTACCAGCATCTCTGCAGACACCCACAAGGTAAGGAGGGGTTTTTTTATTCCCTTCAAATCTTTTAAGCTGACTTAAATACTCTCTTCTCATTTTGTTCGTCTCTTTACCAAAAAAACAAATACACAAAATTTGTTAAAAAAAGTTGTGATATCTAACACCACATCCTGGAAACAGACATTACACTGTGTGTAATCTAAGAATCATGGAATTTAAAGATCAATGTTTAATCCTAACTGGCTCCAGGCCACACTTTTATTGTATTTTAATGCTTTATTGTGCGTCTGTGTGTCTGTTACCACATTCCTCTCCAGTATGGTTACGCCCCCAAAGGTTCCTCAGTGGTCCTCTACAGTGATAAGAAGTACCGTCACTACCAGTACTTTGTAGCTCCAGACTGGCAGGGGGGGATCTACGCCTCACCCTCTGTTGCAGGCTCCAGGCCAGGAGGAATCATCGCCGCCTGCTGGGCGACCATGATGCACATGGGAGAGAGTGGATACATAGACGCCACCAAGAAGGTCATCAGCACGGCACGCAAAATCAAAGCAGAGTAAGACACCAAAGAAATCATGAAGTTCTTGAACTTTGATTTCATACATCATTCATTTCCCACCATTAACGTGTTTTTTAAATTGACAGACTCAGCAAGATAAAAGGTGTGTTTGTGTTTGGGAATCCGGAGGTGTCGGTGGTGGCAATAGGCTCAGATGTTTTTGATATTTTCCGTCTGTCTAATGCCCTCACCTCCAAGGGCTGGAATCTGAACACACTGCAGTACCCATCCAGGTACATGTATGAAAATAATACTAATCATTTAGAAAATATAATATTATGATAGTCAGGAGTGTAACACGTGTGTATCTCGTCTTTCCCAGCATCCACATTTGTTGCACAGTTCTGCACACACATCCTGGCGTCGCTGACAAGTTTGTCAGTGATGTCAAAGAGCAGGTTGCCGTCATCATGAAGAACCCCAAAGAGAAAACCACAGGAATGGTGAGATAGCTCTGCTTGCACACTTGTTGCATTCATACACAGAGTACACAGCGCCATGTTTAATTTGTACATTTATGTATTTATGCGTACATTTCATATCATGAAATGATATGAGTTTGGAGTCTTATCACGTATGTACAAGGATGGTGCAGGTTGTGATGGAGTAAGTGCTCTGTCAGTGTATTATTACAGATTTCGCCTTGTACCTGAATAGAACCAGCACATCCTGAAGTGCATTGATGTGGAAAGAGTTGTACTTCTGGTCAGTCTTCACTTTAATGATTATAAGAATAAACTTGATGAGCCTCAGCTGTCCTCACTTGAATAAATAAGTTTGTTACAACACAAATCTGAGGTCAGAAGATCTTGGCACAGTTTGTATATCTGGACACAGTTCATCACAAAAACTTAAAGGAACATTACGTTCGCTCAGCTCGCCTTTATCTCCGGACACCCAAAGCCTCCAAACATTATGTATGTCAAGTGTGAAGGACTTTGAGGCCTCTCAGGTTAAAAGCCACGTCAGTGCACAAAATCAACCTTTGTGTCCATGGATTTCTATCACAAGGAGCTTAACTTGCAAGTCCACAGTATGAAAATAACATTGTTTAAAAATGCTGTAAAAAGACTCTTTGCATCTATCATTAAGGTCAAACTTTAAGTTTGTCTTTGGACAGCTTGCAAGTGCAGCCTATGCTGCTGTACCGTTTGTATTGAGGCATGACAAACCATAGGAAATATCTTTGCCACTCTATTGTTTACCATGCTGCTGGTACACGTGGCATTTTGTTTTCCTGTTGCATAAGTCACTGACTCAAGCTGACACAGACTGCATGTGCTGTTTTGTGTGTCAGTTTTAAATAGAGTGGAAACTCCACCCAACCGTCACAAACCTGCACTGTGCCAGTCAGGTTGGTAGGAGCGCACCCATGAATGAAGCGCCACCTTCATCTGAATAACAGAAATGAAAACTAAAGTAAATTGAATATACAGTAAAATATACATATGTTTGTGTGTTTTGCATTTATTTTTCAAATTTTATGTGATACTCACTCAGTTTGATTTTAAATAAGGGTTTGGTCTTCCACACACACACACAGTACTCCACTGTTTTTCTCTCACCTTTTCTTAACTGGAAAAGTGTATTCAGCTAACATAGATGTTTACAAACGGTAAATCTCCCCTGGGGAGGCGTGGGAGAGTTGCATGGGGGCATGGAGCAAGAGGCGGGAAGCAAAGATACTGTGTGAGGTGCAACAGACAGGCTCATGGTGTTGCTCTAAAGACAACAGGAAGTTAGTTATTGGAGTTTAGCCCACTGACGTAACAGCTGCAGCAGCAGCAGCAGAGGCTGTGAACAGAGCTTCCAGAGGCAATTAATGTACTGTAAAACATTTGGTGCCTGATTGCCTCTATTTTTGTCAGAAATGGTACCTTTTCTCTGAGACATAACTCTCAAATCTGAACACACAGACATGAGACACATGTTTTTAGATACAATGTTCCCCTTGTTTTTGTCTGAGGAGGGCCCAAGGAAGTTTAAATAGTCCAGTCACATGTATACGCAGTTACACCAAGAAAATCAAATCAAATATCAAATCAAATATTTCCTGAAATGCTCTGAACGGCGCAGCCTGGTGATAATTAATTTGTATTAGTTTGTATTAGTGTAAAAGGATGTGAGCGTGTGCATTTCTTTTATCACTGTGCATTTGTTAACTCACTTATGTTTTCCTCCTGCTTCAGGGCGCGATCTACGGCATGGCTCAGTCTATCCCAGACAGATCCATGGTGACAGAGATCTCCCGAGGTTTCCTGGACTGTCTCTACAGCACTGAGGTGCCCAAGTCAAACACCAGCCACATGAACGGCAACGGCAAAGCCCACTGAAGCAGGACCGGGTCGCCTCGGCCCACCCTCACCGCATGCAGGGAAACACGCTCGCCTCGCCCCAGAGCTCTGAGCTAATTGTTCAACGGTTGCCTTATCTTGCATACCTACACCACACGGAAAACATCTGCAAAAATCTTTGAAGCACAAGCCATCGTCATTTTAATCAGCCCAGAGGGAAATCGCTCGTAACACTGCGCCTGAGTGGCACGGAGAAGAAATGACTGGTTCCAAATGTGTTTTAGTCTTTTAATTTGATTTTATTAATGTAGTGGAAGTATGCGTGAGTTTGTCTCATTTTATTTGTTTTAAAAGTTCATTTCAATTTCAGCTTTTGTTAAATGCACATGTCTGTCATCCTGTAGTCACTGATTGCAAAGCAAAAACAGTTGTTTTTTATTTTATTTTTTTTCCTCATGTTTTTTAATGCCGGAACATTTCAACTCGCTGCCATCACTGCTTCACTCTCTGTGATGACTCAGCAAAAAAAAACACAGACCACTGAAAGCTTGTCAGAAGCGCTGTGCTGCTGCCCTCTAGCATAACACATGACGTAGTGCTCTAAACAGGCTCTACATGTGGAGGCCTGTCCAAGGTGTTTAGTTATCATTATCATGTAATAGTTCTCTGGAAAAACAACATTTTTAATGTCAAAGCACTGCAGTGTCCTGATAAGAACATATCAGGTTCATCTGTACATCACTTGAAACTGCTACTCTGATGTTGTGGTAGAAGTTTGTAAGCATGAACATGCATGTCCTTGTTTGTTAGCACTTCGTAGGTTAACATTCAGTTTGTTTTTAGTCTGCATCTACAGAGTTTGGATGTGCAGGCAGGGGAGAATGATTTGGACGGTGGGAGCTTTTAATGCCATTCATGTTCAATACAATTGTCTTTAGATTTAAATTGGGAGAAGCTGTAACCAGGGCATGAATGTTTTGAAAGCGGCTCGTGGAATCCAAAGGGCTTCAGCTTCTTTTTTGATTTAGTTGATTGTTCGTCACTATTGGAAAAGGGCTTCCACACAGTAGCCTGCTTGTAAAGTAGCACATTTAACATTTAAAAGACTGGACTGAAGGCTGTTTCCAACCCTGGTCTACTGTATATTATCAAGAGGTAGATGCTTAATATTTCCTCTGTAGTCTGCATATTGTCACCTGTGTACCACCTTGTTTAATAATTTGTCTCCTAATTCAATCTACCTCAGTTTCTACTCAATGCAAATGCCATTTATTCATCCGTCGAAACGCGGTCTAACAGGGCGACCATTTCTAGCATAATTACCTTCACACTGTTAGGGTATTTGACTGCACTGTAAGTGTTCTTAAACATACTGATACTGAAAGGAAACAGATTCACTGTGACGGGTTTTGATCCACAGACTGTCATATTTGAGCGACTCATTCCTGCCCTGTCTGAATGTGGATATATTTCGCTAAATGTCCATTCAGCAGGATCTGTACACATTGACTAACAGGTTGACAACTGAACAATGGCTACTGTAACACCATGAGGACCGTGTGTTGTTCTTTTCTTTCATGTGCTCTCCTAATATTGCTTCTTGTGTATTTCCATGAAATGATTTCCATGTTTGTGCAATATCTAACTTTTCCTTTTATGAAGTTAAGCGAATGGGGGATGCTCTACTATTAATGTTTAAGAGACAAGTCATTTGAAGCATAGTGTAATTTAACCATGTGTGTGACCACTGGGTGTTTATTAATCACTTAATTTGTGAGTTTGTTTTGTGACTTGTGTTTTCAACAATTGTGTTTTTACACACTGAGCAGTTTTAAAAGATTAGACATGAATGTATTTAGGTTCTTACATGTGTGGGGATTTTTTTTTTTTTTCATCTTTTAGTCAGTGCCTGGTTAAAAGACAGAGGACACAACGCCCCCGCTAGAGATCGAAGCTTGTACCGTCATCATGTGTCCATCTATCCATCCTTAAATACTTTGCCCAGTGACAGGGTGTGGAAACCCATGCCCACGCAAAAAAAAAAAAAAAACTTTTCCAACAATGACTCATCCTGTTTGCTTTGGAGAAATATCTGCAAAAATTGTGACGATTGAATGGCCAAGAAATCTTTTGAATAAAAAACCTTTAATGCAAATTCCTCTTTAACTGAAAGTGACTACACACTGTAACAGATTGTTTAGAGGTCTGCAGAGAAAATCTAAACTGTGTCCTGGTTTGTGCTGTTGCAGGTTGGTGACATTATGTAGCAATAATAAGCGTGCACCTCTGTGCCTTCAGAGGTTTGAACTCACGACGTCATAGCAGATATTCTCTCGAACAACCTCAGGGAATTGGCTTCATAACAGCGACATCATCACTGTCCACTGGTCTTTCAGACATACACAGGGTGGGCAAAGTAACACGAACACCTGCAGTCAACAAGGTGTCATTTTAATACCAGATTGCATTATATTGTCAGTTCTGTTTGACTCTTGTCCACCGCTGTACACTATGTCGTCATATGAGGTTCTGAATGTATAAGGTTGTACAATATTTCTGTTCATGCCAGATTGCATCCTTGTTTAGCAAATTTATTTCTTGTTAGGAAGCGCTTGCTGGTTTCTTCTAGTAAATGATCCATAGCAAACGCTGTTAATCCACTCAGCAGTTAACACAGTTGCACTCTAAGATGACCACAGCAGATGTCTACAGTGTTGTGTTTTCAATAAAATGCACTCTGATGAGAATCATTTCCTGGTCATTTTCCAGTTGGAACATGTTTGAATGAGAAAATAACACTTACTGACAGTAAAGTACAGAAACATTTGGCACATAAGACACTGGTTGTGACAGAAGGACACACTTGTTGTACATGTTTTCAATGACTAATGTGTGAACATGATTTTACCATTTACCTTTGGCCAGTAATCTTATTTATTAACCAAATGCAAAACCAACAACATTCCTTTCTAAACACATTGGACCCTTTGCAATAGAGCACCTACAGCTACATTATTCACAACACATTTGGAAGTAATTGGTTCATATTCTTTGGATTTGCAGGACTCGCCATCACATTTCTCAGTGGAATGGATAAATGAAGTGCTGTGACTTGCAGCAGTTCAGTTTCACTGTTGAAATAATGTTTTACATCAGTGACGCCTGGTCAATGAAGGTGGCCAAAGTGATGTCACGCTGGGACAACCCCCCACAGTCATGAGTGCTGAGAGTGATCTGGACCTGGGGGAACAGCAGAGAAAGGAAAATTGAGTCGTCATATAACCACAACAGGCTCATTTTCCTTAAGTAAATTTGAGCTTCAGTGCATATCAAAGTCTCAAATCAGCCAACTTCACCCCCTATAATCCCACTGACATACAGCAAAGCCAAAAAAGATTCAATACAGGCAAATATTTAATAACCCAAATATCCCTGCCTCCATTAGCAACAAATTAGAGTTTAAGGGATAAAAGCAGTTGATGTGTCAGCTGAGGTGAAGGCCTTGATAGCGGTCAAAGTGTCATTTGAGGTGTTTGTGACTGAACCTGTAGAGATGTCTGTCTGAAGATAAGCACTGAAAGTAGCTGCAGTGGAAGCACAGTCAGCAGCTCAAAGGTCAGATCAGGGGCCACAGTGAAATCAGTGTCAGTTAGGAAATGTCAGCAACTAAAACAGTGTCGACCCAGAATAACGAGCATTTAAAAATTAAATTAAATTAAAATTAAAATGTCTAAAAAATATGTGAAAATGTAAACTTACATCTCTAAAAAATATATAGTTGGAAACTATAGTAAAAAATTATAAATAAAAACATGTTTTATGAATTACTTATGAAGAGGTAGCTGGGAGCAGTTCATTTTGTGACCATGACCTCCCACATGAACAAGGTTAAATATCAAAATAATATATATATTAGATACTTTAAACTGGAGTTAGCCTAATTGAGTTTAGCCACTAGGGGGCAACATCACTGACAGATTATCACCTCACTTGATATCACGGACATGTTAGCAAACAGTTAGCGTGCTGACACAGAGCTTAGCAACGTTAGCATTCATGTGGAGTCGTGTTCCTGGACACCTGGTGAATGTAAGTCCAATAGTCACTGTTTTTTTGTTTTTTAACAAAGCTTAAAGCTTAGAATATCTGGCTCTTTGGATGCTAAATGCTCCCCTGTGTTCACCAGCTAGTTGCTAACTGTGTATGTCTGCTGAACAGGTAGCTAGTTTATCAGAGCTAATGGCTGAAAGCTCCTTTCACAATGCACAGTCATTTGGATTATAGCAACTCCAGTGACTCATATTGAAGCATATTTTAAGTTGTATTTTAACATGATAATATCACACCTTCTGAGTTTCATGGCAGCAGAAAGTTGTGTTGGATGTGTCAACCAAGCAAGACAGTAAGGATGAATAGTGTAGAAAATGTAACTAGCTAACAGCTGTCACCATGAAACTTCCCGAGCTGATTACTCACATGAATTATATTTTGAATTACAAGTCTGAAATGTTTACATATGCAGTTGATGCATTATCTAATTAAATATGTGCTCATTTGCATAAATTTCCAAAACAGAAGTCTGAAAATTGAATATTCTTGTTTCAATTTATTTAAAAGACTAATGAACTTGAAGCTACAGTATGTGTTCACAATGTTCGGGTTTTTTAGCAAGGAAAGCTAATCAGGACCAAGTACACCTGTGATGTATTCACTGATCATCATTTCATACCTTATTGTAGACATTAAACCACTCAGGGTGATGGTCCATCTTCTCTGCTTGTAAAGCCACTCTGGACATGAAACCAAACGCCTGAAAGAAAAGAACATCAAATCCTAAAATTGTGCAATCATGCATATGCAGCAGTCGCCTGCTATGTGGGTTTTGTGAGTTAAGTGCAATAATTTGTAATGAATTAGGAACCTGATTGAAGTCTTTAAAAATGAACTCTTTGTAAATGGCGTCCCGGCCCACAGCCTCCACCCACTGAGCGTTGCGTAGCACGGGGAGTAGGTGGGTCCTCTCCTCTTCAGTCAGACTCTGAATTTTACCAGCCTGGTGGGACAGAGCAGAGGTAGCAGTACAGCAAATATGAGAGGGGCAGTTTCACAAACACAAACTGTGATTGGTTGCATGGGACCCCATCTGGAAACAATGAGAGGCTGCATTCCGTCTTAAAAAAAAACGAGCTGGTTCAAAGGTATGTGGTGGTGATGGGAGGAGGTGGGGCTCTGCTTTGGTCACTCAATCTCTAATCCTTACCATGATGCAGGGTCACACGGTTTTAACGTTAGTCATGCTCATTTCATTCATTCATGACCCTGACTAGCTGAAATCTAAACTGCACTATCAGCATTTCACAACATACCCCAAACAGACCTTGGGACAGACAGACAGACAGATTTTATTGCGCAATGAAGAGGGGACTTTTGAAGGCTTCGTCCACAGATGAGCGGCCGTGCTTATAACCAAGTGCGCAAACAGATGTCATGACCACAGCCTGAAACAGAGCAGTGACATCAACAGGTATCATAGCAACGGTCTAATCTGCACTATCAGTGGAGGGAATTGGCAGCACACAGACAGCACTGGTTTAAACCTCACACACACACAGTGGCTTTTAACGCATACGCAACATCATGCTGGCACATGTTGAACGTAGCTATCGGAACATCTGCAGTAAAACATCATCCTGTAGACTTTGAAAGTGCCTAGATTGCAACAGGTGTGTGAGGCGGCAAGCAGCCCTGTGTGGCAACTCTGGCCATGCACACACACACCACAGAGAGGCTGTGTACTCACCATGTTTGCAGAGTGTTTTCATGCGCAGAGCAGGTTCAGCTCCAGCTCCCTGTTGCACACAGGCAAATCCACTGTGGCAGCCAGCGAGAGCAACTGGAATGAATCCATCTGACACATGAGCTGCAGGTCCTGCTTAGCTGCCCCCGCAGAAGCCTGAGCAGAAATCCTCACTGCTGATAGGTTACTCAGCTGGCTGTCAGCATGGGCTTAATCATAAACTGTCATCTGTTGCACAAGGCATGCGTGAGGCCAGCTATTGTGGCAGGATTCAACACAGGTGGTAGTGTTTGCTGTGTGATGAAAGGATGAAGATACTCAATTTTATATTGTGTATGAATACGTATTAAACATGAACTTAATCTTCGGAGTAACAGCCCACTGTTCATGATGTCGTTCGGCTGGACGGCAGATTTTAAAGTGAGCTCTGCTCTTCATCTGGCCAGGGTTCATGTCAAAGGTTAATGAGCTGCCCCTGTGAGATCGCCCCGGTGAGCTCATCCGTCACGGCGAGCGCTCAGGGAAATGAACTGGTTAATGAAATGAGGAGAGGGAGAGGATGTGACAAGTGATCAGCATTTAACAGTTGGCTGGGTGGGGAAATGAGAATGGTGCCTCAGTGTTTTTGTTAGAAAGGAAGGCATGCAGGGATTTAGAACCAAAACCATTAGATTGGAGTCAAATTGTTGTATAAGTAGTGTTTGGAAATGTGGCTTATCCCTCTGACTTCACTCGTTTAAGCTTTTTAACCTTGTGAAGTGTCTGTTTTCATCATTCATTCTTATTTTTTCATTGCAAAATTGTAGACTGAAATTGCCTCAAAAGTGTTTCCATGCTCCCCTTTGATTGCTTTTTACGTTGGTGTCAGTGTTGTAAAGATGAGCAGTGGAGGTTGCTGTTCTCAAGCAGCAAGCCCAGGATACTGCCTCAAGTCCTAACTGTGTTTATTCCTGTAACAAGCACCTATGGTGGACATTTAAATTCAAGTGAGTCTTCTGGGATTTGTGAGTGGTTGTCGTGGATCATTCTGTTCAGTCCCAAACAGTCAAAAATGTTGCTGTAGTTACAGTTTGAATCGACCAAAGCTTAGCCTCTTATGACAGCAAGTGTTTGGCCTCCATGATTGAGGTTAAAATTGAGCTTTATGTCAGTAGTATGAGAACTCACTCAGTCAATAGTATTGAGCCAGATCTCGATGATGTTAGTGATCTTCTACAGCTCTCTGCTGTCTTATATTTATGATGTACAGAAAGCTTTGTGTGCTTTGTGTGCTGCATAGATTTAAAGACTGGTCAGAGTGCTGCTACAAGTAGAGAATATACAGTATGCTGTGTCTCCGTTTGTCTCTTCCCTCCTTTTATCTGTTTGTAAAGGTTTCTCTGCTTGTTAAGTAAGCAAAATTACGTAAGTTCTCCAAAAAGATACGTATTTATATGCATTAGTCAGATTAGTCACAGAACAAGTCAGCAGTGTGAAACACTGGATTGTGCATTTTCTAGGATGCAATATAAAAAAATGTCTCAGTCCATCTCCATTGCCAAGTAATGCAGTGTCTTTCAATCCCCACATCTTCAGTTTGTAATTCAGTCTTTCTCTTCAACATCTGAAGTCCAGATTTCCCCTGATGTCATCAGGGAACAATTCAACTTCTACTTGCGAGCCATTGTCACAAGTTAAGGTCTTACTAGGCAGTTTTTCACAGTTCTCCTGAAGGATCATTTGTCCTTTTTAGATTGTTTCAAATGAACGATTTTGAGAGAGCTGGGTAGAGGACACCCTATTTCACAAGGAGGAAGCAAAGAGCACAGGAATGTCAGATAAATAAACCCGTTGCCCTGCACATTGCCTATCTGGGCCTGTGACAAATGTACATTTATCTTTTTATGCCTCTGCACCGGTGACATGGCTGCAGGCTTTCTGTCCGTCTGTCTATCCGTCCCTTTCTCGCGAACGCAATATCTCAGGAACGCCCCGAGGGAATTTTTTCAAACTTGGGCACAAATGTCCACTTTGACTCTAGGATTTTGGTGGTCAAAGGTCGCAGTGACCACACACCACATTTTTGGCCCTAACTCAAGAATTTATACGCTAATTATGACAAAATTCACACAAATGTCTCACAGGATAACATGATGAAAAGATGACATTTTATATCCAAAAGGTCAAAGGTCAGCTTCACTGTAACATCATAATGTTCTGTAAAAACACTTTTCTGACCATAATTCAAAACCATAACTCAGGAACAGAAGGCAGAATGTGACCATATTTCACATTTTGTGAACGAATTTGACTTTCCTTGTTTCTCTCCATGAACTTGCACACAAATGGACATAGAGCAGAACAATAACAGCAAAGGTTAACAAAGTGAAGTCAGTTTCATTTATATATATCCCTATATCACAAATCAAAAATGTCCCTCAAGAGACTTCACCATCTGTACAGCAAACCCACTCTGTCTTTAGACCCTCGTCTCAGATGAGGAACAACTCCCATTAATGGGTAAAATGAATAGAAACTTCAGGAAGAACTGTCCGCTCTGTCCCTTCCTGAAGAGGTCGTCAGTGTTGTGAGTCCATTCACAAGGTACTTGTATGTTTCCACCCTAGGGCCTCCTGTTCCTCTGGTTTTGCTAATATTGAGCTTCAGGTGATTATTTTTGCACCATGTGACTAAACTCTCTAATTTTTCTTCAGAAAATACACTAAATACCTTTTATTAAATTCCTACAAAGTCTTCACCACGACTGGCAAAAGGCATACAATCATGTGGCAATAATTTTAGTTGCATTTTATTTCCTGTGAAACCCAACAACAACAATGCATCTGCAGTGATCAGCACTAAATTCACCCTGACCAAGTTTAACACTCCAACAAAGCATCAACATGAGACCCGCTGTCAGTTTCACCGACAATCTGCAGACGTAACAATGCTGATTTGTTTCCTGCTTACTCATATTAACTCTGCCCATGGGGATGTATTGCTCTTGTTTCCAAACGTAATATAGTGTCGTGGCATCTGATGATTGCATCAGCAGTCTGTGAGATTATTTACAGGACTGGGGGAGTAATCCTGACCTGCTTTCTGGACCTGAGTGATGCCCTCCCTTAAACTACCTCGCAGGGTATTGATCAGGAGCCTTTTTGGGGTTAATAAGGCCTGACATTCCAATATTGATGAAAAGGGCTCATTAAAGCTTCAAAGCTACATGTCCTGTGGAAACCTCAGCGGGGATGTTAACTGGTGGAGACAGTTGCCATATTTATAAACAATCAGGACTGACAAGACACCAGGGCAGAGTTTTCCATTTGGGGGTCACCTGTAAACACAGAGCCAGAGATTCGGTTGCAACATGACAAGCCTCTTGTGCTTTTTCTGGCCCTCTCAGAGGTCTGGTCTTGAGCTTCCTAGATCAATGCTGAGGTCTCTAACCAGACTGTGCAGCTATTGATTTCCTTTTCCCCTTTGAGAAAACACTCCAAGTGATAGCTAGTATGTCATGCCAACAGTGAATCAATAGGAGCGTGTAATGCATGTTTTTGGGGCCTGAAACTGGAGATGACGAGAGGACAGAGGGGTGCACTTTAAGTCACTAGGTGGTGCTCTTGAGCTTCATTGGTGTCGTAAAACCATCAGAAAGACATGAGAAGACTCTGTTTTTTACAGTTAGGTCAAGAGGAAAACAGCAGCAGTGGACGAAAAAGGTAATTTAGTGTCGGCTGGTAAGGACATATCACTTCAGAGGGAATGGAATAAAAAAAGGCATGTAGTTTTATGTGCTTTTAAAGGGGAAGCGTTGCAATATTTCACTGTTTTGGATTCAGGTGGAGTCAGACATGTGGAGAAAGTGGTCATTTCTCTGTTTGGAGCCAGATGTCAGCCGCCAGTAATCCCAGCTGCACTCACACCAAGCAACGCAAACACAAGTGCACAACACTGAGGACGAATACAGGATGATGAAATTCAGTAATCAGTCAAATAGTTTTGAATAAGGCACTGAGCCTGAACGTGACTGCTTTGGTGACAGTAAAAGAACATACGTCCAGGCTCAGGCCAAACCTTTGATCCACTCTCTATTTAATTGAGTCAGCAAAGTGGAGAATCGTTCGGCTTGTCCACATCTACTGAGCAGTAATTCTCATCCGTCTCTTGGGACATGATGTGTATTGATCAGATAAGACATGCTTTCTTGAAAAGGGATAAAAGAAAAGCTTTTCTGTTTGTTCTGAAGGCCAGGCTCGGCGCGTGGAGGATTGTGGGTAATACATTAGGGAGTGTGGAAGGATTAGGGCGTAATGGGATTTTGAAAGCGTCACTCTCCATAATGTACACTCTACTTAACAATATTGCAGATTATGTTGTAGATCAGACTTTTAAGGCCAAGTAGCCATTATCCAAGCAGATATATGGTCAGTGTGACTGCACCCCTCACAGTATGATGAGCTTCCATTAGCTCCACAGACCGGTGATTATACAAACTCCCCATAGGACTTGCTCAGCTTAAGTAATGGTCTGGTCAGCAGCTCAAGACAGGTTAGAGTTGCCCTGTTAGGGAATTTCAAAGTTTACTTCAGCGCCTTAGATTGATCTGCCGTGGGGCTTCATGAGGTCATTTGATGGGCGCGGTATTCTTCAAGGATATGTTTCTATGCAGCTGCTATCAGATCCACCCTTTAATCCTGTTAGTACTGTATTCTGCATTGTACCACAAACCACAGGTCACCTGCTGAGGCCTTAATCCTTACAAACAAATCCACAATATTGACTGCTATTAAGTGTTTTTTCGACTTTGGCAAGCGCATCGATAAACTGGTCTGGTTGTTCTGAAATGCCTCAATTAATTTTTAAATGTACTCTGACAATAACGAGCGTCGTTGCTGCAGTGCTGTTTCACTTGTGCTGAGAGCTTTATGGCGTTTTTTGAGTGGACGCCAGAGATGCCATGACTTTTCCGAGGCGGTGAAGTGTCCACTCTTTGCTCAGAGTGGATGTCATAGTGTGGATTCAGCTCAGGTTAAAATGGCTTCTTTTTGTTTGTTTTTCCACACAAGACAAACACTGCGCACACTGCCCCCTTATTTCCTGTTCTTTGACGCAAGAAGGCCATGCTGATATCTCTTGAGCCTGTGTGTTATGCCGTAGTTTTATAATCAGTAGCACAGCTATAAAATGCCTCTCTGATTTTTCAGTGCTGCTGCTGCGGATGGGTGCGCAGTAATGTAGCAAACTTGTGTTTTTGTTTGCAAAAAGGAAGATAGAAATGAGAAGAAGTGGTATTTAGCATCATTTACGTTACACTAATATCTCTATTAACATTTTTATCTACATACATTATGCAGTGATGCAGACACGCTTTTGGATAAGCTTTCTGTTCAATTTGTTTGCTAAACAATGAATCCATAAGCTTTACCCCATTTCACGTTGTATGATCGAGGTAGATTTCATGATTTATTTAGCAAATAAAATCTCAGCTGCAGTATTTGTGCCCGTAAACCTCATCATCGAGCTCCTATCTACGATGCCCTCCAGCGCTTTCCCCCTGCCTTTGTTTCCTCATCCTTGTCCCAATGTAGCCTTACATTTTCCTTTTCAGATGCCTGCAGGCTTAGATTACCCAGCGTGACTGAGATGAGTTGATGGATCAACCAGGAGTTTTCCATTAGGTCCTTGTTTGTCACTTGAGGGATCCACTTTGACGCTGGTTGACTGACAGAGAGCCACAAGGGAGGCCAGAGGCGAGTAAAGCAGACAGTTTGGACTGGTAATCAGGCCTTTTATCCCCAGTCAGATCCTATTCTGATAGAGATGTACAGTATAAAGCTCCTGACATGGACTTCCAGACAGAAAGTCTATGACGTACAGTGAGTACACAATGTCCATTTGTAAGCATTTCCTTTTCTTATTTTCCAGCTCTTCTGGTGGCAGCTCGTTGTGGCACCCTTCATCTACAGGTGCCCATGTGTTTTTTACATCATCCACCATGAATATATCATCCTGTGCTGATTACTCTTCCATCAGAACCAGGCAGCTCAAACTTATTGTCCCATTTACAGGAGGCGTTGTACATCAAAATTTATTCAGACCATTTGCTGCCAAGGCCCACGGTACTCGGTGGATAATGTAAGTAAAATGCTGCTTCTAATGAATGCATTAGATTTAATGTCCTAATGAAATGCAATGAGATGACACAGATGCATGATTTGTTTGATTAGATTCAGATAAATCATAAACTAATCAAATGATTTCCATCAAATGAGTACCCAAGTGGAAGTGTCACAGACATATAAAACATCTCAAGATCTTCAGGATGCAGCATTGAAACCGTAATTTTGTTCATCAAAATGAACACGTGAGAAAAACATATGAAAGGGTTTTTTTATATCTTTATTTGCTGTCTTTATTGCCGAACATTTTTGTTCCTGTTCCTGGAAATGAAAGCGTTCAGAAGAGCACGAGAGGAAACAACTGCACTAATTTTATTTCTTCTGATGCTTTTTTCGCAAGCAAAAGTCAGCGTTGCCTTGATCCAACAGTTACATTGCATTATTTTCATTGGCCAACTACACAGCCAGAGATGCATACCAAAATTGCTCTGAGACTCCAGTCATCAAGCCATTTGGGAGACACTAATGGAATGATTGATATAAATGTTAGCAGAGCCAATTGTACAGCAGACTTACATGGAAGCGATAGAGCGTCGTATCCGTCCAATCATCTTCCTTGATGGCAAGAGCTGCTGTGTATTTTTGGTGAGCATGAATGGCTCCTCTTATTCTTCCAAGCAAGATGTCTCTGTGTTCCATATGCTGTCTGGATGGCATGCAGATCCATCATAACATATTAGTGCTGGTGTCTTCCTGCTCTGGCTCTTTAAACTGCCGTGTGGAGGCCAGTGAGTCAGGCTAATCCAACTGAGAGGGCAACGGGCCAGAGTCATCTCAATGCTGCCTTCACAGACAGAGGGAAAAAGAGTCACCGCCACACAGCACAAGGATGACCCAGGACAGAGAAATGCCCAACATCACTTCTGACCCCAGTGCCTATTTGGACGTTTCGTTTTTGTTAACATTTTTACATCTCAGAACAATTATAGTTCTGAAAAGTAGTCAAAGAAGAATGTGATAATTTGCAAATCATTTCTGACATACACTCAGTTGAAACAGTGCAAAGACAACATATTTAATGTTTAATGTCTGAATTTGATGCAACAACATGTTTCAAACAAGTTGGGACAGGAGCAACAACAGACTGGGAGAGATGTGGAACGCTCCAAAAACACCTGTTTGGATCATTCCACAGGTTAACAGGTTGATTGGTAACAGCTGATAGTATCATGATTGGGTATGAAAGGAGCTTCCTGGAAAGGCTCAGTCATTCACAAATTTGGATGGAGCGAGGTTCACCACTTTGTGGTCACATGATTGTATGAAGGATATTACTGCATGGGCTCAGTAACACTATGTAAAACTGTTGTTGGTGAACGGGCGCTTGATTGCAGCCCACTGCTCCTGTGTGTGTTTCACTGCATGGTGCATGTTGCATGTGTGTGTGTTTCAACAGAGATGGGTTAAAAGCAGAGAAGAATTTCCCAGTCTTGGGATCAATAAAGTAAATAAACTTAAACTTAATGTGTCCTCTGTTTCAGCCTCTCAAGTTTTTTCAGTTTTTTAAAGTTAAAGTACAGAGGATACATAAAACATTGTGACCACTTCAAGAGAGAGGCCTTTGATTATAACATAATTATAATTATTATATTAGAATTAGAATTATCACTGCTTCAGAAGAGGGCCATTTTAAAGTTAGCAGAAAAAGAGCCCTCGTAATCAGTGCTTTGATATTTAAGCATTCAAAGCAACATGAGGCAACTTAGAGAGCTTCTGACAGTCGAAAAAAGTAAAATTATTTAAAGCTGGTATCAATCTTAAATCCAAGCAAAGCAGGCAGCAGTTTTTAGCAAAAAACTCAGCTAAACCCACTGCATGCTACCCAGACCGACAAAGTTAGCAGCTAATGAGTGAAAGTAGTGGAACATTTAGCAGCTGAAGGGTCGGTGCAGTCCAAAACAGAGCTAAAAGTTGAGTAATGTTTGATTTATGTACATCAGGTGACCAGAAACACGAATATGCAAATATGTTCGCCTCATCAACTTTATGAGGCCCTCGATGTGGTGTTTACCCCCAAAAATCAGTAAATATTATTTCTTTAATATGTTAAGTTGAATAGTCCTGAAAAAGCTAACAAATGCGAACAGAAATGAAATGTAATGACAAAGAGAAACAGCAGTCACAGGTTGAAAGAACAGGGATTCATCACATACATACAGTCACCACATACAGCGAGTTAACAAGAGTTGATACTTGCCATATGACCTCATACGACTGACGCTGGCTTTTAGTTACTCAAAAGTTGTGTCATTATTTTGTCTACTCCCTCATTGTTTCCACAGGATGGAGCACATGGTTGTAAAGCTGCGCACAATACCGCTAAAGCTAGACCCAAAACGTCTGCGCTCACTGGACGCTTTCCGAGGGTATGTATGCCATCAGCAACCATCCTGTTTATCAGTCTCTCACCACATGCGGCTAGTTCACATGCTAATTCTTTTTAGAGCAGTCTGAGGCATGATGAAGATCTACAGGCCCAGCATAATGAATAATTACAGGGGTCACAGTCTGGCCACATGCTCCCCCAAGCTTTTGTTATCAGGCGGTGTAGCTTTGGGCATGATTTCTGATATCAGTGCATCTCGGGTTTGGAACAGTGTGTTTCTGTTGGACAGGAGTGATGCATGTGATTGAATCTGGGCTCCCTGCTCGCCTTAATTGTGGCCTGGGGGTAGACACAAAGCACGCCTCTCTGGAAACAGGATGCTGGTGTGGCTTTGACCTCCCCCTTGCCAAATAATTGATGTAATAATACCGTCAACATATCAGCACACATCCACACGGCCATAGATCTCCTGCCAAAATGGAGAGCGAGAGGAAATCCAGCAGCACAGAGGCAGCATCCAGCAGACGATTGGCATCTCCTCCATCTGCGGCTTGCTTTTGGATGAGAAGCCATCTGAAACCACTGTGCATGTGAGAGCTGAATTCAAAATACCACATAGTTTTATTTAGTTTGGGAGCTGAATTGGTTGAGTACATTTCCAGCAGAATTAGCAAAGGTTAAAGGAACGGATACGTTTCGATTTCATTTCCCTTCAGTTACACTTCCTGCAGTCCCTGTTCAATCCTATTATCTGAAATGTCACTCCGGGGTTACAGACACTTGTGGAATATTGATGTCCTGAATGGTAATACTGGAACTTCTCATACCTGACAACACCCTTAATCAAACTGTGACTCAGGGCTCAAGATTAACGCTGCGTGTGCCTCCTCAGCCCTGTGACTTATGATCCATAGCCCTGATAAGTAACAACTTTCTACAGAGAACAGACACATCAGTCATCTGCCATAAAAGCTGAGACATTTCTGAAGGCAAAAGGCTTTTCCTCTGAGCCGACAGGTTTTTCTGACCATTGCTCAGGCTTCACTGACATGATATACAGAGAACAGTAGGGTACGGTTGCACGTTAATTTTTCTAAAAGGATTTGGATTTTAATCTTGTGCCGCACTGCTAAAAGCCTGTCGCCGGTTTCCTTACTGTGGAAAATCGCACCGTCAGTAGTTAGCAGTGCTATACAACAGAGGGAACAACTATTACAGCAAAACAATGGATTGTCAGTTCCATTTAACACCAGGTGGCTGACTCATTCAGAGCCTTATTTTGACTAAGCTCCAAGTTTTCCTCTGATTCAGTTTCAGATATACCTTGAAGTTCAGCCACAAAAAAAGAACCTGTCCATTTCCACTCGAGCAGTAATTTATTATGACTAGATTGGGTGTCCATGCACTTGATATGGCCGGCATAGTAGGTAACTCAATACTCTGCAGCGATAGAGTGTAACTATCCATTTGCAACAGGGAAATGTACTAAGCTAACGCTCTAATTGGTAATGCATGTACAGTGATTCAAATCAAAGAAGTCCATAAAGTGTCTATCAGTGACTCATAACCAGATGTCACTGCTGCAGGAAAGGCACGTCTATCTGTAATCTGTTTGCTATAAATCATGAATACTTATTCCCAGACATGAATTAAGTCTGTTACTGAAGTGACAAATGTTCAATGGAGAGCTTCACAGGGTTATTTACAACTTCAACCTGATTAGGAACCAGGAAACAAGCCTGGGGTGCTTCAACCTGGACATTATCTTGCATTAACTTTGGTGCAACATAAAACAAATGGATCTCAGCGCACATCATATTAATTAAGCACCGTTTCCCTAAATCATAATTAGCAGCCTCCAGTGTCACGTGTGCGTGGCATTTGTAATGTAATCTGCCTGAAGTGGAGCTCTCATTCAAAATCCCACACCCAGAGTGTTTTGATTAAAAAGATGGCCAATAAGCCCTGATATTGCAGTGATTTTCACCAGGTCTCATCTGGCTAGTGATTTAACCTCTGTCTTTGTCACTATGGCGACTAATGGATATGTTAGTCAAAATTTAAATGATAGCCTGCGTGTATGTGTGTGTGTGTGTGTGTGAGAGAGATAGAGAGAGAGAGAGAGAGAGTACACGGACACATGCAGCAGGGTTTACTCTACTTTAATAGCCCTTTTGAGATGATAGTAGCCGATTGAAATCTTGTATCAGCAGGTGGGGGCTAAAAGAGCAGTAATGGCTTTGGTGCACCTCTTAATTGAATCTGGGCAGAAAAACAAGAGGAGGCAGAGGTAGATACAGTGCACCTTATCAGACAGTCTTGATCTTAGAGGTTGTCCTAATCTTGTTATGACTCTTAAAGACCCCCTGATGATATATTTTTGTCTTTTTGATTAAATAACACACGAATCATAAGAATGAATTCAAGCGTTTAAGAGGGTGAAAGGACGGAATCTGCCTCGGAGCGAAAACCTCTGCAGCCGCTTGACCACGCAGCCATTTACATTCCCCCGCAACGCAAGCTGGTGTTGTGTAATGGCCCCCGCCCATTTTCTGACATACAAGCAAACACCTTTTTCTCTCCGGCGTCTGATTCAGTGAAGCACTCCATCACGTGTGCGGTGTTTCAGCAGCCTTGGCCAGTGCTAAAGTATAAAGTGTATCATATATTAGGCACAAAGTCTTTAGTCAGCACTCCTGCTTGAGGAGATCCAGAGGACAAGTGTTCATTTCCTGAGTGATTCATAATGCTTAGATTGCATTAACTTGCATTTGGAGTGTGACAGAATAAAAGGCCCCTCCTCTGGCCCCTTTAACTTGAATTCAAAAGTTAGTATTCTATCAGATGCTCTAGTTAGATTGTAAGAAAACAGACAGATGTGAATGTTTTATTCTGGATTTCATATGTTTATAATAGTTAAAAAACGTTTTGCATGAAGGTTGAAGCATGAAGGTTAATCCAGTTATTACTGACTTGGCATATAGTCTACTATAGTGCTTACTCATTGTGCTGTGTTAGTAGTTTTGCCCTGACTGTGATGTTTTTGTGAACTACGATGGAGGAAGCGGCTGGTTCTTTCAACATGCATTCAGTGGTCAGTCCGTTTCATGGGAGGAGCAGATTCAAGTTAATGTACGCCTTCTTTCACATGCAGCCAGATGTGAAATGAATGTGTTCGCTCAAGGCAGTTACTCAGTGGCAGCGCTCTCCTCATCATGTCTGCCACATTTTCTGACCCGTTGTCACTAATTATGATAAATGCCGTCTTAAACCAAACACACAGGATGCCGTGCCTCACAGGAGCCAAACCAAAGGCACGATCCATACATTTTTATTGTTATTAACAACCAGGGAGGGGACGAGAGGGAGGAGGGATGAGTGTGTAAATGGCAGCTGGGAGAATATGGGAGGGAGCAGGGACTGAGGTGCCCTGGAGCAAGGCATCTCTCACCCAAAGAGACAGCTGAATCCCTCCTCCCGAGGTAAATGAAAGTTAGAAAAAAACCTAAAAATGTCACTGCAAACTTTATGAAATCCACGTGATCTTTTAGGGGTGTTCTCAATTTAAATTTTATAATAACCTCTTAGCCACATCTACAAGGGTGTATTGATTTCAGGGGTGGTTTGATTAATCTTCTCTTTGCTGCAGGGCCGCTACTGTCACAGGAGGGAAGATGTTTATTAATCACACCTTTTCAAAATGGAAAGTTAATGATGGAAGCAGCACTTTAAGGACATAACATTGTTCTTAATTTGCCTTGTAGTTCTTTTGGATTGCAGAGATTAGAAAAGGGCAAGAACTAATGTACGCTCCTGGATTTGTTGAAGCGGATCTTGTCAGGCCATGGTTGGTTTGGGATTGTCAGATAGTTTCAGTGCTATTTTGATATACACAAATATGTATATTTTTGCGCCGCATGTTTTAATAGAGTTGTTTCTTTCAGGTTTGTGTTTATTTTTGGAACTAACGTGGTGTTGGCTTTCAGATAGAAGTAGAGGAGAGGAGTTAGCCGCCTGCAGCTGCTGCACGAAATCACCTGGAGGACAGTTGTCCTCCCGAAGCTCGGCTTCTGCTCCCTCGACTACTCTCCAAGAAATGAACCGTGTAGGTGCAAAATATGCGGCATGTGATAGTTAATGGAACAAATGCATTAAATGCTCATGTGCTTGTTCTGTACTGGGGAAGTTATTAAAACCCAGACTCTGCCATGTCTAATAATATGTCCACTTATTATGGAACATATGCTGAAAAAGGAGAACAGAAAGAGGCTTTTTTTGTGTTAATGCACCTGTTCATTTGAAAAATGCCACTCAGTAAAAAAAAGCTGCATTTGCTTTTACATGGAACATCAAACATGTGTTTAGATAAAGATTTGTGTAAAAGCCAAAGCTGCAGGGCTGTGGGGTTAAAGGAGGGGAAGCAGGCTGAAAATCCCCATTTCATCGTCCACCTGGGGCTGCACAGGGCGCCCCTCACACATTAGCCATCCCCAGCGCTAATGGACTTTCCTGGGTGGATGTCTTTGTAACTGGGTTAACAAAAATATTGTTATTGTGTGTGCAGTCTAAAAATCGAGCACCAGGGGATGTTTAACAGAGGCAGATTGAGCAAAAACAACCACTGCGGTAATGGACAATTACAAACAGATAGTGTTACAGCCTTCAGCCCCATGCAGCTGCTGCAGAGGCTGCTGCTGGAGCCCATCATAACAGCACAGTGACTTTTACCATAAACTGCAGCTTTGCCCTCTGTCTCCAAGGACGTCCTTGGCAGTTCAGTCGCAGAGTTTGATCTAATCAGAGAATGGAGTCATATCAGCTCAATATGTGAAACCGCTTCAGTGTGAGACGAGACAGAGGAAGGTGTTAACCTTTGACTTCAACTGTGAGTCATTTCAAACAAACGCCGCTATGGCTGAAAGTCCAAGTCATTGTCAACGCAGTGTTAAAGACCTTGATGCCCCAGTTTGGTTGATTTATTTTCATTTTGTCATGTCAGTTAAAGAATTACACACTAATTTGTTGGTTTAATGGATTCCATTAGATAAACCCTTTGTGGTGAAGCTAAAAAATGTGGCTGTTTCTCTTAGAAGTTGATATTTTTTTAAAATTCTTGTGCTTAAACTAAGATTGTGTTTTCAAGATTTTATCTCTGACCATTTGACAGTGTTTATTCTTTTTTTTCGGATGGTGATAAGTTACAGGAAAAGTTCAGTCAAATGAAGATGAGGTCAGAGAGTCAGATTTGAAGCCCCGCTGTTGAGGAGCCTTCAGAGGATGTTCAAATACCAAAACCTCTCTTTTTGAAAAGTTCTTGGCTCGGCTCGTAGCTCTACTTTCTGATGGCTTTGTTCAGTTCTGCTCACTTCCACCATGGAATCATTATTTTATTCAATCTATCACTGAAAGTGCTCAGAAATGGGAGGCAGACAGCAGTGCTTTCACTTCCTTAAATGATATTGAACGTCGAAAAGGGTTTCGATTTCACACAGAAACCCACGTAAATTCATCAGAAAGTGAAACAAAAGATGTTACAGCTTCCTGCAGTTCACCTTAAAATGATGATTTTTATTTAAGTGACCGTTATGTTGGGGGACAGACTAGAGTAAATTATCTTGGTGGGGGTGTAACCTGCAGTTTTAACAAATGTGTGACGAGAGCTTCCTCTTTTCCTGTGAACGGAGACATTTCCTCCTCTTATTTGATTTGTCCGGATCAATGATTGGGATTATGCTGTTTTTTACGGCACTTTGTGCGGCAAAGAGGTTTTCAATTAACTAATGTGTAGATTACCATCAATCTCCAGAAGCCAATCCTATCCTCCCCAATTTGTCGAGATCGAGAGATAACTGGGAATCTTTGATTAGCTTCCCACATTCTTGACATGTCCGTATCCTGAAGGCTGACACCGTTTCCCAGTGTGCCCTGCTGTCCATCTTCCTCCTTCAGGAAGCAGTAGGCGTGGAATGATTGAGAAGATGTTCTCATGTTCAGTTTTATCAATTCCCTGATTTATTATTTGCTCCAGTCAGCAGGAATATCTTTGCACCACTGAGTTAAATCTGCACTTGTACCTGAGTTGTAAGTTCATGTATACCTCGTGGCACAGTTTAGGGTTCAGGCTGTGTGTTGTGTTGGCTGAGGATCCCTGCAGTGCTGCAGCGTCTGGGCTTCACATAGTTTGTTCTGTCTCTCCTGCAGACTTTCTGGGGCCAGAAAGAAATCCCACTGACAGCGGTGAGCAGCTCTGTCAAGTTCACTTTAGTTTGTGGTTACAGGGGGGGAAAAATAGAAGAAATCCAACCTGAGAAAACACAATTGTAAGCTAGTGTGCAGGTGCACCTTTGAATTTTTTTTGTGTAGTGTTTTTTATTTATATATATAATTATTGATGGGATAATTAGCCAAACATACACCAAAATATAGTTCAATCTTGTGTGTAAAAGTGTAAAAATGATGAGCATTTTTGTATTTGTGTTGTACTATTTTCCTCCAGTGAGTTTTGTATACTGTATGATGCAGGATGCCTTCCTTCATTGTCCACGTGGCTGATTTTCATCCTGCTGGAGACTCTTTGGTTCTGAATCACTTTGTTCATGCCTGCGCCCATCTGCCCCCAAGCAGGTCCATGCAAAGGTGTAACTAACCGAGTCCAATCTACGCATTAATCCACTGTACACATATGCTAAAAGTGTAAATTTCACCCATCTCTCCATGCTGAGATAATCTCCAGTTGGGGCTGTTGCGCTGCAGCCGAGGTGTTAGTGTGCACCTTGTGTTGCTGGTGTTATGAACTGCAGTGATTTATGGGCCTGTGGTGGATGCTTCAGAGGGCATAATTAGCCAATCTCAGTCTGTCATGTGCAATAAGAGGAGCGGAGGCAGAGGATCCATCTTCCTTGCTCGGAGTCTTCTGCTCAGTGCTGCTTTTTGTGTGGGCTTTTCCCCGTTTCTGCAACCCTGCACGGCATCAGTTTTACACTACCGCAAGTTCAAATTGTAGCTCTTTTTCCTACAGCTCCTGTGTTGTTTTTTTTTTACCAACGTCTGATTGGTCTTCACTTTTCAGTGGATTGTGAAATACATACAGTGCTTAAAAACAGGATGTGATCTTTATCATCAGTTAGAAAAACCTGCCTTCCTTTGGTCAAACGTGTCTCTTGTTGTTAAAATTCATTTTTTAGACCCTTGAATTTTGTTTTATTTTTTGATCCTTCATACCTAATTTCTGAATGTTATGAAAGCTCCTATTCTTTTAATACTGATTATACTGTTATACTTGTTATCAGAGATTGGTTGGGAGCTGGGGGAATCGGTGACAAGGATCTTCACCTTAACTGTACTAGAGGCGCAGCAGGAAACATTAAGAGATGGTTGTTTGGTGATAACCTGTACAAATACCCCACATGTAGAAGATCCTTTTCATGCAGAGTTATTTTTTTTTTTAATCTATCTATCATGAAACCTTGCAGGTGGAATTAAAACCATTAAAACAACCTTTGACCCAGGGGGGACTTCAGGGTACAATCAGAGGCTTGGGGGTACAATTCTTGGGATTCTGGTAATATGGATCATTTATTTCTCCTGTATGATTCAACAAGTGGCAAAAGAATATTTCTAATATGTCAGAGTTTCTTTAAAGTGTCCATATTATTCTGTTGTCATCATTTAGTTCCATATTTCCTGTTTCTTGGAACAGGATTAATGTTCCTCATGATACTGTGTTGCAAATACATAGTTTAGCTTAGTTAAAAGGTTATTTATTGAAGGATTATGAAGGCTAATTAAAGGGCCAGGACACCTGTCATCTGGTTTTATGATTTCTGACATTGCATTTGTGAAACTCAAATAAATAGGGAATTCATAGGGAATAACCTGGAACAGTTTCTGGAAAGATTTGCTGGTTTTGTGTTTCATAAATGTCTTTTATTTTTCACTGTAGAATATCAGCATTTTTAAAATGTCACCCTAGATACTACTAGAAGTACAGTAAGTGAAAATACTGAATTTCTTACAATTAATCCATTTAACATTAATATTTGTTATTAAACTGAGAAATTTTAAATGTCTATACCAGACCTAGAAGAGCAGTGCTGATTGTTAATAAAGTCGTGTTGTATATTAGACAGTGAGACTTTTTCCCGCCTTGTTGTAAGTGTGCAGCTGCTCTCTTTTACTGACAAAACGTTGTCAGAAAATGAGGAGAGAGCTTTTGCTGTTTAAACCGGAGTCTCTGGTGGCGACAGTGTCGCTTATATCCGTTTGTGTTGTGGGAAGTTGCCATGCAAAAGCAGCCACATTGCTCAATTCCCAGTGGGCGGTTAGCACTGAGCCCCTCACTCAGCGAGTCTTAGACGACGCGCCAGGTGTCCGCTGCCCTCCTCTGTGTTCGCCCATGCTAATGTCCTCGGCTGAAACATATTTATCATCACCAAATTAATCAGAGGGTGTGGATGACTTACATCGCACATCTGGCTCGACAGGATAGGAGAAATGTGACCGCTTCGTCAGGGACACAGCATTGACACCCACATCCCAGGACTATTCAGTTACCCAAGGACAAATACACAGACACACCGGTCGTTGGTGTTTACATGGTATTTCTCATTAAATGTACGATTGAATGAGTTGTGGTGACTGTGCTTATCTCTGCCTCCTCCTCCACAGCCCAATGATCATTTTCTACACATCCACAACCTCTATCGACCCCCCAGTGTGGGCCGTCATCCTGGCACGTTACATCATGTGGAGGTTTTTAACACACGAGGATGAAAGTTAATTGATCATTCGAAAACCAAGACAACGAGTCCCTTAAAACATCTTCTGCGTCTATGACTCAAACGGAGCTGAGCACTGTTATGTTCTTGCTGTTTTACTCCACCTTGCAGGTAAACTCTGCAGCGTGTTTTCCAGCCACACGGGTATTAGTCATAGCCGCCGCAGCCATTCATTAGCAGGACTTAGTAGAGGACATGTGCGTGATCTCAGCACGATTAAACAACATCCATGTGTGGCAGTGTTTCCGGGCAGACCTGGGTATCCAGCGCCTCAGGGGGATACACACTGTCTCTCATTGCCTGTGTCTCACCTGTGGTTTTAGATTAGAGGAGTTGTGCATATTACTTGCAGGCTACCACAATCAGTAGCATCTGATGAAGAGCATGATTAATTCATTTATACCTGCGCACTAAATCTCATCAAACATTTGAAGACCAACCATGATGGCATGGATAATAAGGAATTTCTCCTTTTTTTTTGTTCTTCACAGTGACAGTATTTTATCCCGGTATTACAGAAATGAAAGGGCTACCCCACACAAACCATGATCTCTTTTCAGTCAATTATCAATTCAAGGGAACATGTCTTAAGAAAGAAAAAAAAGAATTTAAAAACTGATGTTTATTGGCTCCAAATAGGAATGTAAATGAGTTATTGGCCTATATGTGTTTTGGAAGGACTAAGCTGCCCCATAATGTAGGTTAATTAGTAAATGCAGTGTGATTCATTGTCAGAGTTAGACAAGGGGGAGGATTAGGCATCATTTTATTTGGCAGAAAACCCAAAGTATATTATATAAGTACAATAGTCAGTGTACCATGGGGCATGTCTATCAAGTACATTTGCATACAGCAACAGACACACACCGACGCAGCAGAGGAGGCTTTCCTGTCGCATTAAAACCAGCTGAGCTCGTGTGGAGATAACATTGACACAAAATGCAACATGAAACCTTGACTTGTTTTACTTAAAATGAAGCTTAACGTTCACACAGTTTGTCTAGACTGTCCCTCAATATTAAATACAACACTGCTCCAGCCTGTGGGTCCACAATAGATGCTACTAGCCACATTAGCACTTCAGTATCGATCCATCCTTCAGCCTCAGTTTTGAAGTGAATCCTGCTTTGTATCAGCCCTTAAAGTATTCTGAAATAAACTGATTAGCGCATGCACGTAGCTCAGAGTTTTCCACTTGCTGTTGTCGTGGGGACATTTCCATCAAGTTAATCCACTGGATCACTTCCCCAGATGAAGATTTTTGTGTTGGTTCTTGCAGCCAACAACAAAGAAATTTTCGTGTTGCTAGTAATGTTACCTTTCACATCTTTGTGTTATCAGAGTCTGTGTTATAGTGAGGAAAATAGTGGTTATTAGATACAACTCGAGTTCTATGAGTATGTGTGTCGCCCTCTGCCTGCAGCCACAGGACAGCACATTTTTAATTATACTAAAACTTTTAGCACAGTAATGACAGTGTTGCAGACGGTGGCAGAATGTGACACCAGTGACAAAACTGGTACACCACTCATCACTAATGGATGAACTGGTGTAATAGAAATACATTGTGAAGTTCATTCAAACCCAGAATAGAAAGAGACATTTCGTTACGAATGTGCTCAGACAGCTTTTGAGTTCGTATTTGTTTTGGATCGGTGCTCCTTCTGGGTGGTCTCAAAATACGAAAAGAGGCAAGCTGGCCCCTATTTCATTTAGACGAGGAATGTGTCCCACAGGGACAAGCATGGTGTTATACGAGATGGCCCAGTTTGCATTTCTAAACCTGTGACATGAGGCTGTTAGTCTGCTCTAACGAGATTGACAGATATCCGTGTAGAAAGGTCAGGCTTTGCTGAACTGTGCACGGACGCTGTTTTTATGTACGTACAGTGAGATGCTGCAGAGATGTAGCTCGTTTGCAAAACGGGGTTAGTAGGAGCCTGCATGCTGTGGAGGCAGACATCCTGAACTGGCAGTCCTTTGACCTGGAGCGATGATGGAGCTGGAGGAGCTGGCTGCATCACTCAGCCTTTGAAATCAAACTGTGCAGGATGAAAAGAAGGGGCCAGTAGATGCAGCCAGAGAAAAATACACAGAAACAGTAACTGATCCCATTAGTTTAAACTGATGTGGTTGTTTGTATATTACTGTGCCTTTTCAGCTATTTTAAATATTAGGTTCTTTAAGACCGGCATGTTAACTGTTTAACCAATGTGCTAAAACCACCTCCGTTTGGTTCTTAAAGAAACAATTTCATTCGTTAACTTCTTCGTATCAGTACTACAGCTGTCATGTTGGTTTGTTGTGTCAAGTTTATGTGTTTAGCCCAATATCACAGCCAGATAGCCCCAGCGTTCATGCCCAGTATCACAATGGGGCCCAGACTTTCTGAAAAGAAGAAAAAAAAAAACCCTCAGCATGTAAGAAAACAAGACTAAGAGTCTAAAGCCACACTAGCAGCTTTGTGAGGCTGGACTCAGGCAGAGTGGTGCTTTGAACTAAAGCTAACATGCTCACAATGACAGTGTTAACATGCTGATGTTAAGCAGCTATGTTTACCATGTTCATCATTATAGTTTAGCTTGTTAGCATGCTAAAATGAGCTGAGGCTGATGGGAATGTGGTTACTTTGGCCAGTAGCTGGTCATTAACCAAAGTATTGAGTTATTACAATTCATCCTGAGGGGAGCGTGAATGTCTGTACTAAATGTTAAAGCAATCCAGCAGTTAGATGTGGAAACATTTTACTTTCTACTCACAAGTCACAAGTATTACTTCATCATGAAGGTCTGTACCAAATTTTGTACTAATCAATTCAATAGTTGTAAAACCTTTTCACTACTAGAGGAAATATGGTACAAAATGTAGTTGTTGAGATATTTCAGTCTGGACCAAAGTATGATTACCAGTAGAATAGTAAGAGGTCCAATATTAATGTGCTAAATCCAGCGTAAGCATCAGGAGGTCTGAGGAAGGTGTCTTTTGTGTATGTGAATCAAGAAAAATCCTGCTTGTATATGTGTGAAACAATTGAAATTCTGCTGAGAATTTAACATCATTAACCTCAATTCTTCAGTGACAAATTTCCCCATTACATCTCCTTGTGTTGCATCTTATTGACCATCATTGTGGAGCGAGTGACTGGAGGGAGGTGAAATAAATTGGGTCCATTTGGCTTCTCCCAGAGGCACAGAGTGATAAAGTAACACATGACGAAATAAATAAACATTAGGCTTTTATGTTTTTCCGCTGTTTCTCGTGGCACACCGGTTAGTGCTACATAGATGATGTGGATGCTGCTCGGGATTATGATGTTAGAGACGTTATATTTGGGATTGTTAAGTGTTTAGTGATGGATCGTTACAAGAAGTTAAAATCCTGGTTAACCAAAACAGAATAATAATATAATAGATTTTCTCACATTGCAATGGTTGACAGGGCGCTGTGCTATGTATTGATTCTGGGAACAGATACAGACCATGAGTGAAGTATGAATGCAGCGTATCTTCTCCCCATGTGTTCACCTGATGTACATTTACTTTGATTTCTTCTTGACTCCCGGTAACTAAATGTATTTTTAGTCCCACAAAGTGTTTTTACCAACAAAGAAAGCAAAATTAGTTTTAGTGATTGGCCTGCTCTTGATATTGACTTTTCTAATACGATTTCGCCTCGGAGGGGAGGCAGGAACCAGAGCTGAACAGCCTCTTGTTTCAGACATGTGCTCTTGACATTAGCAGGTCTCCTCAGCGGAGGAGGGAGCTCATTTCTGCACGCAGCCAACCACAGGATTGACATTACGCACAGGAGTTTCACAAAGAGCCAGAAAGTGTTGATAGAATGAACGGCAGGCTAGATTTTACATCGCAGTTCACTGCCGTGTGCTTTCCGTGGTGGATTGATATTCAGGAGCGGCCATGCATCTTCCTCCTAATAAACAACAGCCCCTGTTAATTAAAGTCCAACGATCAGGCTCGAGAAGTGAGAGATTGAAATTGAGCGATTGCCCCACATACCAGCCCCATCCCACATCCTGCTGCCTGGATAGCCTGGAGGCTCAGTCCAGCCCCGGCTAGGCTATTTCCACATCATCGATTCTGTCATCTATACACATGATGGATTTCCACCTAACAAGCGTGTTTGGATTCTGATCCACTGTCTTGGGTTTCTCTGTGGAGCACAAAATGTTTCCTCAAGTATCTAAATATATTTAAAGGTGAACAGATGAGAGATTAAAAGCTTTTATTGATCATTAGCTCATCAGATCATACCCAGTTCCTCAGTCTCATTGTTAATAAGGCTGTGGAGTCAACTTGGCCTCAGATTGGGGGGACTCTGTAGGTGGCACAACATTCCAGTGTGGATGGTCACATTGGCGTGTTTGCAGTCCGACACCGTGTGTGTGACTTGATGGACCTGGTTCATGTGACTCTCAGATAATCGTTTAATCTGCCGGACTCGCTTGATTCTGTTGCCTCAGGTTTTAGCAGCCCGATGCGGCTTGCTTTATCGCCCTCCATCGATTTGAAATCTGTTTCATTTCCACCCTTAGGGAATCTCCTCAGCCATCCTTTCTAAGTGCACACGAGACGGAGGATTTATACCTGTCAATAAAAACCTTTGGTAAGTGCTTCCTGACCCTCTAAATCCAGCCACTTTTCCTCACAAAAGAAAGGATGGGTTTCCAACAGGCACAAATCAAGGCTGCTAAAACACGCGTTTACTTACCTCTAACGACAGCTGAGACGGTAAATAATCACCCGGCCTGTAAGGAGTGTGAGGTGGAGCGGTTACACATCCTCCCAAAATGATCACTCTTCCTTACGGCCAGCAAAATAAAGGACGCTTTATCCTCTCAACCCCAGAAGCACTCACTGCACATTTTACCAGCTCTGTGTGATGGAACGGGATCGGGCTCTGGGAAAAGCATCTATATAACCACAGTGTAGTCTAACTGCTCCCAAACTGTCGTGTGCCTTTTTGGAAAAACAAGGCACGGCATCTTGACGAATGTTTGTAATGATTTTGCATGAAATACAGCATAATTGCTACCTCAGACGTAGATTACTTTACGACCCGTGCATTTGTTCCACTCCCACATTCCCCTTAATATGATGTGAATCATTTTAATGTTGCAGCAGGAAGAATACCATTTCATCTGTGATGTGTAAGCAAATTCTTCATGATGTTCCACAGGGGCCCCCACTAACGCTGTGCTCATCCCTTGCCATTACCTGCCTGGCTTTTATAGGCTGTTCATCATGCACAGGTTATTGAGCTCTTGAGTACCAGTCCCTGCCTGGATGTCTAGAAGTAATTAACTCCCAGCCAAGAGTCCTTTTTGGCCCCACTTCAGCTGCGATAAAAAATAAAAAAGCCCAGTGCGAAGAGGCTCCAGGAGGCAGCCATTTTACATCAGATGATATTACATCAAACATTCTTGCACTTAGGAGCAGACAGGGACATGGCTGGCTGGCACGCCTCCACGGGGCACGTGCCAAGGATCCACTGCTGATGCTTTGGACCAATCCAGCGCACTGTCCTGCAGTTTGTTGGATTGGCTCGAGACCCCTGGGTGTTATTTATCTGCAGAACAGGATTGACAGACTCTGTGTTTTTACACCCTTGTTCACACCGTGCGACTGACATTTTAGCGATGCCCAAATGCTGCCGTTGTGAAGTGTTGCTGATGGTCTGTTTCTCCTGGTTGCTGTCCTGCGTGATGCGTATGGGCTGTCTCTCCTTTCTGCTGCCTGGAGGCATGTACTTTGTCACTGATATGAAGGGCTGGTGAGTTGGACAGCCATTCATGTGCCCAGGTGTTTATTCACAAATCAAAAGGCTCAGTGTATTTATACTGGTTTATATGCTCCGTTCATGATTGCACCTGTTCACCACATTGAAAAATGTATTCCAATCCTGTGTATCAACGTGTTTAATTTCTTAAAAACAGCAGCAGTTAATTTTCATATTAAAAATGGATCACACAGAGAGAGGGAGACTACTGAACTTGCACTCACCAGCTGGACTGAAACACGACTCCAAAGGAGTGCTAACGTTGCTTTGTTGTATCTGCAGGATGTGTATACAGGCTAACAAGTTAGCCATATCAACTTTAAAGATGATGATACATCGTTGTTGTATTCATAGCTTGTTTATGCTGCCACAAAGTATAGTCAAAATATCATTTAATGCAGGTGTAAAGGAAGATTCTGGTATATTTCAACCAGGGTCTTATTCTCATAGTTGGTGATGCTTTGAGCTAACGTGTGCTCATGACCTCCCAGAAGTAGTTCGGGAAACAGCAATTACCAAACTGCAGTTTTACATCATTAAACATGCTAAAATTCTCAGAATCTGACCAAAAGTCGGTGTTGTTGTTCTAGGTGTTGTAATCACTATTTGGTCTGGCTGCCCTCCATCTTTTCTTCTGGTTATTTCTTTACTCTTGGTCAGAGTCAGAGAGAGCGTTTGAGATGATTAATGTAAAATTGAATTTTCTTTGGAAAGCTTTCAGAGGTTTGCGCTGCTTACCCTAACACAGAAACACAGATAAAATATAGAACCTTTCCTTTAAAACCGAAGATTCCCGTTCAGTAACTCCTGTTTGTCTCTCCTCCTCAGGCGTGCACTCCATCTTTGCATATGTTGGCCACTCTCTCCTGGGTTTCTGCTTCCCGTTCAGGTGGGAGATGTGTTTCCAGGAGGGCCTCTGGGAGTGGCTCCTCCAAAGCCTGCGGGGAACTGCACTGTGGATGCTCATCACTTACCTGCTGCACAGGGAGAAACTCTTCCTCAAAATATAAAGCAGCATAATCATCTGTCCCTTTTTTATTCTGCTGTCTGTTGTCTTAGTATTCCGTTCTAAACAAACACTGTTCAAGGTAAGGTATAAAGATTAGTATAACATCTGTGGAGTTTCAAAAAATCTGTCCTCAGCTTAATCAGCTTAGGTTACTTTTCAGTGATGTTCAATCAGCCCACGTACGTCTGAATGAATTGTATTGACGCTAATATCCAAGCCATCTGAAAAATCAAGCAGCTCCGATGAACTGCTTAAAGTTTTAATCCAACACAGGCCGCAACACGGGGAGAAAAGTGTGAAAATGTTCATCCATTAAACCGGCACCCAGTTTCTAAAGAAGCTGTCTGATCCACTGTCAGTGTGGGCAGCTGAGGATTTATTTGATGCCTCTTGTTTTGTGCACTGAATAGACTGATTAAATCAAATATACTGAGGTGGTACTTAACAAATTAGGCCGAGTGATTCCGCTACACACCAGGCCAGCCATTATGAGTCTGTTGCCATGGCCACTCCTCTTTCTGTGCGTGTGTGTGTGTCGGTACCATCTGCTGTCCAAGTGACAGTGCTTTAATAGGGGTCAAGATGCGCAGCTCACAAAGGAGTGTCATTAATGGGACAGACACCTCTTGCACTCATTGTATTAGAAAATCAGGGAAATTACACAAATCCAATTCATCAGAGAACAAGGCTGAGCCCCCTGGTAGAGCCTCAGCCTCTCATATGTTTTACATGTTTAATGCACAAGGCTACTTACCAGCTGAAACAGGGTTTATTTTCACACTTGGATTATGATGTTTCCAAATGGTTGACGATCAGGTTGAGTGATTTATAGATGTTTTCATAGAATGTATACATGACAGTATTAAACACACTCAGATCCATGTGCCCTGAGCATCAGGTCAGGTGGTGTGTAGATCATGAAATGACCATCTAGTTAATGAAATGGAACAGCATCATGCTCTTCTTCCAGGGTGAAATCATATTACACACTCCTCAGAAGCCGTAATAACATTGTGTAATACAGTGTAGTGGTTTTGGTAATTGTCTTATGAGCAGTAGTTGTTGTTTGAATCCCGATGCGTGTATCCTTCCTTCTTGAACACGACTCAAGTCCATAATTGCTTTCCCAAACTACTGTACCAGCGATGGAAACACATAGCTGCATCTTCATGAGATGAAAATTAGATCAATACAGACTCACCGCAGAGGTCTAAAGATATCTTTTTGTGTATTTGCATGCAACAATAAAGCTTTGTATTTAAGTATAAGCATTCAGCTGACTCATTCTAAGCGACTTACAGTAACTGCAACAGCACGATGAGCTCAAAGCCCATTAAACATCACAAGCAGCTGTTAATAAAGATCAAAAGGGTCCAAATGATATGTCTAGACTGCTGAGGTAAAAGGAAAATTCTGCTTATATTTCAGATTGAATTTCGGCCGAATGTCATGCTACAGTGCTCTAAACTCGCTGTCGTTCTAGCAAAGCCCAGAAGATACCGTTGTGGTTCCACATACCATGACTACACCACATTTCCTTGTCTTTATTGATTCTCATTGAGCTTATGTCTCAGGATACATATGGAAACCTTATCCCAGATGCAGTGTTCTCATGCAGACCGCTCAGCTTCT
This sequence comes from Chelmon rostratus, assembly GCF_017976325.1. NCBI lineage: Eukaryota > Metazoa > Chordata > Actinopteri > Chaetodontiformes > Chaetodontidae > Chelmon > Chelmon rostratus. Next base: position 6,667,316 of record NC_055668.1, on the reverse strand, counting down.
CATATCGTATAATGATCTCCACCTTCTCCCTTGATACAGCATTTATCCTCCTATATAGTGTAAATGAACAGTGGAGTAAAGTATCTTTTAAAATGCTAGCATCAGTTTCACATATGAAGACAACATAAGACCTTAAGGAATGTGACCATTTTCAGACCTTTACTTGGACATTTTTTTTAGCAGTAACTTTATTTCAAATGGATATTCAGGGTTTGATCATGTTGTGTGTCTGCGACAACCAAAGAATAATAGCTAATCTCTTTCTTTCTCTTAGTTCCTCCTCATTTCTAACTTGGCTTCAGTCATGAAGTGAAGGACACACCTTTGTTTTAGCCTATACAAATGAGACAGACTGATTAAACCCAGGACAGCAGGCGCAAATATAAGAAAGGTGATGCTATGTTTCCTCCGCTTGGTGAAAGTTGCTGGAGCTCCAGAGGAGCCCTGCTGTCCTCTCCGCAGCCCAGCGAGCTCCACTGCTCCATGCAGGGACATTGATTGGAGAGCGATCGCTGTGTGAGTGACTGGTGTCCTGCCCCGAGGCTGCAGCAATGCATCACTCCACACTATCCAGTCACAGAGAGATCCTTCACTGTGACACAGCCTTCAGCCTCAGACACACACTCCTGAGACCTGAGAGGGGAGAGGTCCCGCAGAGCTTGACCAGAGCCACACAGCTGCTCTTATGGCAGGTAGCTGGTTTTGTTCTGGCACTCAGAGCTGTCATTTATGAGCAGATAGACCCTGTAGATGTCTGGTGGAGTGTCATTAGTCTATGTGGTGTTCAGGGCTGCAGCTCAGCAGTGAAATGGTCCATCACTTTGCCAAAAACCCTGTTACCTGCTCACTGGCAGCAGTTCATTTGATGCTGGGCCACTCATTGAAACCTTTTAAAATGACACTTAAAAAATGTTTTTTAATCCACTCAACTAAATATATTAATCTCACTGGTGCTACTGAATGGTGTTAAATGTGAAATAATGATTACTTCAAAATAAAATTCAAACATTACAAGTCTGCTATAATAAAGCAGTCATTAAAGTGGACACACCTGAGAAGCTTGTGTCAAAAAAAAAAAAAAAAGAAAGAAAGCGCCTGTACCTTTAAAATGCACCATCACGCATTTAATGATAATTGCTAATAATTTTCCCCCCGCGGAGTGTTAATGAGACGACTGACCTGCTGTTAAATTATGCTCTTAAATTTCCTGTAGACGCTGAGCCGCCTGCTGCTGCGGAAGCAGCGGGGCAGTGAGTGGTGGAGCAGTGAGTGGTGGAGCAGTGAGGCAGTGAACCTCCTCCCCCTGGTCAGCCAGTCAGCCCAGCAGCAGCCACCGGAGCCGCACGCTGCAGCTCGTCTGTGGGACTCCGAGGACTCGATCCGGCGGCGCGCACAGGACGCACACTGGCTTATCCACCGCCTTCATTTATTTAACACGCTTGGTTTTTTTTAATCTCTCTCTCGCTCTGATTCGTCGTTCAAAGGAACTTTTCTGAACCTCTTTTTCATTCAGAAACTTTCACTTATGGTTCGCGAATATGGGGTCAAGTTGTGGTTTCTCTCGGGGAAACATCGCTGTGGTGCTGCTGATGCTGCTGCTGCTGCTGGACGGTAAGGTTCATCATCAGCTTCACTGTTCATGCTGAAGGAGCACATGATGAAGTTGTGAGCGATTTTAAATATACGTTGCACTTGAGAAGGCGATGTTTCTAAGTGGCTTATTTGCAAATGATGTGGATAATCATGCATGTAATGTATTTTTTTTAAAGCCTAAAAAAAAGTTAATCCAGAGGAGAAAATCTGTAATTGCATTTTCTTCATACTTACTATCCTCCACCCTGTTTGAAACATTATCTGTTTATCAGTTTTTGTTTAAGGCATCTTCATGTCTCGCTCTCCTGTCAGACAGAAAGCCAATCACTTGTGGTGTGAGCACAGCAGGAACTAAAATACGTCTGGTTTGGGATGCACTTTAAATTCACAGAATTTATGAGTCCCTGCAAAACTGACAATCATAGGTGGGGAAAAAAAGATGAAGAGAGGAGGAAATGCAGTGAGGAAAGATTTCTGAGCTGAAACAAACACAGCCAGTGGACCTGAAGTCTTGATGGCAACTGACAACACATGAAATTGGCTGCTCTTGTGTGAGGCCTAAATTGCTTTGCTAAATTGCAACATTTTGGAAGCTGAGTGAGTTTTAAGGCTTTTCCGAGAAGTATGTGAAATGGCACGAGCACAATGCCGGCACTGTCTCACGCTGCAGAAAGTGATACTTGCATTGTGCGCTGGTTGTTATGTGTGGTATGACACGCTGGAACCCAGAGTCAAATGAATACAGCCATATATCATAATATTATAATCCCATTCACAATCCCACTGCCCAACTGTACCAACACTGTCCTCGCATGCGGTCTAAATTTAAAGTGTCTCTCATGGCTCTGGAGTGTGCAAATCTCAGTGTGCAGCAAGTATGTCAGATGTGGTGCTTGGACAAATATAGGCCATTGTGTGGAATTCCTGAATTTGTTTTTGGGCTTACAACTAGTCTTAACAGAGGTTACTATCAGTGCTTTCATCGGCGGTATGGAGTGTAAAAGTAACATTAGCATTGCGGTCCTTTAGTGGAGCTGGGATGTGAAAAAGGGGTTCATTTTCATGTGAATGGCCTGGCGATATTTCATGGCTGCAAAAGTGGGCTTACAGTACCAATAAACCCCAGTCCTACGTAATCGCCCAAGGGAGCAGTTTCCTGCAGTGTTGTTAAGATGATTAATGAAATTTTTAAGGTGCCACAGTTGTATGTAATGTTCTCTGGTTGTTTTTCATTGTGACAGACAGTGTAGTTCAGTGCAGTGCACAGGGGCTGAGAGATTCACATCACACTTCCAGTAGATGCTCCTGTCACACAGCCTACATGCATTTACACCTCAGTCCTGCTTTGTTCTGCATGTACTGCCGCTGAACTGAAGCCTGATATTTATAGACGAACACAGTGGCTCTAGTTCGATTTCATATGTCAAGGACGTGCTGGTAATTAAATGGGTGCTGAAATCTACACCCTGCGTATACGCGGCGCCCCTCACCTGCCTGTTTGTTGCAACAAAAGACCTCCACTTGTTCAGAGAGGAGAAGAAGCGAGCCGCGGGCAGGTGTGCAGCAGCTGCTCCTATCTCTGGGCAAACACTGGCTGTTTGTTTTCTTTAGGAAAATATCGCCTGTTATACAAGTGCACACACCGTTCAGATTGCAGGTCCGACCTTACCTGCTCTCAAAATGACACATCACATTGATTTTGCTGTATATGCTCAAGCTGATGATTTCGTCTTTTGGAGGATGTTCCGACGACTGGCAGGCATAACAATATCACCATTTCCTCCATTACACAAACGTTATTTAATCACCACATTAGTTGTAGAAATGTGTGGGTCCTCGTGTTGTGATGCACGTTTTGTATTTGACACATTTGAGTTTTCATCTCCATATAATTCCTTGAATATTTGATGGAAAGTTACCAATAGTTGCGTTGTTTGTTGAGATGCTATAGTAAGTGCTTGGTAATTCACATCGTCACTGTTCCAGGTTGCAGGTTACTGATTAGTTTAGTGTTTCTTGCTGAGGTAATCAAACAAAGGAAATTGGCAATCAGAGCTCACTATGAGAGTAATCAGCATTTTTAAATGTGGCAGCGCTTACGAGTAGAGTTAAGTAGAAGAAGTAAAGCAGTTCAAGACGTAAATGAGGGTGAATCTGAGGCTGGAAGCTTTGTTTATGCAGCGAGAGACAATGGGGTTGGCAGCAGTTTGGATGTAAAAATGTTTGCAGTCCTGTTTAAGAAGATCTGACGCACGGAAATGTTTTGGTCAGCCATGACTCGTGTAGGATTTGAACTTTTGACGTGAGGGAGAAGCTCGTTGTCTTTTGTTTGCATCTAGAACTTTTTGAATTGACCTTTGATTTGTTGATGTTTTGGAATGGAGGCTGGCCAATGAGATCTCGGACTAGTCGAAAGAGATGATGAAGGCTTATGCACTGCTGTCTTTGCAGAGGTAAACCGAATGCTGCCGTGTGTGACTAAACCTGGTGAAAGCCTATTGAAATTAACTAAATCCTCTTAACAGACACGTCTGTGTAATCCATCGCTTCCCCATGAAGAGCCACAGATGTTTTCACATAAAAGCATTGATCCGTTTATCTTGCGCCGTGACCTTGCTACTGTAGCTTTGACCCTGCTTTGCCCTCTGACCTTTGAAACCTTAACAAAGGAGCCATCTCCAGGGATGACCCCACTGTCCCAGAGGAGGCTGTGCCTGCCGCTGCTCCTCCTTCCCCTTGCATCAGAACGATCATTTTCATCAGCATCTTTTGCTTTTGAGAAGGACCAGGCCAATAAATCTCATTTGTTTCATGCTGCTATTTGATTTAGCTCCTTATTACATTATATGATTTAGCAAAGCTTCTGTCTTGTGCTGCCTATGGTTGCGTTGTAAATCTTGTCAATTTTCTATTCTTGCTGTCACTATGTCTCTTTTAGTATAATTGGAAAACATCATGATACAAGTTGTTTGCTGCAAAGTTTGTCTTTTATATTAAATTGTGTAAACATCATCACTTCTCTTTGTGTCTTAGGAAGAAAAACTTTCTGTCAAAGGTGAAATCATTTCTTTACTTGTCTTGTTTTTGGTGTTTAGTTATTTTTTAATAAGACTGTGGCATACAACATGTCTCACCAGGCAATATAAAACCACAACCATCTGGCTTCATCTCACCCCCACCCTCTCAGCCCCTGAAAGGACAATAGGCTACAAATGCTAAGAAAATCTACCCCCCACCCCTCATTTTGTACAGGGAAATCAAAACACTTAATGAGCAGCAGCACCCAAGCTTTCCTGTTGGATACCTACTGGGGCCGTCGGTAAAACGTTGCATCATCCCTCCAAGTTTTGTTAGGATCAGAGCGGTGATGTAGCAGTTTCAGACACTTTGACTTTCAATTACAGCTCGTCCTTGTGCCAGCTTATGCATTTTTAATGACCAAAATGTTGGCAAAAAATGCATCAGCCCATTAAGTTTTTGACCAAACTGGACTAGTGGTTTTTTTGAAATATGTGTCTGATGGAGGGACGCCACCCACATTATTGCTTCCATTGCTGAGAGTCCCTACCTCTAACTCTGGACTGTTGCTTCTGCGGCGGCCGGCGTTGCATGGATGGCGCTCCCACCTGTCAAAGCTCTCTGCCTGATCCTCTAGTCAGTTCAGGGTCACACTTCCCTCTCATGCACGGGCAGAATCTAATTTGCTGTGGTGAAAGGACAAGGAGACATTGATTGAAATTTCGCCCTCGGGGCATTTAGTCCTCTCGTTTCACATGGGTCTCGACAAGTTATTTTCCAGTTTCTAGCGGTGCACGCTGTGTTTGACCCATCATTTACAACAATGAATGAAACAAAGAAGGAGCTCTGCTCATTTGATTCCACGAGGTCGTGTGCCGCTGCAGACCTGCATCTGGGTGGATGTGTGTATTTTGCAGTTTCATAAGTGCTAAGATGTACCAGGTTTAAACATGATCATCTAATTTGCAAATCCATTCTAATGACTGTGAAATAAATTAACATTTGCAGCAACAGATCTGCCAAATTTCTCTCAACTTCAAATCTCATCTAAACCCTGTTTCTTCTTGTTGCTGCCTGCCTCTCCTCCGCCAGCCCCACCCTAGCATCACTCTGTGTCCATTTGTCTGATCCTTGACTTTACTGAAGTGGGCAAACATGTTGGGAATTATTTTTCCACCAGCCTTTCCCTCCTACCACCACCTGCCAGTGCCAGAAACCTTGAAAGCCTCGCTTCCATTTGCGCTGGAAGATCAGCGTCCTCCATTCCCTCCCATAAAGCACCGTCCCTCCCTTTGTTTCCATAATGTAATCCATCAGATTCACTGTAACACTCGATGTGGTGAGACACAGTGTAACCAGCGGTCAGAAGCTAATAGTACTACTCATCTCTGCTCTTTTTAGTTAAGGTGCTCAGATTATCTCAGGAATGAAGTGTTGAAAATGAAGTTTTAACGGACTAGTGTGAAGTTTGGGGGGGATCAGTTGGTAGAAATGGAATATAATATTCATAATTATGTTTTCATTCCTGAAAATAAGAATCATTATGTTGTGTTATCTTACCGTGAGCTCTTTGAGCCCACCATGTTTTTAGCCGTGCTAGCTGCATGGGTCTGGGGATAGCTAGTTGCTCTGTCAGTTATCACTTTGATCCACACTAAAATATCTCAACAACCTTTGGATGGATTGTACAGAAGTTCATGGTCATCAGAGGATGAATCCTGGTGACTGAACGGATCCCCTGGCGTTTTATTCACCACCATCAAGAGGCCAACATTTCAGTCTGTCCAGTGCTTCGGTTTCTGACCAAAGGAAACACTAAAAGTCCCCTCAGCCTCAGCTGTACTTCATATTTCGTGCTAGTTAGTAAATGTGAGCATGCAAAAATGCTAAACTATGATGGTGGACATGGTAAACGTCACAGTGTTAGCGTTGCCATTGTGAGCACGTTAGTATAATGTAACTGATGTTAGCGTTTTGTCCAAAGCACTGTGTGCATTAGTAGACAGTCTGCCGAATCGCGTGCTTTGTCTCTTTGTTTGCACGCTGTTGGTCAGAAAGTCCTTGATTCTCTAGTAAACTGAAACCTTCATGACACCTGTATCACTGAACTAAAAGCAAATAAAAGCGACTTCACTCTATTTGCCACAGGCAGATAATGTCTTCGCCTACTTCTGTGCCGTTACCACCGCTGTAATGAGGATGCAGATGTTTCATCAAAGCAGTCTAATGACTACTGAATCAAACTCAGTCTGGAGCTCCATAATGTACCACATGTTCAATTTTTGATCCACTGTCATTCCCACAGGATTTCTTAAACCGAATTTGTACTTGCAGCTAATCCCTGAGGAGATGTTCTATTAGATTTCTTGATGACTGATGAACACGGTTCATTGGATCTCAGCTCTTGTATTCTCAGAGGGCTAATTGGATTACAGTATGGGCTAATTGATTATTCTGTTACGGTATGCATCACAGTAAACTGAGTAATCTACCTGGAGCCTGACTACCTCCTCCGAACTGAGATCAGATATCATGTTACTCTGATGAAAAGTTTGATGGCTGTGTCATCATAACAGGAAATGACTGTCTTTCCTTATGACCCCTCATTGTTAAGAGATTGAGAGGATCACAATCAGGACTATATTAAATCCAGGTTCGGGATCCAGTATGATATGACGAAGCAGTCATGCATACTGGCAGAGGAAACCAAGAGGGAGAGATTTCATAACATTATGATCAATAATAGCTTTCATAAGTGGAATTATAGCTCAATGTGCAGCTTTTTAGTTAATTGAATCCTTGAAGAGAACCATTCCCATAACTGTTACATCTTTGAAAGCGGAGTAATCATGATAGGCTTCAGAGTGATTATGATATTTATTGTATTTATATCGCCATAATATAGCTGGGTAAAATGCTCCATAATGCCGCTAGCTACAGCTCCTTTGTGATAGACGATGGATTATTTGAAAAATGTGGATACTGATGGACTGAATTGTGGAGTTGGCTGTGAAATTAAACCCGTACAGTGGATGTAATATTTCTGTGGCCGTGCAGCTATAAGCGAGTGGGTCCGTGTTATGTGCAACGGAGATGATTGCACACATGCAGCCATCAGCCTTTCTCCCCGTCCGTCTCATCAGTGGAAAACAATCAGCATCACTGTTGATTAGTACGGTTATTGATTGGTCTGCTGCCAGATACACGGCCTTCCCAATAGGTCGTTACCAGGGACGGATGCAGCGGACGTTGACCTTGGGAGAGAAAGGGCACTGGGCTGAGCTCTCACAGCAGGAGCTCCAGTCTACGAGCAAGATTAGTGAGAGGATGAATCACACGGCAGCCAGGCCAGGGCACTTTCCCTGTCTGCCACACTGTTGACAAGGATGCTCAGCGAGGACGTCTGGGTGGGAGATCCAGGTTTTGTTTCGCTCAGAGGGAGATTCACAGGAGTAGATTAGTAAGCCTATGGGTTGGTCTAGCACATGAGCTCATAGCTGGTAAATCTATCAGCCGAAGCACGCATTGAGCTAATTGAGTTCCTGTCTTTGTCTGGGGCGACGGCGAGGGCGTCCTACCCTATCAGCCACGACCGGCCCGAGACACGCTGTGGTCTGTGGCTGACTGAGCACATGGTTTCAGATTTTGTGATGAGCTTGTGTCCTCTTTGTCCTTCCACAGTTAAAATATGAGACAAAACGGACAGAGGCCATAATTAACTCGAGGAAGCTGCAATCGTGAAAGGCTTCCAGGAAGAGCGTACGTGCATAGATGAGTCAGAGGGTTTTCCACTGATGTTGTTTTTGTCACCAAACAAGCGACGTATGGGTTCAATTTCGCTATCCACTCAGCAGTACATGATATCTATTGTAAACACGGATTGCTACAAGAGTCCTCCTGTTCAAACACTGGCTTTGTTTGCAAAATTACTTACACCAGCTTTTGAAGAAATGACAGTGTGTGTGTGTGTGTGTGTGTGTGTGTGTGTGTGTGTGTGTGTGTGGCAGCTCAGCATCAGTTTTATAGGTGTTTGAAGGCTGTAAAAGGTCTGCTTATGATGGTAATGTTTACACACTGTGAGTTATGGGAGGTCAAGGCTGTGCAAGAAACAGCTTGTTGTCCATGTACACATCAAAACACGAAAAGAGTATGTTTCAGTGTTTCCAAGACATACACACACATAAAACCTGCACTGCATCATTCTTTTTTTGAAATCATTATCTGTGCACGGTCATACGAGGTGAAATCTCATTATTAGCTGTATTTCCGTCATTCTTGTGCATCATTTAGGGAAGGTAATGAGTCACGCTTTTGGAAAATCTAAATCATGGCTTCACAGACCAAAGATGCCATTTGCTAAGAGAGGCCTGCTTGATCCATTCAATTAATTAGTTTTGATATAAACTGCTCGCTTTCTGTTGGCTTCAGTCCTGGAAAGAAATTGAATTTTGAATGATATAAACAAATTGTGTTGCACGGGGTCCAGTCACCGTGGCTTCGAGCCAAGCAGCATTCGTAAATGTGTTCAGCTCCCTCTGGTTAACACGTTGGACCCTCCAGTTTTATTTGTAGAGCTGCTGTCATCTGCTCTGTTTGATTCATGATGGTGTCATGTACAAGATATCTGTAGATTGAATTAATTTCCTGTATTTATCTAATAAAGGGCTGCAGAAAGTAGAAATAGTTTTCTAGCTTGTTAAAGATACAAATGAAACCAGAATCGTTAGCATGTTATCAAATTAGTGCAGCGGTCAGTCTAATAATGGATTATGATGATGATAAAGCTGCAGTTTTCCTCTCATTCTGTGTCTGTGTCAGTAAGAGACTGGCTCCCTCTAATGGCCATTTTAAGTGCACAGCTGGAGGCCAACACTGAGATCGATCAATTTCCTGCATGTTGTATTTGCACATATACTCTAAATTCAAAGTGCATGCCTTGCTGAGAGTTACATTTCAAGTGTTTAACAGGTGTTAAATCATGTTATGCTGCTATAGTAAGGCCATCCATCCATGCGTTGAGAGACTTGTTTCTGCCCCCCAAGTCTCTCAACGCTGCACAATTTAATTACATTAGAAAAATTTCAGTGTTTTGAGCCCAAATTGGCTTTTCATCAGGTACATAGGTGTCAAACAACCTCAGGTGTGTGTCATTGAATAAATAATCTCAGTCCCTGCCCTGGATGTGGCTACAACCACAGGCTCAGTACATAAAGCACTCCAAGCCAGACCCAGTAAGAATAAAATATCAGTTAATTGAATACTGAAACCACTCTTTGCACCTTTTGTTTCTCTGTAGCATAAACCAGGTTTGTTTGTTTTTTTATTTTCATGCTCCTCTGGTCTGCTTTGAAATCTACAGCTTGATGTCTTGCTTGATAACATCCCTGACTCAGCTCAGCTGGAAATAAACAGTCATCACTGCAAATAATTTCTCCTTTTTTAGATGAAGGTTCAGGTTTGTCCCTCACAAATAATAGCTAAAGACACGCAAAATTGATGAATGAGCTATTCCAGTCCCTGCTTTATATCAAAGAATGTGAATGAGAAGTTTTTTGTGAATCTTTTATGTTTTACTGTTTGAAACAGAAACAAGAAAAAGAAATGTAAACGATGTAAACAACGATGTGTGGTGAGCAGTTGTGATCCTTTCTGACAGCAGCCCAATAAGTAAATCATTTTGGGTGGCATCTAACAGATCTACATACCTAACCGTGCGAAAAGCATAACTCGAAGAAATTATATTGTAGATTGAGGAAATGGAAACTCATCACTGAAATCTGCATCATGAAACTGACCCCATCATGCAGGATTAACAGACTGCTGTTTGTTTTTGTCCCTGCAACACTTTTAATAAAAAGGGCTGCGGCCTCCCCGAGTGTATCTCCATCCTTCAGGAGGGACGGCCACATTTTATCCATCAGCTCAGCCTCCTGTCATCCAACCCCCGCAAAATTAAATCAATGTCTGAAACCAGAGCCGAGGCCTCAACTGCACCAACAGAAATAGAAAATCAAGTTTTGCTGTCTGCTAATGACATTAGTGCGTTCCCTAAATGGTCGCCTACCGTGGTCAAAGAGGAACATAACAGGGATATAATTACAGGAGGAACACTCACATCTCCATTTTCCTGTAAAACACACAGCCTGCTATAGCTCTTTATAGATTAGCCCAACACACATGCCTAAATACACACCCCACACTCCCCGCTGGCAGGTAATGATTCATTTCTCCCCCGTATCATGTTATCCCTTGTAATTAAACTTCTCAAGGTGAACACAAGGAGAATCGGAAACCATGTTATTGACCATATGAGAAATTCATTAAAAGAGCTGCCTAAGTGTCATTTGAGCCCTTCTTTCAATTTCCGCCAGTGGGAGAGATGAAAGACCTGTCAGAGGGGGAAAAGACTGAAGCTGTCATATCCCATGTATGTGTTCATTTCCATTCAGTGAGCAGGCGGCATTGTCAGTGGCTATTGTCCCCCCAGTTATAGATCCAGAAAGAGATGTGTGAAATAATAGCGTCTCAGCACTAATGTCGGGCTTTGTTTTTCAGTTATCACGGTGTTTTCCTGAAAGGGAATGTAACAATCCCCCTGTGACTCAGTCGGCTGCCTGTTTTTTAACGTTTAACGTCTTCTGTCTGCAGGAGCAACAGGGCTGTACTTCCCTCAGAATGAGTACATTGAGACCGTGTACGTTGGCCAGCCGGCAGGGACGCCTGTCCTGCAGGTCCACGCCATGCTGCACGGCGAGACCGAGCGGCCGCACTTCTACCTGTGCTGGACGAGCTCTCTCAGACAGCCACCCTACAGCTCCTGGTTCAACCTGGACGTCAACACCGGCATACTGTCCCTGAACAAAACGCTGGAGGAGAGCGACTTCGCCTTGCTATGTGAGTTGGGTACAAGCATTTTAATGGTAATGTATAGCCCCAATCCAGTGCCAGGTATCCTCCACACACGAGAGTAAATTAGTTTCTTGATGTTTACGCTCTTTGCATACTGATGAGGTTCCTTCAGGATGATAATGTAATTGCACGCAGGCAAAAAAAAAAAGAGCTCAGTCATCAAAAGCAGCACTGTCTGAGATTAAAACGCCTCTTGTTTTTGTTTTGGCGCCATGTCTCGTCAGATCAAAAGTCGTGGTCCGTGAAGAAGTTGTTCCTGCATGCCATGGTGTTACCTAACTTCACCAAGAAGTCCCAGTGCATCAGCAGAAACTCCCCCCGCATCACGCTGGACTTTGTCAACGCCACGATGCCTCAGTGTGCTCAGACAGATATGAAGGAGCTATGCTTCCCACACAGAGACACCTCCAACCCCCACATCATGGAGAACAGGTTCCCCGGGGCCCTGCGGCAACTCCGACGTCTCACCAGACTCAACGTCTGCCCCAATTACACCATCTCTTACAGTGTGGAATCAGGTTGGACACATTAAAGAGCGACTTTGTGACATTTGAATAAAGAAATAAAGCATTCTTCCTCTGATGAAGCTGAATCCATAAGTAATAAGACACACCATCCTCAGTGACCAGTATCTTACTGTGGCTAATGTTTGGAAACCTTTGGTAAATTCTGCCCTACAACTCACCGTACTGAGTCACTTGCTTTCTCCACTATTACAATGGCTTAGCATTTTAGCTGAATGCTATTATTCCATTACCATTACCTGACAGCAGGTTTTTGTCGTTCCTCTCGCCTACAGACACCCCAGCACCATTTGCTGTAAATGAGAACACCACAGAGCTGGTAGTGACGGCTCCGTTGGACCGCGAGGAGAGCGAACGCTACCGACTCCTGCTGGTTTGCACGGTCCGGACAGAAACGGTCATCACCAAGGTGGAGACTTCGCTGGATGTTTTTGTCAACGACGAGGACGATAACGCACCGTACGTGAATGGAACAGACACGGCAGATATTACCATCAGCTTCAATCGGACGAAGGTGAACAGACTAACATAAGCCTGGTTTGATCAGTTCGGATTGTTTTCTAGACACAATGTTTGGATTTACCACTTTCTGTTTTTTCCAGGGTGGCTCCTTTGGCACTCTGTTCATCTTTGACAGGGATTTGACCCCCATCTATCCCATAGACCAGAGTCACAATAAGTACGTGGGGAACCTGCTCAGCAGTGACCCATGGATAAAGGAGACATTTGACATAAAAGATACCTTCAGTGAAAAGAAAGCTTTCCCCGGAGGCATTCGAGAGACCGTCCACGACTACCGTGAGTAATCCAGGGACTATTAAAATTCATCTGGTGTTATGATCACAGCAGTTTCTAATATGCATTCTTATGTGTCCCCCTTGATCGCAGAGCTCGTCCTGAAGAGGAACCTCAATGTGACTGAGAACCGCAGCCTGCAGCTGGACTACCTGGTCACTGACACCACCTACCCCGGGGAACAGGGAACAGTGCTGCTACACTTCAACGTCACCATCCTACCGGTCCACATCCGCTTCTCCAACATCACTCATATGTTCACACTGACACGCAGAGCGTCTGTTTATGCACAGGTACTCCTGACTTCTTACCACAGAAATCTGTAGCTCTCTGTCTTAAAAGATAGGTGGACATGCCCATGTGTACTTTCACTGCAATTATACCTCCTCAACAAACTGGTCATGAAGTCGCTTCCAAACACAGACACCTAATTTGTTATCTAAACCTTTGATCTTGAAACTAAAAACAATTTGATTGTAGGTACTTCATTTCTTCCCTCTGTGGGATCAATAAGGATTATTTTATCTTATCCTGGCGCAGTGTGATGCTGTGACTTTGGAAAATAGTCTCTGTTTTTATCCAACTCTGGCTGGGGTTTTTATGCACACTTAGTGAGCAAGTGTAAATGCAAAAAACACCTTCAGACTGATTTTCTCATTAAAATACACTCATGAATACACCACATAACCAAGCAAAGCGATTTAAGAATGAGAATGAGAATGATTTGACTTGACAACATTACTTCCCAACAATTTGATTTCAAAAATAAATCTCAAGTCAGCACTTACATGCTGAAACGCTCATCAAAAGCTCTGGATGAGCCACACCTGAAGGCATCATATCAGCAAGTCTGAAGATGATTAAGATTTCTACTGGAAGAGCTCAGACTTGCTAAAACAAAGCCTTGTAGAGAATGCTGGAAGATACTGAAAAGTTGTGCTGAGGTTAAAAACCACACATACAGACCAGTGCCTGCCTTTGTGCAACGTGCTTGATTTTAAATTCAATATAAAATGTAATTTGATGTGATTTGATCTTAAACATACTGAGAGACTGCCATCTACTGGCTCAGTAACAAACAAACAACAACTGTAATTCCTTCATCAGTATCTCTGTAACACAGTGGTCCATAAAGGTGTTTGCATCATGTCATCCTTCCACTTCAGCGCCCTGCTGTCATTCAGAGTTTCAATGATCCGTCTCCTCTCAGGTCGGCAGAGTCTGTGTGGAGAACTGCCAGCAGTTCGATGGCTTCACTGTCACATACCGGCTCGAGGTGCCCGATAAGAACGTGTCAGCTGACGTGCAGTCCTGCTACACAGCCGTTAGCATCACCCAGGCCCCGGGCGAGATGTGGGGACTGCTGTACGTGAACGACACGGAGGCGCTGCGCAGGCCCGAGTGCCAGGACCTGCAGTACCTTGTCGTAGCCCAGGAGGAGCACACGCAGCTGGAGGCCAGCACGCAGATCCACGTCATCCTAGATGGTGAAGGTGAGACTGCCAACCAAGGTCCACTTTACATTTCACAAGGTTTTAGAAAGAAAGTGGTTTAAATCTTCACATCACAAGCTAACATGTGCTCGTCTTTAATCTACAGAGGCAAAAGATTTGACATTAGTTAGTTCGGCTTTCTCTGGATACAGTGAACGCAGTTTGTGTTTCACTCCCTAACGAAGCCAGCGCCACTGTAGGCACACATGTGCAGACTCTTTTCAACAGTTTTCCCCTCTTCCAGAAGTCTTTGAAAGATTTGGTTATGTGTGTTTTTGGCACTGTTACATAGCAAACAAGGCCAGTCAGGAGAACCAGCAGTTCCTGTCCTGTGCCGAAAACAGACGGCGAGGAGACTGCGAGTCTGTCCGAGGCCTGGGGGCGACGACGGGGAGATGCCAGTGGAGGCAAGGCAGTGAGAAAGGTACATTTGATTTATTGAACACTTTAATAAACAAATATAAGCTTTGCTTTTTGAAATCACATTTTCACATCACAGAACCGTGCCCGTCGTATTTGAAGCCTCAGAGTAATTTATCACTGGGAACATGTTTCCCTCAGTGGTGGTACTGGAACAAATTAAAGGACGAGAACCAACATGTGTGTTCTTCTCAGTAACATCCTTTTTGCAACAGGAAGCAAGAGTCATGGAAAATGTGGTCTTGATTTTTATAAATACAGGCACTAACAACACCATATGATGGCTAAATAAAGACACCACAGTGATGTATTGTTGTTTAAAGCTGCAACATTTTTCAGCTTTAGGAACTAAATTCCAAGGAAAACTACCCACACTTTAAGATTGGTTTGTCATCTGGTAATGTTTTCCCACTCAAGTTTTCCGTTGTGTTTATGTTCCAGGAATATCGGAAAATTATTCCACCTGCTCCCCTGACTTGCGGACATGTCCAGATAGCTTTTGCGATGCAGTTGAAAGCAAAGATTCGTCAATATGCCCACAAGACTGCACAAGTAAGTTTATTACACTGATGGCTTTCTTAACAAATTTAAAGATGTAAAGCACATTTTTTTTCACATATAAGCCTGTAAATAAGACCGCCCGGCTTGTTATATTCACCATGTTTGCTCTTTATTTGTCTCTGAAGAGGAAGCTGTTATTGGTGGTCATGAGCGAGGCTTGAGGAATGGGATCCAGGCTGGTTATGGCACCTGCTACTGCTACTCTGAGAAATGCTTCTGTGAGAAGGAGGATATCGAGGGTGAGCTGTCATAAATCAACTGTATTTAAGTCAAATAAGGGCTCCTGCTTCATGTCGCATTAAGAACCAGATAACGATTGCCGCTTTCTTGAAAAATTACAATGCTGTGCAACATACTGTCCTCCAGAGGCGATATGTGACGACATGTGTAAGACCATCATCGCCACGGCTCTGCTCCTCTCCTTCATCGTCTCCATCCTCCTGTCCTCATACTTCATCCACCGGTACCACAAGAACTCGCCGAAGCCCCCGATCGCCTCTGCTGAGATGACTTTCCGAAGGCCAGCTCAGGCTTATCCCATCAGCTTCCCTGCTAACAACGTACGGCGGGGCTCGCAGGAATCCATTGAGACCGACACCTTTAAGATACCTGTAAGCTGCTTCTTTCAGCCAGAGGCAGACTTTTCTTCAACATGGTATGTCCAACTGATTAAGAGGTCAATAAATATATGTGTTTTTTTCAACAGGAGGATCCTAAGTGGGAGTTTCCTCGTAAAAACCTTGTACTTGGCAAGACTTTAGGAGAAGGAGAGTTTGGGAAAGTTGTTAAGGCAACGGCATTCAGGCTGAAAGGAAAAGCTGGTTACACCACTGTGGCTGTGAAAATGCTTAAAGGTAAGACGAGCCAGACAGAAAGCAGCCAAGCTGGGGAAGTAATGGTGATATATGAGGAGTGAATGTCTGAAGAGATGAATGGTTTCAGCATTATAATCCCCTGTTTTCCTCCGCAACAGAAAACGCCTCCCACAGTGAGCTGCGAGACCTGCTGTCAGAATTCACTTTACTGAAGCAAGTCAACCATCCGCACGTCATTAAGATGTATGGAGCCTGCAGCCAGGACGGTAAGACCTCAGTCCTCCTGCCATCCTCTCTCAGGGCATGTGTGTCGCACATGGAGTCTAAGTGCTGCATTTCTCTGAATAGGCCCATTGTATCTGATCGTGGAATACGCCAAGTACGGGTCGCTCCGCAACTTCCTGCGCGAGAGTCGGAAAGTTGGCCCGAGCTACATGGGCAGGGACGCCAACCGAAACTCCAGCTACCTGGAGAACCCAGACGACAGGGCGCTCACCATGGGTGACCTGATCTCCTTTGCATGGCAGATCTCCCGAGGCATGCAGTACCTGGCTGAAATGAAGGTATTGGAAAACTACCAAAAAACATGAGAAAAGGCCGAAAGTGTTTATGAAACATTTGAAATGGTTGAAATACTGAAACAGTTACAGTAAGTGTCAATTTAAGTGAGTGAAGCTGGAAAGTCTATAATCTATATCTAGAATATATGATGAAGATTCAGCTAAAGTTCAAGCACAGAAAGGAGTTGAAGTGTCAGCTGAAAACAAAGAGGTGAATGAAGTCAAAGTGACGGCTGATGTTTAAGTGATGAAAGCAGCTGAAATGTGTTTTGGTGCAAGCGGTTTAAATTTCAGTTGAAGAGCTGAAGCCCCTTCAGGTGTGTGTACTGTAAGCAGTTGAAGTGTCATTTGGTTGTGGAAGCACTGTCAGGCGAGTTAAATGAGCATGTTGGTCCGGCAGCTTGTTCACAGGGACCTTGCAGCACGAAATGTCCTCGTAGCTGAAGGACGAAAGATGAAGATCTCAGACTTTGGCCTTTCCAGAGACGTGTATGAAGAGGACTCATATGTTAAGAGGAGCAAGGTAAAAAGACAGAAAATTACACATTTCAGTGTATTTACTACAATCTTTTAAATAACGTCAATCAATCTCTGTTTTCCAGGGCCGTATTCCTGTTAAATGGATGGCAATAGAGTCCTTGTTTGATCACATTTACACAACGCAAAGTGACGTGTGAGTAGAGTCATCGTTTAAAAGGAATACTTCATCATGTTTGGGAACACAATTACTTGCTTTCTTGCCAAGAGTTGAACAAGAAGATTGATACCACTCATATGTCTGTATGATAGATATGAAGCCACAGTCAGCAGCCAGTTAGCGTAGCTTAGCATAAAGAGTGGAAACAGCAAGCCTGGCTCTGTCCAGAGGGAACAGAATCAACACCTCGAATGCTCATTTACATCTCGTTATATCTTGTTTTTTAGAATATGTACAAAAACTGAAGTGCAGAAATAACAATTTGTGGTTTTATTAGAAATTAGGTCTCCTGGCCAAGAAATAATTCCGCACGCAACCCCTCATAAAACCACAGTGTGTCTGTTTTACATCTCATTTTTGTATGGATTAAACAAATGAGATATAACATGTTAATTAGTGAGCTCCAGAGGTCCATCTTCTCATCCAGCTCTTGCCAAGAAAGAGAATTTCCAAAAATGTTGGATTGTTCATTGAAGCTACTCAGATGATTCAATTCTCTGTTTATTATAATCTCATGAGGTCCTGTGTTTTTTTCCTCCAGCTGGTCCTTTGGTGTGCTGCTGTGGGAGATTGTGACACTGGGAGGAAACCCATACCCAGGTATCGCTCCTGAACGCCTCTTTAACCTGCTCAAGACCGGCTACAGGATGGAGAGACCAGAGAACTGCTCGGAGGAAATGTGAGCTCCACTCTGTTTCTCTACTGCATCTCCTCGTTCTTGCCGAGTGCAGTAACTCCCCTCCGCCACATTAAGAACAGTCAGTCGTGGAAAATGACTGTCGGGGGGATTAAATGATACTCACTTCACCCGTTGTGAAACTTTTTCCTCTGCAGGTATAACCTCATGCTTCGATGCTGGAAACAAGAATCAGACAAGAGGCCGACGTTCTCAGACATCAGCAAAGAACTGGAAAAGATGATGGTGAAAAGTCGGGTATGGTGAAGCTATACAACACATTATAATAAGTTATTCATATTCCTCCACAGGAAAGAAGTTAGGAGAAGCTATCAATCAGCCTCTTTCCATGCATTAGTGGCGCAATTCTGACAAAACTTCAGTGATGCATCACTGAGATCAGACAGTTAGATGTTAATGTTTTTTGCCTTCCACTCCCTTTGGATCTGCAGCTGGCCCAAAGTGAGCAGTTTATTATTATCTGGTGGACACAACATGTGCACTGCCTCACTGTGTGATCTGCCACTCTTCCCAAATGCCTTAGATACCATAATTAGTGTTTGAAGAGCCATCCTAAAATGTGGCCTTGGGCAGCGTAATCACAGAGCATACCAGTCAGGCTCCTGCTGCTGAAGTGAGGCTAAATATAGAGCGTTTAAGGACGGGGGAATGCAGACATCCCAGGAAACAGCAGGCTGCTTCTTCACTGTTATCAAAAAGAGGTAGCGGCCACCTCACTTGATGTAATGAGTAGAAAGCATTTGCACAAATCTTCCCCAGGATCTCCTTCAGTTGATATAACCACACTGCATGTATCTGTCCTTTAGCCTCGGCGTGCTGTGACCCAGCTCCTCGCTAATTAGCCTAATCACACCTTCATCTGCTCTTGTCAGGATTACCTGGACCTGGCGGCGTCCACGCCAGCCGATGCCCTCCTGTACGACGACGCCCTCTCTGAAGAGGACACACCACTAGTGGACTGTAATAACGCCCCTCTCCCTCGAACCCTCCCCTCCACATGGATTGAAAACAAGCTCTATGGTAGAATCTCCCATGCATTTACTAGATTTTAGAAACAGGACACGCAACACAAGCTCTCTTTTTTGGCAAAGTTGTGATTGGCTTTTCCGTAGTCAAGTGTGTGTGACTGTGATCGAGGCATGCCTTTTGCTGATCAGCGCTGACATATCTCCCATTTCATCGTAAATGAGAGGCTCAGTGGAAAAAAAAAAAAAGATCTTGTGTCTTGACTTGTTTGGTTTTATTTGGACCTGCTTCTAATGTACATGAATGCTGACCAAAAATGCTACATTTGTAAATACTGAATATACCCTTCATTCTAATTTATTTGGCACCGCTCGTACTCATGCTTCATCTGCATTTTATCTGTAGATAGTCGCTCACTCTTCTCACACCGTGACGTTTCATCATCATTTCATTATTTGCATTGGAGGAAATGGTGTGTCACATTTGAAACAGGTCCTCGCTCAATCAATCACTCGCTGTTGTTTTTTTAATTCCAGATTGTCTTAAATCTCCTGACTTTCTAATGTATATTAGCTATTAATCTATGATGATCTCACAATGCTGAACAGGGGAACAGTAAGGCTTTTGAACGCAACTCTCAGGTGACTGATGAAAAGCAAAGGACATTTTGGACTTGTCGTCCCACCTGCATTTCTGAACAATTAGAAGGGCATCACTGGTCAAATATAGGAGCACGAGCAACACCACAGCCTTGATATTTTATACAAAAAACCCAATAAATAAGAAATGATATGATACTTTACTGTATGCAGTAAATACAAAGCTACAACTTTACACCTCTGAGAGTCAAATTGGGACTTGTCTCAGAGACGGGCACTACAGAGTTTGATTTGAGAGCCTTACTGTCTGCTGCACGCTGTTAATCTTTCACTGAGTGCGGAAAAATGATATGTTCTCGTTTTTAGGCATGTCATACCCGAACTGGCCTGAGAAGAGCCCGGTACCGCTCAACAGACATGATGCCTCTAATCCAGTCTTTACAAGATATGCCAATGATAGTGTTTATGCAAACTGGATGGCTTTGCCTTCACCCGCAAAAGCTGTGGACAAGCTTGATAGCTAAAGACAAACCAACACTGTAGAAAAGATGACTAATTGGTAGATGTGTATATTTCTATAAGACTGTACATATACAATCGGATGCTAAAGTTGGTTCCCTTTTATTTCTGTTGCACGGGTATTCAGCGTTTAAAACTGGGGTCTTTATGCTGCAAAAGCGGCTGGATCAACGCTTCATTCAGCTCTTCAGTATGTTAATTATTACCTCACGGGTCATGTTGGCCAAGTTGTACCACTGCATGACTATTGTACCAGATTGTATGCCAGTGTCAATGTCTTTTAAGTGCCTGTGCCGCTTCTACAATAGCTTCCAATTATTAATGTGCGACTGTGAAGATCTTGTTCCAGCCCAGGAATTAAAAGGGGACGTCTTTACCATCACCTGTTGTAGACAGCTGGGATTGAGAGGACAAAAGCAAAATGCTGAACTTGTTCTGAAAATGTAAAGTTTCTACTTTAGAGGACTGTGCTCCTCGAACTGTCAAAGACCCATTTTGTGTTTCTCCCACAAGATGTTTCGAAGCTGTTCTTGCCAAAGAAAAGTAACGCAGACATGTTCAGTGAACAGTTATCTTGCTTTTGTTCTTGTTTGTTCTGTTTTGTCGTTTCTTTTTTTACATGAAAAATATCAACTAGTGAGTGCTACTCCAGTGTAAAGGACATGAGACTTAATGTAGATTGTGACCATGTCCCGTGTCAGACTACAGTTCACTTTTTGATTCACTGTAATGGCAATCTTTGTGGAAAAAGTAAGATTATGTAAACTAATGAGTGTTATCATTGTTACGTTGTTATTATTTGATTATGTTCCAATTAATAATAAACATTCAAAATGTGCAGTATGTCTGTTCACCTCATGTCTCTGAAAATGGGTCATTAGCCTCTCTATGTGATTTGTTAAATGCTGCCTCTTTTTTACAATGTAAAAAGTACAACTTGATGGTGCACATCTATTATTTTTAGAACATTACAACGTAGTGCTTAGCCTCAGTTCACCTCCAGGCATGATTTGTTCATTATACGCTGCAGTTCTGAGAAATGTTTATTACTAAATTATCATCAGTCACTGGCCTGGGAAGCATTTATCCACAGAAGCCACTTCATGTGTAATGATGTGGAATAATGCTAATTTTCTGTTCCTTTTCCATTTTTACTGAGTCTCAACGCTGCTCCGCTCTTGTTTTGGCTGTTGGCAAATATCGAATATTGAGAAGCTGCTAAAGGTTTTAGTTATTCAGGTTTTAGAGGCAGAGATTTGGGTTTCAGTGTCATTTTTCTCACATTTAAGCATAAGGTTCAATAGCTTGTTTAATTTAGCCTTAGGTTTTTGAATAAAGATGTCTGATGTAGGTCGATGATATGTTGGTTCTAGGATGTAGGATTTCTATTAGATGACCTGTCAAAACATTATACCCCTCGCCCTCATCTCCTTCATCTCTTTCATCATCAGGATGTTGACCACGCTCTGTGTAGAGTATTGATCATGATAGCTCTGTGATGGACTGGTGGCCTGTCCTCGGTGTCTCAGTGCTTTCCACGTAATGTGTGCTGGGATGGTCTCCAGACTCCTGTCACCCTTAATGGGGATTAATAAAGGAAATGAATAAATGACTACAAATAGAGCCTCGTGGGAACATTTCCTGGTTTACTTCATGCAGTGATAAAAGATCTCATGTCTGAGTATAAAACAAGTGATCTGTCTCTAGCTCGAGTGCTAATTCAGTTCAGAGTTGTCAGCTAGTGCATCATCACAGATAAAAGGCTTGTTTCACAGTTTGGACAGGGAACCACAACAAAAACGTTAACAAACGGAAGAATAAGAAAACTAGGGGCGTATGAAATTACTCATTTACATAAAGCGTAATTTAATCAACAAAATTAATCGCATTATTAATATTTACAAGAAAATGTTCTATTTACGTGTGTTAAAAGATATATTCTTCATTATTCTGCAATGATAATAATAATAACATCAATACTAAACATATTTAGGTATTATTATGAACAAGGGGCTCCAGCGTGTTTGATGACGACACTCGTTAGAAAAGCTCTCATTGGTTGGTTGTAGGCCGGAAGCAGATTACGACCCACTCTTTTCTCTTTGCTCCGTGGCATTTTGTTAGACAGGCTGCCTGCCGCCGCTGCCGTTACACTGGACCGGCGGCTGGAAGCCCGGGCACAAATGGACAAAGACGGCAATAGGTGAGTAGCTATCTTCACTTGATTAAATTTGCTGAGCAGCTTTTTATAAACAGATATAAAATAACCTGAAAGCGCAGTGAAGCTCCGAACGTCGCGAAGCTAGATGAGGAACCGCGCCAACATCCGGTTTGGATTTTACAAAGTAAGTGTACGACGAAATATACGGAATCAGTCCTCAGAGGGACAGTGGTGCTGAGTTTTTGCACACTTTATAGAGCTGTGTGCTGAGCAGCTGCAGCATGTCAGAGAGAAACTTGTACTGTAGGTGTCAGCCTGTGTTGTGTTGTGTTGTGTTGGACATAGACTGTCAGGAACTGTCTATTATTTATTGTCAACGTTATGACTAGCAGATGATTCAGATTCTTTTTTCATGCGAGGCTGTTGCACACAAACCATTTTGGGTGTTTCGTGAGTGGATCATGCAAGTGATCTGTCTGGCTTTAAAAGTGACCAAGCTGCAGAGCTTGATGTTGGGTGTTACTGATATTACTAGAAATCCTCTGTAATAGGTTAGTGTGAACAGCTTACAGACATCATATATGCTGGGCTTTGTTTCTCTCATTAAGTGGACTTTACTCTGTGCTCTGTAATGTCTGTCTCTGTTTGTATGACTGGACTTTGGGAAAAACATACACATCTTGCAAAATATGACTTCCCTTTTGGAGTTTTGGTCCCTCCACAACTCCAACTCTGTTGAATTCTGCATCATTATAGTCCAACAAGCAGTTCTCAGCTTATTAGTTCCTCTTTTTGAATGGTTAAAACCTTCAGACTTAATCAGCAGAATGGCCCCATTGTAATTATTTTTATGTTATTAGTTATGATCTTTAAAATGTTTTATTAAGTGTTTACATTTGCTTTTTTGGCAATTTAGCATTAAACTGCTGGATTTCTGACATTAAACTCTCATTTTCAAGAGGAAAGCAAAAAGTAGCACCTACAAAGAAAACAGTGGCGTGTACTTTGGGCAAGAAAAGAAAGTGTTGAAGAAAAAAAATCTGCTCTTTTCAAGCCTACAAAGAAACACTGATAAATAATACCATTTTTGACACATCAGCACTGTGGTTTCCAGCTCTGGCCCTTTGGACTCAGCTGGTTTTCATTACAGCCGTCTTGAAGCTGATTTACACCTGTGAGGCCAGGTGAAAACCGGGGGTGTCAGGATAGAAAAACAGCATTACTTTTTGTGTGGGGGACTGGAGCTGAAGGTTTGGCTGTGCGTGACCTTTAAGAAACAATTGTGCCTGGTATGTGGTGGGTAAGATGAGGTAGAAACGCTCCTCAGGGCGAGATACTGGATCTGGAGTCAGAACTGAAGAAACCGTTCAAAACGTATATATATATATATATATATATATAACAACTTCAGAGTGTCTGGCTCTGTGTGAGATCTCTTATAAGTGACAAGACATTCAGGAAAAAGAAACTTGAAACCTGTGTTTTTTTTGGTATTTTCTGTCCCCACGTTGCATCCTTTCATTCCACAAGCTTACTCTTTGCAACGACAGTTTGTGGCATAGCTGCTCTGAGAGCGTTGTGCTTTTATTTTGCCGAGGAAGCAGTTCAACCGGAAGTGTGTGTTCGGCAGCTTGCTGCGGAGCTCGCCCACCAGTTTTCCTCAGAGCTGTTGTTTAGCTGAGAGCTAGCTGCCGTGTGCTAGCTGTACAGGTGTAGCTAATTCTCTGCTTTTTCGGGGTTAAATTAAATCTTGAAAATGTCAAACCCTCGTAGAAGTTGGACACATATCGGATATAATACTAGAGAAAAAAATGTTTTATTCATTGACTGAATGAAGTTGTTACTGGCAGGTTGGTTAATTAGTATTACTAGGGTTGCTTGAATGGTAACACAGTGTTGTATTATAAAGTGTTATTGTCTGATTATCTGATAATCCCTAGTGTTTTATTCTGAACCAGAACTGTTCATTTTAAAAAGTCCTCACAAATGGCTGCCTGTATATTGTGTAATAATATTTTTTGTCTTATTGTGGATTTCTGTGATTGTCCCCAGATGATCATCGCATGGATTTACACAGGACAGATGTGTGAACAAGAAGCACGACCTTCACAGTAAAATGACATAAACGCCCTTCCAAACCTCCAAGATGGTGTGCAGAAGCGTATTGTAAGTAATGTGATCAGAGGGGAAAGGGAATGCAGACTTGCCAGCTATAGCTTGTATGTGAGCGTGATGCCCAGGCGCGGGTTGCCGCTCCAGGGCCGGGTCCGCTGGCTCTTCCTGAGCCTCTTCCTGCTGCTGGTGCTGCTGCTGTTCGCATACCTGCTGGAGTGCACCCCTCCAGCAGACGTCAGCCTGGTCCTGCCCGGCCTAGCAGGGGAGAGCTACGGGAAGGAGTACTACCAGGCCCTGCTGCAGGAGCAGGAGGAGCGCCACCTCAACCGAGCTGCCAGCCTCAAGCGCCAGATCGCCCAGCTCAAGCAGGAGCTGCAGGAAATGAGTGAGAAGCTGAAGCTCCTGCAGGACAAGAAGGAGCTTCCTGGGGTGCAGGGCCTGACAGAGGCTAAAGATCAAGAGCCGGGAGATCTGCTGGAGTACCTGCACTCTCAGATCGACAAGGCTGAGGTCAACACGGGGGCACGCCTCCCCAGCGAGTATGCCCTGGTGCCCTTTGAGAGTTTCACCTCGTCCAAGGTGTACCAGCTGGAAATGGGGCTGACGCGGCACCCAGAGGAGAAGCCTGTCCGCAAAGACCGCAGGGACGAGCTGGTGGAGGTCATCGAGGCTGCGCTGGACATCATCAACAACCCTGATGAGGAGGATGGCGTGGAGGAAGACATGCCGATGCAGAGACTAACCTACACAGAGGGGCACTTCTCTGAAGGTAAGATCTACACTACCTGACCAATGAATGATGACTGTACCTGACAGGTCTGTCAGTGTCCCGTTGTTTCTCATTTTGTTTTATTCTGCAGGACTTTACAGGACAGAGCGAGACAAAGGGACGCTTTACGAGCTCTTCTTTGCCAAAGAGGATTCCAGCAGCTTCCGCCACGTCACGCTCTTCAGGCCGTTCGGTCCCTTAATGAAAGTCAGGAGCACATCTGTAGAAACATCAGGAATGATTATTAACATCATTGTGCCGCTGGCGGGCCGAGTAGAAACCTTCTCGCAGTTCTTACACAACTTCAGGTGAGAAAGAACCAGAAACTGCCACTTCTGCTAGACGTGACCCAGCATGTTCACTTCAGATGTGCACTCAGCAGACATGTTGGTCCGGTTTTCATCACCGTTGTGCAATAAAATCAGTGTTCAATATTAATTTCATATGACATATGTTTTTAGGGAGGTGTGCATACAGCAGGACAGACGAGTGCATCTCACGGTGGTTTATTTTGGGCAGGAGGGCCTACAGGAGGTGACGTCGTCTTTGGAGAAAATGTCAAGGTCTGTCCTTTCACTGAGAGCGAGCTTTCGATATGCTTGTGCTGGGTTTGGGGGTGATGCGTCACGTGAGGTTCAATCTGCTGCATTTGTTGATTTTCTAGGGAGGAGAGCTTCTCCAATTACACTCTGATCCCAGTTGACGAGGAGTTTTCACGAGGTCGGGGTCTGGATATCGGAGCCCACGCCTGGAAGAGGGGCGACGTATTAATGTTCTTTTGTGACGTTGACATCCATTTCACTCTGGAGTTCCTGAACACCTGCCGCCTGCACACCGCTCCAAGTAGGCTTTTACATGTCGTTGCTCAGATTCACTGTATTAATAGTCTTAATGAGTCTTTGTGTTGAAAGATTGAGTGTCACAGATATACTAAGTTGTACTTGACTTTTTGTTTTGTAGATAAGAAAGTCTTCTATCCAGTGGTGTTCAGTCTGTACAATCCTGCCATAGTCTATGGAAATTTGGAGCTGGCTCCACCCATTGATCTCCAACTGGTAAGGACTAAAGTTCACATTTAGCTCTGAATACTGTGTATGTGTTCTTTAAAGATCCCCTCCAGACATGTTTTAAGATATAAAAGGCATCTGTTTGGAAGCGATCTTGTCTGTTCACATCTTGAACTCAGATGAGCACATAAAAACTTTCCTCCTTCAGCAGATGAAAGTGAAAACTGTCTCCTAGTTTCAGTCTCTGCACATACATCGTTCTGCACAGTGAAGCTGAAATGTGAGCTGAACAATAGGCGGCACACACGTTTGAATGGAGGGGGACGAAAGTATTTACGTACATGATGTTTAAGTTTGACTTCAGTTCCACAAAATATGTGGCGTTCTCAGTTTTACTGTGATTAACAATCTATTTTCAAACAGATTCACAAGAAAGATGCTGGATTCTGGAGAGATTTTGGCTTCGGAATGACGTGTCAGTATCGCTCCGATTTCCTTAATATTGGTAAGCGCTGATCACTTGATTGATATTTAATGTTCTGACAACTGACACTGCTGGCTGACAACATGCAAACTGATTTTTTCCCTCCAGGTGGGTTCGATCTTGAAGTGAAAGGCTGGGGAGTGGAAGACGTCCACCTGTACAGGAAGTATCTTCGTAGCGACCTGATAGTGACTCGGACGCCAGTGTCCAGCCTTTTCCACCTGTGGCACGAGAAGCAGTGCGCCGACGAGCTGACGCCGGAGCAGTACCGCATGTGCATCCAGTCCAAAGCCATGAACGAGGCCTCCCACTCTCACCTGGGCATGTTGGTGTTCCGCGAGGAGATCGAGGCTCACCTACGCAAGCAGGCCTTCAAGACTCAGAGCAAAACAGAGGACTGAGCGAGCCTCTGTCATTCCAACATCAAGTCTGTGAGGTGCTGGCATTAACGCACTACAGCAAAGACACGTTTACATGGATCCTCCTGCATTTCACCGCACAGCTGTAGACAAATGAATGTACGAAAACGAACATTAATCAATGTGAAACTTCACAAAGTCTTATTGAAGAGCTACAGCAGTATCAAACACGACTAAGCGATCAAATCGGTAAATTCTTCACCTGCTGAAGGAAAACGTACACATGTAAAAACAAGTAATATATCTCTTGGGTTTTGGTTGACGTATATTGAGATTAATTCAGTGAGCATGTTGTTATTATCTGGGGAAACATAACCTCTCATTAAGCCACCCTACCTGCTTCCAACACAATACCTGACCTGCAACCAGTGTCTGCACCATTTTCACCGTCTCTGCCGCTGAAGTACCGCAAACCGCTGAATGTGACCTCAGCCAGCAGATTTCAGCTATTTCGGATGATCTCTGCATTCCAAATACGAATCAAACCAAGGTCAAATACAACCAGCCGTCGATGTTTAGGGTGGCTTTTTAATAGAAAAGAAGCAGTTACAGAGAGGTAACAGTTAATTTACTGGTGACAAAAAAGAAAAATAAGATGCACTTTCTTTAAAAAAATGCAAGTCGATGCCACAAGAATCAGTTAGTTTGTAGTCATTCCCAGCTGTCTGCAAGTTGAGGCAAAACAATTTCTATTCTTTCACCTCTTTACAGTATATTGGCAGTTGTGTATGGAGCCATAATCTTCTGTTAGTACTATATTTCTAGGTTTTTTCAGACTCAGCAATGTGGTTTAAAAAAAAGGGACCCTTTTTTGTGTTTTATGTGACAATCAGTCACTATTTTCCTTTGCTGGTGACATGTTCCAGGTGATCAGTTCAACAGAGAAGCATGTTGATTAAGTAGCTAAAGAGCCAGGAGCAAAGATGTGCTTATAGCATGCTGCGCTATGATATCAGGTCTACGTGGACCAGTATTATTGTTTAAGTAAGATTTGTCATATATGCCCGGTGAGAATGGCTCACAGCACTATGATTCCTGATACTGGACTGAGATTGAATGTTACAGCCACTCTTTGTAAATACTTTTCTAATATTAATATACATGTGAGTTGAATACTTTTGTCGTATGTGCCTACATGCTTATAGTGACATGAAGTGTTGAAGAGATTGTTTTGAAGACGTGTCAGCAGCTGTAGGCCTGATGGTTTTATTCCATCTCATACTGAGAGAGGATGTTAAAGTTCAGAGGTCAGAGGCGTAATGTTGGTGAGCGCACCTGTCCAAACCTTACATAGAGCAGGCAAGAAGTGCTTTATTTTCTCACAATGGAAGCAGGTTTTTCTTGCATTGCATCATGTACTGTAATTATTTTTAATCAACGTTTTTGCAAATATTACAGCTTTTTGTAGATAGTCTTTAAGTCTCCTCACCCGCAGGAGAAATGTTAGATATCTTCCTCTCAGCAGTACACAACAATTCAAACAAAGAACCTCTGCAAGGAAATGATTTATTTTGAAATTTTGGCCATGAAATAAAACTTACAGACGGCTGCGTTGACTGCTGCTATATTTCTGTGTATATTTCTGCTGTTAGCATTTGATCTGATGATACATATTTCCAGTAAACTTGACCAGTTCTATAATTTATACTATAAAAATTTAATATCAAACTTGTCAAGTGTCTTTGAATCTACAAGCTCATTTATATGCTTCTTAATTTAAGACAAATGGCATAATACAATTGTATTATTCATCTGCATACAATAAACTACATGAATAGAAAATAAAAGAGGAAAAAAAAGAATAATCAAAATCCTGGAGAACTGACAAGAAATAAAACCAATGGGAACGTTTCAGACTTGATTTCATCTCAGGGACTTCATTGTGTTAATGTGCTATCTGTTCTGGATGGATCCCCATGGACTTGTAGATCTCTTTGAGAAGAAGCAGAGCTGTGTCTTCAGATTCCCTACAAAACAACACAAGTGTCAGTATAAAGGCTTTGACTCTAACAAAGTGACTGAACTACAGGTCTTCTTCAGAGAGGATGGAAAAGCAGAGACGATGGCTGACTTCTGTTTAACTGCTTTGAATTCTGGGTCCTAAAGATACTTAGTTTACTTTACAGCGAGACAAGGAACAGCAGCAAATCCTTACTTTTTAGAAATTAATGTTCGAAAAATACAATTTTAAGCTTATCGTTAACATGTGAACGTGGTAAAAAGCGTGACTGAAGTGAAGTTGTCTGTACCAGTAGCAGAGATGACTCTGGAGGGCGAACAGGTACTCGTTGAAACTCTCGATGGGCTTCTCCTGCAGGACGTAGTCGATGCGGTTCCCTCCGTTCAGCATCCCCATCTTCACCTGAGGCTCCTCTTCTTTCAGTGGCTCAGGGCTCTCTGGGACCTTGTGTTCTGAGGCAAACCACGACAGACTTAGAAATCTCAACAGAACTCAGAAATGACCCGACTGAAGAGTCGCAGAAACTCACCCTCCTGCGCCTGCTTCTCCTGCTCTTCGATCTGATTGGCTACGATGGCCAGCTCAGCCTGAAGCTGGGCAGACGCCGTGTGAGCGCGAGCAAAGTCGTTGAGCGTCTGCCAGGCGCTCTTAAGGGAGCTGATAAAACCGTGCTTCAGGTCAGAGCCCATCCTGGTGAGGCTCTCCTTCAGCTCTGAAACACAAAGAGATCCGTCTGCATGAAAGAGTGATTGATGAAGAGTGATTCCTGGCACTTCAACGTATGCAGAGAAAAATTGACAGCTAATAATTAGTCTTCAAAATGAGACACAAAAAAACATTTTTGGGCTTCAGCTTACATTTTCCTGCAAAAGCAAGAGAAAAATCACAGTTCAATGACGACAGTGGTCTAATCATCTGGGGTGACGCAAGCAGAGATTTCAGAGGAAATAATCAGTGAGCGTCGTACCGAGATGAAGCCTCTTCCTCCCTTTGTGATGTGGGACCAAAACAGGCTTCAAGTCCAGGTCTGGTAATATCATGGGCTCAATCCTGTACGCCACTGGGTCCAGCTGAAAGAACATGGATCACCGATGATCGGATAGTAATGCATACAGTGACTCGGCTTTACTGCTTTCATCACACATGGATTACACTTTTAGCTACTTAGTTTGTGTTTTCATACAGAGTAACTCATGTGGGCATGTCGGGTTAAAGGGAAATCACGATGAATAAACTGACTGAGACTGAATGAAATGAAATGCCTTTGCACACTTCAACAGTGTGTAACAATAAAAACATGCTACAAGCCAAAAAGGAGGCAAGTAACTTGGAGCATTTGTAGCTTGATTAGCAGTGATTCCTTCAGGATGTACAGGTTACAAAAGCTGTGTACCGGATGGTAAATGTTGAAGAATCCCTTGCACGTGGGCAGCTGGTACGTCTCTTCGATCTTTTCCAGCCCTCTGACGGTCAGGAACATGCCGATTGGAGAACCCAAGGCAAAGAAATTCACTGGCTCAAAATCCAGAGCGTGGTAGACCACCGACACCTGCCCAACAAAACATTTATTATCTAATGCCAAGTCAGATTCAGAATCAGCTTCAACATGATCCCTCAGGCACGCTCACCTGTCCGGTGCCAACTTCAAAGTAATTGTAGTTGACGTGGATGGAGGAGACGGTGTTGCCCGCTGGGAGCTTCTTCACAGAGGGATCAGGAGGAGCTCCAGCTTCTGGTGGAGGCGCCTCGACCTGACTGACCTCTTTGACCTCGGCCTTCTTCTCCTGGGCTGCCTGACGCGCGGCCTGCGGACATGAAACACAGAGAGGCACAAGCAGCGTGTTGGTCGTCACCGTCGCTTTGCAAGCCTCGCGGGTGCTCCAGAGACGAACCTACCTGCTTATTCACTCTTTCTTTGACAAACTTGGCGATCTTTTTCCTGGGACCCAGCGGGATTCCCATCTCTTTCAGGTCCTCGATTGTGCACATGAGCTGAAAGAACGTGAGGAAGGGGACAAAGTGAAGCAGCCGCCACCATCTTAAAAAAAAAACGTGAACAACATCAACAGACTGAGCTGTTATCACATTATTTTCTAGATTTGAGCGATTAAACACACTAGCATTTAAAGTGGCCTCCTCTACTTCTCAAACAAACCAGTGTAGTTATGTTTTACACTGCTGGCCTTTTTGTAGACCACAAACCCCTCTGGGCTGTCTAATTTTAGCTGACACTTGACATTTAAAGGAGGCTTTTATTCTTACAAAAGATTCTATGTCAATCCTCTCCTCATCAAAGGTACTCTTGTACTCAGACAAGCTGAGATGTTCCAGCACAGCAGAAAGATCCTCGAACTCCTCCCCGTCTTCTTTGGGCTCCTCTTCCACAGCTGGAGGGGTGACGGCGTTATTTCCCTGGGTAATGGGGGCTGTCACCTGATGTGAGAGGCAGAATTTACAATTTTTTAAATGATCCATTATGCTCATCTCTATGCCAAAGAATTGAAAATATTGTATTTTAACTGCAGAATCTGTTGTTTTCTAGCTGATTAGCAGGATAATGTTACATGTGACATGGTACTGTATATGTCCAAGCAAGTAAATGAACTGGTGTATGACCTGTTTGCTGTCTCCATTAGCAGTGGGAATGATGGGCACCAGTGCAGGAGAGCCATTCTTCTGATTTGACAGCAGGTCAAAGAGAATCAGGGAACCTGCAAATACAAAATGAGAAACAACACAGTGCAGGTGAGACACAGGGAAAAACAAAGGCAGGGGTGTTGAAGCCAACCACCTGGTTTATTACCTAAGCTGTGTCCAGACACTGATATGCTTCCTCTGTAGTCTGGGTTCCTCTTCATGAACAGGGCATAAAGTCTGTTAATCTCTTGGGCAACAGTGTCCATGATGGTCTGGCAGTAAGTGGGACTGTTGTAGAAAAGCACATCTAACAAAGTCTCATTTGTAAAGTGACGTAAACGTCCAGTGCTGGGCAAGGTGATCTTCTTTATCCTCCTACAAAGAGAAACAAGAGACAAGTCTTTGGTTAAGGAAGTCTGTCACAGGATAGGTCTGGTGATACTTTTCTTATTGTTCACAAATCCCATGAAAAGACCAAAACCATCGATGGATGGATCATCTGACGTGTGTTATCTATCCAAAGCCTGATATATCTTCTTCCTCTGTGCCATAGAGCTCCATTGTTGTCCAAAACCCATTAAAAACACATCAATGAGCCACAATGTTGCACTGAGTGACATGTTCCTTAAATACCACGAACACATACACACACACTTTAGTTTATTTTGAGTCAAACCACATCCTGTTGTTGGAAACACTGTCACTAGAGTGCTACATAAGTATTAATCCGCAGAAGAAAATAAGAAAATGTATTTTTGTGACCTTTAAATATCTACATGTGGCACAACTCAGCCCCAAGTGCAATAAACAGACATGTCAGGGAGGTGAGAACAGACTGAGGCTGGTTGGTTTTGGTCTTTTTATAGGATTTGTTGACAATAAGGAAAACAGAAGTATTTGTACAATTAGTAGAGAATTATAAAAATAATTAATTAATCCTAATGGATCCACTGACATATCCACATACAAAATTTCAGTGATTGTGACGGAGCAGTTCCACACATTTACAGTTTATCATTTATCTGAACAAAGTGCCTACTGTTTCCCTTTGCAATCCCAACATAATACTTCCCCTTGTGTCTGGATTGATTGCGATCGAAAACTTCGAGTCAGTGTGAACCTGCCTCTCCTCACCTGTCCACCCCTGTGGCATCTCCATGTAGAGCCGTGTGCCACTGGACAGGGAGGAACTCCACCCTGCTGATGGCGTGCTCGTCCATCGATTTCTTAAAGTGACTGTGCAGCAGCTTCAGTGACACGCTGCGGAAGTCGTCCACTGAAAGCAGAAACCGTTTATTTCCTAACTTACATCACCACGGAGGGAACGCTGATACCGGCAAACAGCATGACTGTGGGGCACTCACCGCACTCGACCATGTTCCTAAACCTCAGGTCACACACAGGACCGATTCCGTGGACCATGAACACGAGATGATCCACCTTGGGGAGCTCACCTGGAAAAGGTGCACAGGAATTTACTTTACTCGCTGAACTACAATCAATTATTGCCTGCATTATTGTTTACAGATTAGCATGCGCCTAAAATCTGGACTCTGTTTAACGACAACTCAGCTGTATTAAATTTACAGCGATATTAAAATGAATCTCTGTCTTAAATTTTACTCATAAAACCAATTATGATGGCTGGCACTCCCTCCAGTGTCTTTTAAAATGAGTGACTCATCTCACTTTATAGTTTTCTGAAAATACTCTGAAGCTATCGGAGCTTTCTGGTTGGATCAATAAGCCATCAATAAGCAATGATTGACATAGTGGGACAAGCTGAGTTTTAAGTTGCTTTCGTCCCCACACATGCCTACACAGGAACTTGACTACCATCTGGCACTTCATCGTGGTCATCATCAATCCCTCTCTTCACCACTCTGGGCCTGGTCTGCCCGTCCTGAGTGGTGCCCCATTCATCTGGCATGGAGGAGGGCTGAAACTGCACGATCACCTACAGAGGCAAATAGACCGCATTAAATCAAGATAATCCGATTAATCATCACAAGACCACCACTTAACACTAATTAGATAAGGGTTCACCTTTGGATTGTGCATGACAATGGTTTCCCCCGATGGGAACTCCAGTCTACGGTGCCACTGGTTGGTAGAGACAGCTTTCTTATACTCTCCCTGAAGTCAAAGACACAAGTTAAACAGTGTTTTATGCTGCAGATATTGCACATTAGAGGTGATGCAGAGCTGGATGATAAATTGATTTTTTGTGGCTGGAAGTGTCAATGTGACACATTTGAGTAACACATCTGTTTCTGATCAAATGTAGCAGTGAGACAAACCTCGAGCTTGTCACTGAACTCCTCAGAGTAAGGAATAAAGCGACTATCCGCATCCCCTTTGTAGAACCACGAGCAGCGGCGGACCTCCGTAGGCTCCTCCTCCCAGTAGACCGCAGTCCGTATGCGGTCGTAGAGCTGCACGTCATAACGTCCTCCATCTGTACGTACGATCACATTTTCTGGGTCTGGTTGGACTGGAAGAACAAAAAGCCCACAGAAACATTACAGCAGCTCACACGTTCACTGTGTTCTATCCTCTCTGGATATAAACAAGGACAGATTATCAGGTGCAGTGTGGGATCATACCTGAGTTATAAGTCTCCTCCAGGTGAAGTGAGTCAATGATACTGAAAGGAAGCCAGACACTCTTTGATTCCACTTGCTTGCAGTAGAACCAGTGAGGCTGAACAGGCTCATAGATGTTATAGTTGTATGGCATCATGGGACCAGCAGGCACTATCGCTCCAGCAGTGCTGGCTGGAGGTGGAGATGCTTGAATCTGCGTGGGAGGAGGCTGAGGAGAGAAGAAAAACATCCCGATTATAAATTCCTCTTCATTAATCATGATTGCATTTGAGGCCTGCAGCTGGTGCTATGAACAGTCATTTCATTAACTTCACGAGCTAATCAAGTATCTGACACACAGATCTGACACAGTCACTCGATCGTTTATATCCACCTTTGTGAATGTGGGTCCTGACGGCGGGAATGTCTGTGGCGGAGAGCTGAGAGCGTATGGATTCTGCTGAGGTGTGTGTGTTGGTGGCAGGATCTCCGGGGCTGGAATATAAGGACTAGCTCTGCTGCTAGTGGGGGTGTGTCGGTACGGGTTGTGACTCTGCAGCTGCATCTGGGGAGGTGGTGGGGTCATTGTGGTGGGTGGAGGCGTGTGACGCCCCATGGGGCTCTGGTAAACTGCACTGCCAAACGCTGGAGGAGCGGGGTTCATCTGTGAGGCTGGAGGTGGGGCGGGAGCTGCGCTGATACTGCTGGGAACAGTAACCGGGCCTGATGCTGTCGGGGCTGCGGAGAGGGCCGACGGTGGGCATGGCGACTGGCCGATGGATGCGAATGGGTCACTGCTGGTTACGGGGCTGGAGAAGTAGCTGAATGTCGAGGGGGCTGGTCCGTTCCCAGAGATCTGACCGAGGAAGCTGTCTTCTTCTCCAACATCAGTGGAGTCATCTAATATGTCACAACAGAGTAAAGCGTTTATATTTGAACATTGAGCGCATTTATTTGTGACTTTGCATCTAAAACCCAAATATATTCAATTTGCAACGATAGAACACTAAGAAACAGCAAATCCTCACATTTGACAAACTGAAACCAGTTTTTAGTTGGAAAATGATTTCAGCAACTACAATAATGGATTTTCTGTTGCTTTTCTACCAACTAATTGATTAATCAGCCAATCATTTCAGCTCTATATGACAGTATATCAGTACTCACTAGAAGAAACACCTGAGATTGAGGATGCTGTGAAAGAGGAAATACAGCTTCATTTAAAGTACAGCTTATTCTACCAGCAGAGTTTTAAAAGGTACTTTAAAACTAGCTTTAAAAGCAGCTAACTCACGACAGAAGGATGTGGACTGAGACTTAACAGAAAACATTTTGATATGTCTCTGAGCATCCTCCATATGCACAAACACATCAGACAGGTAGTCTGAACAAAACACATCACTGTCTATTAGGCTAACCTCTCTCACAAACGCCTGTTGCTTTCTGCTTCTGTTCCACTAAATTACAGCTGACAGCAGCACAGGAACCCGTTTAGCTAGCTAGCTTAGCCTGCTAAGGACAGAGATAATGTTTAGACATTTCCACAGTAGGCATTTCCTCTCACCTCCTGACAACACCGCCGGACCCGTGGCCTGACTCACTGGCATGAACGGCAAATTGAAACTAAACTCCGGGGCGCCGCTGAACAGTAAATTCGAACTGGTGTTGAGGACATTATTATTTCTCCTATCTGCCATTTTCCCCTACAATTACACGTAGCCACTGTCGGGGCAGGCAGGCAGTACACGCTCAGTTCTCCAAACGGCTTTTTCCTGCACTCACGGGCTTTACCGATCTCTAAAGCATCTACAGTAGCTTAACAAACGGCGAGACCGCGTCACAAACTGTTTATAGATCTACTAAAACCACGCAGGTTAACTTGACCACAGCTCGTTGGTTGTAGAAATAATAAACACTCACTCTCGCTGCTGCCGCCTACAGGCGGACTCCATTACCTACAATGTGACATTTTATCATTTCAAATGAGCTAAAATAGCAAAACGATATTCTCAACGGAGAGTAATTTTCTGTAAAGGATAAATATCTTATCAAATCAAAACCAATCAAACCCAGCGTGGTGAAGTACAGTACACTACAGTAAGTAATTCACCCAATGTGTTAGCTCCGTGCTCCGGTTGGTCCCTGTACACAGAACAAACGAACTCCACTCTGCGACTGGTGACGCAAATTTCCCGCCCTCACTTCTGCTGTCCTGTGTGTGCGAAAGTTAACAAAGTGTTTTCACAGAGATTTTACGTTGCTATATTTTCTATTCGTCCGGAGTTTGTCACTGGCCAATGATGCCTTCCACCCATGACTGGATCAACAACCCCCTCAATGTTGTTGAAGGGATGTTTGGTAAGACATACACCGGAACTTCACTCGTTGACAGCTAACGTTAACGCGTGAACCTAGCTCGTTAGCTAGATGGCTACGTACCATGCTAACGACCATGCTCATCAGTTGTGCTTTATATTAGCCGTGCTTTTTCTATGCTTTAGAAACGTTTCTTGACATTAATGTTTATGTGGGCTTTACTTGCCAACGCTGCTTCGCTGCAGCCTGTACCCACACCTGTATTACTCTTCAACACAAGAAGCAGTGCCGGGTGTGTGGTTTGATATGAAGACCTGTGTGCACACTGAAAATCCACAACATGGTGCATCCTGGCTCCGTAGAGTGTCTCGAACTCGTTTCAGATTTGCTTCTCTGGATCCACTCACTCGGGTCAGATATAGACTTATGTAACGTTTATGTCCTAAACATTCAGAGGTTGTGTAAATCGGTGTCATTTCTTTGTCAGGACATGAAGGATTTTCAGGTACCTGACAGAGATCATTACTTTAAAAACACACAGTTCCATCATCAAACGCAAGCAGTAATGTTTAAGTGCTTGTGGATGGACAGTTATGTTCTGTAAAAGTCAACAATGTGGAGTTTTCCTTCTCATAAATAGTTTGGACAATACTGATATGTTTTATGTGAGTCAGTTGCAGCCAGATTTATATTTTATGCTATTTTGACAGCCATATGAGGAAAAATCACACATATACAACAAATACTGGGTCAGATGACACTGTGAGATTATTTTGATGGCTCTCAAACTAATATCAGTGTTAAATAGTTGGAATTTATTCACACTGGCACCGCTTTAATTATTTCATGCTTACATATTCACCTTTTTTATCTCATGAAAGCTAAGTTAAAATGAACAAATATGACCAATAATGGTTAATAATAATGAGCAATTTATGTTCCTGTTACTTTAAATGATAAATAACATTATGCTTTTTTTATTTTAGCTGCTTCCCAGAACAATCCAAAATCTGGATGGGAGGCGAAGGCAGTTGAATTCTTTAAAGATCAGCTGAAAGCCAAGGATGCTCATACCTGGGTAATGTAGCTCTGGTATCCTATTGGCGTGTAAATTCCTCAGAGATGCAAAAGATGCTTGTATGTATGTTTCGGCTTCGGCACGCTCACTTGTTAATGACAACCGGCTTCATTTCGGTGCAGGTCCCATCTCTGAACGATGTCCCTCTGCACTACCTGAAGCCCAACAGCCTGGTGAAGTTTCGTTGCTTAATCCAAGACATGTTCGATCCAGAGTTTTACATGGGTGTGTACGAGACTGTCGATCCAGTTACAAAGGCCAAAGTAAGCGCTTCCTTGTTCTCTACTGTGCAGCTATTTGCATAAGTACAACCCTGACGTGTGTCCAGTGCCTGGTTTTTTGCATTTGATGATGTGTCGTCATATTATCAATTTATTTTACTGTCTGGCTATCCCCAGGTGTTGCGATGTGGGAAGTACAAAGATGTGACAGAATGTGGGGTAAGTCTGCCACTGCTGAATCAATCAGGGGAGCCATAAATACCGCACTTCAGCTTCACCTTTGCTAATAGCGCTGTGTGTTTATCTCCAGGTGGATTTTAACTCCAGAAACACCGTGACTGCAGAGAGACAGACTTTCTACTGTGTGCCAATCCCTGGAGAAAATCCCTGGGTGAAAGAGATATCCTCACCTGTCCAGATTATGTCCTACCTGCCTGATGGCAACGCTGCACAGAGCCAGCATTTTCTCACGTGTTCCTTGCTGCGCCCAACTCGTGTTGAAAGTATTTTTGAACGCTGCTCGCTAGCTTTCCTTAATTCTGCTGCACAGCTATGCCGGCTCCAGCCAAGCGAGAGTGCTTCCTTCCACCTCGTATGCGCCGACCAGACAGAAGCGCAGCTACGAGGAAGACGATGACGACATGGACGACATGGACACACAGCCGCAGAAGCAGAGGGAACCACACACTGGTACAAACCTGGACAAATGTGTGGCTGAGTGCAAAACACAAGCATTGTCTGATTTAACAGATAGGAGTCTTGTGTTTTGTCCTGTTCCCCACAGCGATATAAATTGGTTACATACATAGTACATTAGTTTTTGTTTGGTTTCCTCTTCATCTTTATTGAACTTTTCATGTGCAAACAAGTGCACATCAAACCAAACAGTGTCAAAGAGGAAGGCTGTGTCACACATTAAAGAAACATAAAGCAGACTGCTCCCCCTCTCGCCGCAGGCCCTCAAAGTCCCACAGACCAGCATGGCAATGGTGACTGTAAGCGGCAGGAGACAGAAGCTCCTTCCAGCCAGACGGCATCT
The DNA here is from genome assembly GCF_017976325.1 of Chelmon rostratus. NCBI lineage: Eukaryota > Metazoa > Chordata > Actinopteri > Chaetodontiformes > Chaetodontidae > Chelmon > Chelmon rostratus. The sequence goes on along the minus strand of NC_055668.1, from coordinate 6,628,359 downwards.
GCCTCCCATCTCGACCTCAACTTCCCTCTACCGGGAGAGAAAGGCCCCTCCTGCCTTGTCAAGGTGTGTTATGTGTCTAGTTGTGGGCTTTGGTACCTTTTTTTTTTTCTTATGGCCTCATTTTGCTGTAACCTGGATTTTTAAGAGTTATTTGTGGATGATTAATCTCACTTCAATCGTTTGTTCTAAGAGGTGATTTCAGAGGCGACGCTGCCATTGTGGGCAGACTCTCTGAGTGCAGGACAGAAGCTAAAAGGTGTGTGTCATTGGCAGGTGTATGAGGACTGGGACAGCTTCAAACTGAACGACACGCTGGAGGTCTACGGGATCCTCTCTGTCAGTCCTGCTCTCAGCGCTCTGGCCGACGAGAAGTAAGGCACATTTCCAGGCAGGGTTTCCCTCCGGTGGTGGGGTGCGCGTTTTGACGCTCATTCTTGCGGTGTCCACACAGGGACTCCTCGTCAATCCTGGACCCCGCCGAGAGCATGGAGACGGCCGAGGAGCAGAGAGTGCACAGCCCGCCGGCCTCGCTCGTTCCCCGCCTCCACATGCTCTACGCCAGGCCGCTGCCACACAACAACCCCCTGCTGCCGTCTGCCACCTTGGAGGACAACAGTGCCTGTAAGGACGAATGAAGCATGAATGTTTCTCGATGACCAAATGGATATTTTAGAATTTTCTGCTGTGTGTATCTGACTATAAACACGTGACACGTGAATATTTCAAGCTAGTTTTTTGTTCAAACCCTGACCAATCACACTGTCAGTAGAGATGTAGGGAAATATTTAGCAAGCCTGCTGCAGATTGCCGTCAGAGGCCCAACATTTTTTACACAGACGTAAATGAGTTTAGCCACAATTTATCAGATTAGCAGAAGGTGGGGTTAAATAAGACTTGATGCCAGGTTGCTTTGACACCTTCTGCGCATGACACTTTTGGAACTGCTAGTGTGTATTCATGCAGGTTTTTTTTATAAATATGCACCAAGCAGAATTAGACTTTCAGAGCCTGTGAAGGGCCACAAATCCTCCCCATGTGTTCCTGTCCTGGAGTTTACACATAATTCCTAATATCAATCCAGCAGAACTGCTACAGAAGTTGAGAAAATGTCAGCTTAGTCAGAAAAGTGTTTCAGAATCGAGCTCCAGCTCGTCTTGCTGTATTACACAGTGTTCCGACCACATTTAGACGTGCAAAATATTAAGTCTTTTTCCCTTATTCCAAAAAGACACTATTCCTGCTAAACTGTTTACATGAATGTGAGTAAATATTCCGCTAATATTCCCATTTACACGCAGTCTTACATACTCAAATTAACACGATGACATAAATAATGACATGGCTGTCATTAGTTCCTCCACCTTCTTCAAAAGGTCAGCGTTGAGATGTTTGCGCATATTCAAAATCCTGCTGATATCCAAGTCTTTCATAATGTTTAGAAGTAGGCGTGTTCCTCCCTCTGACCAGAAATGTGGGCTTTCCTTTGTGCATGTGTCTCTACCCCAGCTTTACAATCTGTAGGCTGGGCAGCGAACAGAGCTGGTCTTTTTTATGCCTTGTGATGCTTTCGCTGTTATTTGTACTGTCTACATATGGAAATGCAGAGACATTAAATTTAGCTCTGGTACAATGTCAGCTAATGGAGTCGCCTGTCAAGAGAAGATCGGTGAATAATTTATCAAGCAAAAATGCAAAACATGAGCTGTTGAAAACCCTGTTTTAAACAAACAGGCGACATAATGTCGCCCTCCAGCTGTGTGAGTAAGCAGAAGAAAGGGGTCATCAAGTCGAGGTCCATGCCGATGTTTTCCACTGTAAAGATTTTAAAGCACACATGCCTGTAGTAGCCACGGGGACTCATTTTAACTCTTTGTCCTCCTTCCTCAGTTTTATCTTCGACCCTGAGTGAGATGGCCTCCGTCAGGGCGGAGCTGCTCACGTACTTCACTCACATCCTTCTGGGGGACGCCCTGGCTGCCGAGTACCTCATTCTGCATCTCATTTCTAACGTGTACGTGAAATTCAGTCTGGAACTGCTTTGTTGCTTCATGCTGAAGCCAAAGAAGCTTTTTTTTTTTTTCATTTCACTGTGCGGCTGGTTTTCTTGTAGGTACACGAGGCGGGATGTTCTCCCGCTGGGCAAGTTCACCTTGAACCTGAGCGGCTGCCCCGCTGCCGCCTCGTACACTCAACGCTTCTACCAGATCATCCAGCAGCTCGTGCCCTCTGTGAGTGAACCATGTCGCTCCTAGCATCCCCCATAACTGCTACTTTTATTTATTTACTTGTCCGGTTGAAATGAAAGACACTACATGTTTTTTCCGCCCCTGCAGTCGTACTATCTGGGCATGAGCCTCCAGAACATGAACCAGATGCGGTTGGTGCCTAAGAAGGACTATGTGGCCAATCGGCTAGTGAGTGGAGCTCTGCAGCTGGCCAGAAACACCTCCCTCTTCCTGGATGAAACCCAGCTGGAGCAGGGACAGCTGGACACAACAGGTGAGGCTTCTAGAAGCCACGAGGGGACGACACTGAGAGGATAAACTAAGCAGTTAATGCCCTCGCTGCAGCCTGCACACGCTGCCAGTATGATTGGACTGAGCTGACGCTAACCAGGTTGGATCTTCATCTGTGTGTGTTTTTGTCGTGTAGGTGTGCGTAACGTCACGGCCCTGGGGAACCTGATCTCGTGGCAGAAGGTTGATTATGACTTCAACTACCACCAGATGGAATTCCCCTGCAATATTAACGTGCTCATCGCGTCAGAGGGCCGCTCGCTGCTGCCGGTGAGGACAAAGAGGGATGAGGCGTGCAACCGCAGGGCGAAAACTCACCCCTACCCACCACTGAACCACCCCCACCACCCTACCCTACCCATCCCCGGCATGGCCAGGGAGGGTCAGGTTTCGTTCAGCCTCTCATGAGGCCGAGCCGTGCCTGACGTTGGAGGTTGTTGCCAGCCGGCGTCACACAGTCTCAGCTGCCATTGGCCGGCCACAGCAACCCCTACAGCCGGCAGCCTTAGCCCATGTCTCGCTCTGTTGCGAACAACCCGAGGAATGTGCTGTGTGCTATTCCTGTATGTTGGTCTAATAGGTTGCCATGGCTGCAGCTGTGTGCCACAGGAACAATCCTGAGAGAGGCGTCAGGCTCGGCCATCTCTTAGTCCTGCAGCGAGGGGCAGCACGCTGTAAACAACTCCCAGGGTTGATTAGAAGTCAGGGGTAGATGTCTGTGTTGACACTGCGTAACTATCGGCTGATGAGCAGCTGGGGGGGGGGGTCAAACTGATCAGATGCTCGCCAAGGCTTTGCTCCTGTCTGGCGTGCCATGAAGGTTTGAGAATATGCCAAATGATGCATGCACAGGGCGGGCAGGGTCTACTTTTGCATAGCAACACCTGTGGAAAAAGAACTAGAAATGCAATTAGCTTTACTATGTACAATTCTTCCCTGGCACAGTGTCAATGTTTCTCTTTCTCTCACTCCACAGTCGGACTGTCAGATTCACCTACAGTCCCAGGTCACCCCAGCCCACATGGAGGAGTACCTCAGCAGCATCCACATGCATCCGCAGGCTTCGCCACAGCTGAACAAGTTCAGGCTCTACCTGAGCGTGGCCCGCCAGCTCGACTACAGCATCTCTGATGAAATGACAAAGGTGAGACACGCTGTCATCTTCAATCTGAGTTGAGTGGCACAGAAATGAGTGAAAGGGGGCAAGAACTGTCTTATTCACATCTGGAGGTTCATGTTAAAAGGACATCGGTATAATAACTTGGAGCTGGTTGCTTGCAGGTTCGTTGTTTTTTCATGCAATCATTTTCACGCACTTCATGAGAACTCTGTTATTTGTGTGCGAAATCCGTTTAGACTTAATTATTGCTTTCCTAACTGTGTAAAACAAAACAAACAAATAAATACATTGATAGAAATGTACTGAATTGTTATTATTAGAATAATGGTATCCGATCCAGATCCCACTATTCAGTCAGTATCGTTGGATCTCCAGTGTGTTTGTCTGTGTTAATGAGAAGTCTGTTATCTTTATGCATTGCTGTCCTTTTCTGGTGTCCTCAGTCAGTTGAGGAAGACTTTGTAGATATGAGGAAGGACGACCCCCAGAGCGTATCTGCAGAGGACCTCCACAGGATGCTCGTTGTGGCCAGGTGGGCTGTGAAAAAGTTTATATAAGCTTCTATCCACTTTTTTTAACAGTCAACGTGTTAAATAAGCACAACAATAAGTCCTTATGAGCAACAGTGAAAATGCCAGATATGCTAAGCAGTCATCACAGTATTTGGAGTGTTCATTTCTTGGGGCTGAGATGTGTCGGAGTGGGACGTGGCTGACCGCGACTCTGTCGGCAGGTTGCAGTGCCTGAGCCTGGGACAGACCTCGCTGTCCAGAGACAGCTGGCTGAGAGCCAAACACATGGACGCGCTGCGGAGGAGCCGGATGGAGCAGCACAAGTGTGTCAACGGCAACGAGCCGTGATCACTCAGACAAACGAGTCGGCTTTTGTTTTTCTTTTTGATACTTACAAAAGAAGTTTGTAATAAAGATGCTTTTCATATGCCATAAATAGTTCATGTCGTGTTCAACTTTTTTACCATACTGAGTTGCAGATAAGATTTGCATATATTTTCCTGTAGTGGACCAATGGGTCACAGTTAAGACGTACAGTAACATCTCAGCGTGTATCATTACTTTATTCTGCCTTAAATTCACAGCCTGCTCTGGAGTTCCTAACAGTGTTGCTGCTCTGTTTACAACAATATTGAATTTTTTAACCTGTTAAATATGTAAATTAAGTAATGAGGTCTGGAGGATTATTTCTTGTAATGCATCGTCTTCTAGAGTCAGTATACATTTCACCAGTTGCCAGTTTATATAAGGACCAAACTGTTCAACATGCTGGCATGGAGACTTTCTGTTCATGGATTTGACAATAAACCTCATGCAACAGTTGTTCACTCATATACTTTTTATTCCAACGGAATATCTTCCTAAACAAAGAGTGTACAGTGCATTTTGTTATCAAGTAACACACCCAAAGAGGATAAGAATAAATAGGATACTTTAATGTACAATACAATCTCAGTACACTGTGGAAAACAATGACAGCAGTCAGTTGGTAAAGAGGAGCGATATGACCACAGACATTCGGATGGAATGGTACTAATGCTAGAAAATGTGCTTAAACAGTGCAAATGAAATATTTTAAGACCTAGTCACATGATAATTTGTCATGGTCTAGGGTCCTTATGGGAGCGGAGGGCAAGCACAGAACAAATGAAGAGGTGATTGCAAAAGCACTTGGTGTAAACAAAAGGAAAGGAGAAAAATCTCACCCAGCAAATATAGGATCAAATACAACTGCCAGCTTTTGCATATAAAAACCAGACACCAGCACTCTAGCATTGTGGTCTCTATCAGGAATGTTGAGGATTACTGTTCCATTCAGCTTCATACAGCCAGTTTAGGACAAAATAAGTTTCTGCTCTGCTTGAGAACCGCTCCAGTGTTTGCAATCCTGCAGTAAAGTTTAAAAAACACCTTTTACCCTCTGCATTAAAACTTTGCATTACAGCTATTAACCTTAAAGCTTTGGCAGCACCACACACACTATCAGCAGGTTCAACAGCTATATAAGGTAGCACCCACAAAGCAGCCTACAGTCTCACTTAACACAATTATAGTCAGATAAAATATACAAGTATCCCACATCTTATCTGCTGGTGAGCAAGCTGAATGCAGAACACAGGCAAATGTAAGACAAAAATATGAAATGTGTGACAGTTTATCTTGGGATATTTCAGCTCGAAGCAAGCCACATTATTATTAGTTATCATGAACGGACAACAACATACACAGCAGTGGGATAAGGTGGCCATGGTTCATTATTTCTCAGGGACTATAACAAGGCCATGTGGGAGTTTAACGGGAGACTAATGAGGCAAAACCTCACTTCTAAAGGTTAACAAAAAAAAAACCTACAATATAACAATATATACAGCTTCATAGCACATAAAAATAACTAGGGCTCTAAGGCGAGCGCTCCTAAATACCAGCAGCAGCAGCAGGGATAGTCAAACACACACTCACACATACCGAACAGTACATACACACAGCCAACACACCAAGCCAGCTCATTTCCACGGAGAATGTATGTGCCAGTAGATGAAATATCCCAAGGTAAAGCTTGATGCCATACAGTAACCCTGAACATGGTCTTTTATACAGTACACCAATTGTAACATGTCAGAATGGACTTAAAAAGGTAGATTTTGCCATAAATACCTGATATACATAATCCCACTCCAATTCCCTGTTAAGGCAAATATGCTTTCAGTTTGGGGAGTGCATAAAGCGTCAGTATTTCTAATAACTGGGTGGGTGCAATTGCATATATACCTACTATATGCTACTCTCCTGTTCCAAACATGTCAACGTCACGTCAAACATGCAACGTCAATATACAACGCTGGCCGAGGGCTCAGTTCAAACAAACCCTCATCGTTCATTAGTACAACTGTTAGCAGAATAGTCATTTCAATACATAGATATCTATCAAAAACAACGCCAACCAGTGGTTTTCTGGTTATTCATATTTAGCACTGACAGTACTGGGCCTTCTTTTCAAAATATAATGCTGATACCCCTTTGAACAAGCTGCCACCCTACCATCAATAAAAAAAGCTTAAGGGAAGGCTCTACTCAGGGAACAGATAAACATACAATACTCACTGTACATATGGACAGCCAGGATACTCTTACTAAGGTCTTGTGTAGTCATTATGTCTATAACGGTTTACTTTCTAAGTTACACTTGACAACATTGATATTACATAGGATAACTACGTACAGTATGTCGTCTGGATAGTTTCTGACAGCTATACAAAGGGTAAAAGTCAACACTGAATTGACCTTTGGGAATCACGAAAGATATTTGGTTGGAGTCTACAACAACTGTTACAGATTGAAGGTTATTACGAGGTCTATATCACAAACGCCAGCAAGTGACCTGCACATACAGGAAAACATACAGTACATGATAGAGTCAGAGTTGGTCTTTCAACATGCAGCTCATGTTTGCCTGCCGTCTGTCAATATCAGTTGTTACCGTTCACCTCACATGCAAGCACTGTGGGTAAAATAACTTTTTGCTTTTTCACAAACGATAGTGACATGTTTACATGCACAAAAATACTCTGGAAGTACATAAGTTTAAACCGCCTTAACACCTAAATATCTCCTTATGTCTTAGTTTTTGTCTCTTAAGGTAATCATAATGAGGCTGCTGAAATGTTGAAATATTAAATATGATTACATGTGAAATATTTACTGAAATATGATAAGAAAACTCTACCTTAAGAACAACTGACTTTAACAGTGGCAGTATTCCTGGAGTGATTAAGGATTTGAATGCACATACACTCATTTCAATCAACTGTTCTCACCAACACATGGGTCAAATAAGTATTTCCCCATGTGCCATTGTTATACTCATCCTAGCAACCAAGGATTAATGTTCTGAGCGATTTACATCAGAAATATCATGGTATCACCATTACTGCTACTTCCACTCAGACAATTATTATTAAACCATAAATGGAAGAAGAGGACATCTGACACATAAATCAATCAGTGCACATGGCTGGATGGCAAAAGGGATATGAGCTAACTGTCCCTTATGGACCAGACAATCAGTGCTCCATAATGATGTGCATGTAAACATGGTCACTGTTGGGCTTTAGTATATATTTGTAAGTTCTGTACAAGAGTCATCATTAACATGGGCAAATTTAAATGAGGGGGAAATTTAAGAGAGCAATTATTGGCGGAGTAGTGACGCTATGTGCAAGCTTTTGCTACTGCTACCACAGAGGAAGTTTCTACATGACGTGAGACTACAAAATCCTGCTACAAGGAAAGCACTAGATCTGAATGATCCTGGTCTGGCACTGTGTAAACATCGCCCTCAGCTCACTCTCTTGGGCTTCGTTAACAGTGTCTGGCTCTGGGCTCTTCTGCACCTTTGCCACAGCAAAGTTGATGCCCTGGGTGAGTCCGGCCTGGGTGAGGCTGGCCACCTGGACCATGGAGCTCTTGATCTTGGCAAAGGGGGACACCACCCGGCTGCCGTTGCTGTCGGCAGGCGAAGGGCCGAGGCTGCCCTCCATCTGTGAGCTCAGACTCCTCTGAGAGCCCCCGGAGGCCGCAGAGCTCGGCTTCTGGACGGAGAGGAGGTTGGAACTGGAGGTAGTGGACTCGACGTCTAGCTGGGATGGCCTGGGGAGCTGGGGCTCCTCCTGCTGATGCTGCGGCGGCTCCGAACTTGGCTGCTTGTGCGAGTCTGCTGGCGTCTTATTCTGCACAGACACCACAGGCTTGAGTCTGGGGACAGCAGCTGGCGGCTGCTCTCCAAACACCTCGACAGGTTTGTACTGTGCATCCTGGACAAACTGGTGGCAGTAGGCATCGATGGGAGTACCAAAGTCAATCAGAATGGCTTCTTCAGCCACCGAGGCGGCCCCTGGGGACTTGTCATCGCTGACTTGAGAGGGGCTTTCCTGCTTCTCGTCACAGCCAGTGACTCGGATAACAGAGGGGATATTTAGCTCCACGCTACCAATGGACTGGGAGCGACTGCCCAGTCGTGGGTTTGATGCTACAATGCCACAGCTAGGCAACACATAGTCCACATTTTCTAAAGAACCGGAACATGGGTGCTCTGGGTCAGAATTATAGGAGTCAGAGTCAGATGAGATTTCAGAGTGGTCATCACCGATATCTTTTAGGGCCCCCGTGCCAGGGTTGTTATCTGATGTCTCCAAGCTGCTGTCCGACTTCCACAGGTTCACATGCATAGTTGGCTTTAGGAAATTGACTTTTACATCGGGCTTAGAGAAGTTGCCCAGCTTCCCGAGGGGCTTGAAGGTGCCAATGTTTACGTTTGTCTTGGTCTGTTTCACTTTCTGATTGAGCGAGGAGAATTTGTTCAGGAGGAAACTTTTGCCCTGCGCCAGACCAGAGCTACCCTGGACCTGGTCTGCAGGTTTGTTCTGGATGCCCATTATATCCTCATGAGGCTTACTCTGCCGCCTGGAACAGGGATACAAACAATGTAAGGTCTTGTCTTTGGCTGACAGTAAAATTGTGCTACAAATCTTTAACTTCATTACATTCAAATATGTGATAAAGAGAGAGAGATTAATGGTAATGATTAATGAGGAGATATTAGTGCTCACCTCTCGAGCTTCTTTTCAACCACAAGAAGATCCAACCCTGTGGCTTGTTTAGTTATGCGTAGCATCTCAGCTATGCATTGTAACGTGTCTGCAATATATCACAATGTAAGTCTCAATCTGTACACAGTATGCAACGTTTATGATCTGGAAACTTTTTTTCTTGCTGTCTAAAGAATTACATCCTACCTTTTCCATCATCCTCAGGATTTCGTGTGGCTGCTCTCAGTGTGTGAAAGTACCCACTTGTCTCTTCATTCCTATAATGCAAACGCATGCAGCAGAACTTTGGCTTCCCAAACAGAGTAGGCTCTGGACCTGCAAAAGAAAACGCAACTTGTAACTTCCATTTTCAGTGGTGTGCTTTCCTTGCGTGAATCATAATCAGCGGAGATATTGCTAAAAGGTTACTGAGAAACTGTTAAGCACACTTTTGGGAAGTGTTGGGTGACTCAGCGAGTACAAGCACCCTCACTTCTGCTTTGAGTCTAACTTCTTACCGATTTCGATCTTTTCCAAACCCTCTAAATTGAGGCGCTGGTATTGGTTGACTTTATCTGCTTCTTCATCATAGCTGCAAGCAAATAAATGCAAAGATACGTGAATCTATAAGAACAATTTTTAAAGGAAAATGTTGGTGGATTTACAGTCAGACTTACTAAGCAATATAATAAGCTTTGTCAGACAGAAGCAGCAGCACGTCCACATCTTTGTTGGTTGCATCAACAAGGCTGGAGGGAAATAAGAGAACAGTATCATGAAAAGAGCTCTTCAGAAACTACTGAAACATAGCAATAATAGTACAAAAGTTGCTCATCATATATATCCCGGATGGTATAAACTTAATAAGTAATCAGACAGGGCAGCTAGCCACTAACCTCATGTCACAATTGATGAGGGCCCAACCTCCATGAAACTTCTCGTCATCAGGCAGCAAAAGTTGCATGTATGTCTGCAGCAGGAGGCTGACCTGCTCCTGCGCTCCCCTCTGGCTCTCTTTCTCTTTCTCTTCATGCTCCTTCTCCTTGCTGAAGATGGAGTAGAGGTCCTCCGTCACTGGCAGGCCCATCATTAGGTCTGCAGGGAGAGGCAGAGCATTCACAGTCAATCGAGGATCAGTTATGGGACAACATGGGTACAGATGGATGCATACAGTTACAAAATCTGTCTGTTTTTCTATACCGATGACTGCTTGTCTGTAAGCATCCCTAAAGCGGTTCAGATAGTAGCGGTTGGCTGAGTTCACGCCATCTTTCATCACGCCAGCCAGTTTCCTCTCACCCGTCCTGGTGAAATCGCCCTGAAAAACATAAAACCGTGTCCTTAAATATATGCTTTGATTTATCTTTAAACTGTGACCCACTGTAATTTTTTAAGTCCTGAGGACTCCATGTTTGTCATTCTGATGTGTTTAATCTACTGCACCACTCCATTGATTCATGAGTCCTTCTGTTAGAGAGAGCTTACATCTTATATCTTAAAATATCTGTGCCTGTATCGGTGCCAAATGAAGATGGCATTCTCCACTACTGTTTGTTTAAGCAGACGCCGACTCAGATGTGGACGTGTGTGCAAAGACAATGTTGTTACCTTAAGCGCTGCTGTGCCTGCGTACTGTCTGCTGATGGTGTCTCCATTGTTCGCCCACATGATCTGATAAATCCTGTAGCATTTGAGAGGCAGAGGCTGCTCTGGAGGCATCACACCCAGTTTCTTCAGCTGCAGGAAGAAAAGACATATTTGTTTATGACTATGCTGCTAAAACTCAGCACAGGGTGACGTCTCGCTTTCTGTTTACACTGTGTCAGCAAGAGAGGTCGGCCTATATCCATTTTTATGAACTGCTCAATTTAAACTTGTGTTTGCTCATTAAATGTAATCTAAGACGAATATGGTGAAAGGATTATGGGTGTATAAACTATGTTTGTGTTGGTGCGTTGTTTAGTGCTGTATGAACATCAAAAGTCTACCATTTGTGTGTGATCTGATGAGCAAATACATGCAGATGTCAGTAATCTGTTGTACAAATACAAAGTCTACTGCCTACAAACTAACAGAGACAAGGACTCATTGATGCCAAATGAATCTTGTGAATCATGCTTGCAACTTAAGTAACGCTCTTTGATCAATCACAGTTTTAGAGAGCAGTCATAGAAAAAAAAGTCAATGACGTTCATGGTGATGTTGATTATTCCATATTAGTAATACTGGTATTATTCATAAAGTATAACCAAGTTTTTAAATGTGTATTTCTCCCAAATAACTATTTTATTATTGCCTTTCCTTTCATACTTGATGGTTTATTTATCTGACACGAGTTTGATAAGATAACATGATAATTTTCAGTCTAAAGAGTCACTGGTACAGGAACCAGTAAATTAAATTTAGAAAGCAGAATCTACATAATGACTAATGTTATGTGTTGTGACAAATTTATGCTCATTTCTTTGCCTGCTCACCTGCTGTTCCATCACCACCCGAGCAACAGCAGCCTGGACCACGTTGGTCCTGTCAAGGCAGTCCATACAATTGACTCTGAAGATGCCCTCCTGCTTACAGATGACTCCAGCCTGATCCACCCTGACAGAGGAAGATGCATTCATCACAGGATGCATTCACAGGATTCTGATCTTTAATAGCATAATAAACCAGACAATTAACACACGCAATGTACTACAGGCGGTTTGATGTTTTCAAATCATCCCTCAGTGAAGATGTAGAAGGGTTAATGTTATAAGCATTTCTCTGAAATGGCAAAATACATGAAACTTACCAGGCCCACTTCATGTCAGTGATGATATCTGAGATTGCATCTGTCAGGATTTGCACATTCTCAAACTTCATTCCTCGGCTGTGAAACAGGATATAAGATGCATAAAGGGGAAGTAAATGCATTGCAGTATGAAATAGATGGTTTCGAATACATTCATGGACAAGTTACACAACTGAGGAAGTGTATGTTACCAGTGCTCATGGAAGTCAAATGAGACATATGTGAGGTTTGGGTTGTTGTAAAGCAGGACTTGCTTCAGATATGCATCGCCAATTATCTTCTCCCGTCCACTTTGGTCCACTAAGTTGATGATGACCTGAAAAAACAAGAAAAAGATGTCACTCAGCCTTGTCTATAACATGTTTTCCCTTCTTTGGAAACACGCTACCACCAGACTGGTGCATGCAAATAGTTAATAACTATGTTACCCACATACCCAAACATACACTCTGGCAAAGCAAACTCACCTGTGTCTTGTAGAGTTTAAGCTGTTCTTCAAAGTGAGCAGCAAAGAAAGACATGGTCTCCTTCTCTCCTGAAACATTAGGAAAAATATGCACACAAATGATTTCCATAAAACTGAACGTGGCTAAAAAGGTTCTGGTCAATCTTTACTTTGATGAGTAGAAGAATCAAAACTTGTTCAGCTCAAACTGTCCTTAATTGAATATATAAGTTTATTGTAACACAAGTCTGATGTTAAAGAAATTGGTATAGCATGTATACATAAATATAGCTCATCCAATAAAATTAAATTAACATTACATTCACTCATCTTTATACAGTGCATCCTACATCATACAGAATTTACTTCCAGGCACCTACAACCTGCTCACATAAGCACAACAAGTGTGAAGGACAGTGAGGCCATCTCAGGTCAACCAACCATGTCAGTGCACAAATGAAACGTTCCTACATATCCATAACTTTCTCCCACATTAATTCACCTGAACATAGAGCAAATTCCCCAAACTCTAATTTCTCACAATCCCAGGAGGTAAAACAAATTCACAGATAAGTGATGCAAGGACCAATGACTTACAAGATAGCTATATTTGGTCGATATGTAGGACATAGCTCAAATACACTGGACAGATGTTCAAAACCAAAAGAGAACACTGTGAGAGGCCCATTATACTCAAACAAAGCCTCTGATAAAACCGTATCTATGACACTGTATGCAAGATAATGTTGTTCTACTGACCTTTCTCTAAGCGTGGCCGGGGATTGTAGCGGTACCCTGCCTGGCTCCAGAAGACGGGCACAGAGCCACGGGTCTGCACAAAGGACAGAGTGTGGCTGTGCACGTGGATTAACTGCTCTGTCTCCACATAGTTAGCCACATGGCCATCGGTATCCACTCCTCTGCGTTTGTACCGCATCCCTTTAGGCAAGGAGAGTGCGTCAACACTGTCCAGATCATTTATTGTATCACAGATCATGTGTCACTTGAAGAGAATGAAACCAAATTGTCTACCAAGTTAATTAAAGCCTTTTCTAAGCCAAGCCGACAGTAACCGTAGCTCTACCTGCACGGTGGCGGCTACGCCTGGAGATCAGGGCCACGGTGAAGCGGGGATGGATGTCATCAACACAGGTGACCTCCTGTGGTGGTGTCTCCGGGCTGCTCCTCTCCTCATCAGATGTCTCATTGTAGTTCACCACCAGTTCCTCCACCTGTACAAAGCCCTGGATGACTGGTATCACCCAGAAGTCCACCTCTGGCACCTGGAGCATTCAAAAGGTTTTCCAGGTTGATAAGGAAGCACTTTGCACTCACCAAGTATCTAAAGTAAATAAGCTTTTATGACTCAGAGTAGTTACACCTTCTATTCAGTAAGTATTTTCATACTCTTCTGATAAAGCTCTGCTAGTTATCAGCACATACAACTGCCATGCTAACACAGCAGGGTCAGCTACACTCTTTGAGCTTACATTTGTAAAGAAAAACATGACATCTGTGTCTACACTTTTCAAAGAATCATCTCTGGGGATAACAACAAGCAGTGCTACTCAAAAATCATTTACCTGAAGGTCAATAAGGTCTTGGATCATGTGTTTGTTCCAGAAGAACCGGTCATCCACCTTTCACAAAGAATAAAAACTGTCAATCAGATGCAAGGGTTTTTTCCAATAAACATATGTAAAAAATTAAAAAATAAGGCAATGAGCCATACAAGCTGTGAGATGTGTTTCTCTCCAAACCTGTTTCCACAGGGGTAAGTCGGACTTGTCCGAGTCTCCCTGACGCTGCACACTGTTTGTCAGGTCGTAGGTCATGCTGTAGTAGAAAGAGTCTGAGTCCATGAATATTTTGTACAGCTCATCCAGCAGCCGCCTCTCCAGACGCTCCTTCTCTTTGTTCTCCTTGACCTGGAAGGCAGGGGAATACTGGATTGGGTTTGGATTGGGTGGATACAAAAGAGTATTAAGATGAAAAGATGCAAAGAAAGCAAAATCCAATTACGGCTAACTTCAAAGCCTTGAGAAGTGTGAAAGACAGGAAATGTAAGTGTAAAGGGCTGAGAATGGCAGAATGCGTTTTTATTAAGTGCACGACAAAAAAATACCTTTTTCTTGATGGGCACAGCCACATTAGACTTGATCTGGCTGAAAGTTTTCATCAAGAACTTCGACTCATCAGGAGACTGGGCCAGTTTCTCTGGTCTGTCGATTCCAAAATGATGCTTCTTGCAAAGCTGAAAAAGGGGATCCTCATCAAATTCAACTTATCTTGTAAACACGATGGTGATGTTTTCTAACAGAATTTGGTACAACAAGTAAAATAAAGTTTATTACTACCGTTTACAAATAGCCAAAAACAATGCAGAACTTTATATACTTGAACTGATTTTATTATTCTAAACTAATGCAATAAACAATCTAACAGCAACATCGATCTATAGGATTTATAGGCACAAAAGGGGTGGAGTGTTCATTCTGCAGTACAAGGACAATGCACTACAGGATGGGGTCTAAAAGCCTATCCAGGAACGATCATCCTCCTACGTGTTTACTCACTTGAAAATATTCTGTCTCACCATCCATGAAGCTCCCCTGAAAGACTGAAATCTTAGCAATACGCAACTTCCTTTGCGATCAATTACAGTGATTTTACGTCTGCAATTAATTTTCAGACCAAATGCGTGGGTGAAAATAAAGCTGGCCTTTTAATCAAATTTAAGAAAAATCCACAACTCATTTTGCACTGCTGTCATCCCATCACAGATGAATCATACACTTACGCATACATGGTATTCTTGGGTACATTAAAAAACAAATCAGAATTCTCACAAGCACTGTTATATTGATTGTCAGGGGGCTGGGTGCAATAATTCAAACACAAGCACATGAACATTGCTTCACATGTCTCATTGAAGTTGAAGTATACACACCTCCAGCTCAAGCTCCTGAGGCTCTTCGTCAGACAGAGGAATGACAGCTATCTTGGTGATCTTGTAGACTTTGTGGTTGCCTGGTAAATGCCCCACAAGAGCTTTCTGGCGGATTAATACGAGGCCGAGAGGAAGATCTGGCAACAGGAGAGAGAAGAAGGGGGAGTTGCGTCATGGGTGCAGAATTCGCCACATTCTGAAAGGTGTGAAGAAAGCAGCTGCACACCAGCCATTAACTGCAGAGCTTTATTTAATAAGGTAACACAAGACATCTGGTAAATAAATATTTAATGAATGGTAATCTGAATCTGAATCTCTAGAATAATATAATTGCTCATATATTTTCTTGTGAAGGGTATAATTTATAATCTCAATCTTCCTACCCTGAAGCCCATAGCGGCATCAACAAAATCAGATTTATCATCTATTTGAATCATCCGCTCACTAATCTTCCTGTATGCACACATTTTAAATCACTTCTACACACTATTTCACACTTTCCCTCGTGAGTAAGAGACATACTAAGCACAAGATGATCTGGTAACTCAGACTAGTGCACACAGATGGAAAATACTGGCAGGATTGTGTGTGTGCTCTGTTCAAAAGAAAAAAAAAAGCTAGGGGTGAAATGTTCAAATCAAATGTTTTCCATTCTCCACTTACCTGTGTGAAGCTGTATCTTGCCAATGACACCTTCTACCAAACCCAAACACACCGGATTCCAAGCTAACAACAGGTCCGTCGCTGAAATAAAAAAAAAATATGGAGATGAAACATCAGAGCAGCGGTGTAGCAAGGCAGCTCAACAAGGTATGCTTTAGGCCAGAGAAGCAGTCAGGATCAAACATTGCATACTGTATGCAGGTACAGGGCCATGAAGGCCTCTTGAGAGGTTTGAGCCTGTGTACCTAAAAACAGTCATAGTTGTGTGATTTCCTGTTGCCACGCTAAAACATGTTTTACTGCGCAGGAAAATATTCTTAACCTCAGAGACTTAAAGGCTTGGTCTTGAGATTGCAGCGGGGTAACAAGCTACAGATAGAGGGATATCAGCAAACCTTTATACATCTTGTAGGAGTGTCATTCTTCATGTACTTCTGCATGAAACGTGCAGCTACAACACATAAAAAGTGCCATTTTATAAAAGGAAGTGTAGTTTGATTGAAGAGAACTAGCCCGTCTCAGTTTACAAACACTTTCAGATGCCGGGATGGGCTTGAAGTAAGTTGCAGCAGTCAACAAACTCAGTGACTAAAAGGAAAACTGGAATGCTTGGCATTGGTGACGGATTAAACATCACAGTGGAGAAAATTGGAAAAATGTGAAGGGTGGGGCTAAGGGTGGGGACATCAACTGAAGGCAGTCTTAGACAATGACTCTTCCTGTTCCACTGGGCTGAGAATTTCATGTAGCCTGTACATGAGGGCCCCACAGGAAAGGTCCCGCAGAAGAAACAAAATAATACCCATAAAAATAATACCACAACCTCACTCAGAACGTGTAATATCATGGAAACACTTCACTGTGTGCTTGAGAGTGCAGTGGAAACCCAGTGAGGAGTGGAAACCCTTTTTCCAATTAAATAATGAAACAGTGGTGCAACTAAAAACCTGTTCAGGATGGCTGCACAGCCATACAACTTCAACTGACACAGACACTAACGCACAGAGCCGTCAGTGGACTCTTTGGTTGAGCAGCTCTTTCACTTCAGCTACGAATGTGGGATTCCCACAGATTCATTCAGAGGATTTCATTCAGTATGAAAGCATTACCAAGTCTTCGTCACAGCTATGAGCTGCAGGACTCACCTCTGCAATGTGACCAAGGTGCAACGCCTGGAGCTGCTTACAGGCTTCAGTGACACCGAACATGCTGGTTTGAACTTGTCTCTACTGTCCCTTCATGTTCTCACACATTAGAGTGGCATTACAGCTTTCTAATAACTCCCACCACACTGCAATGGTCCATCTATTGAGCTGTCATATATCAAGCGCAACATATGAATGCTTCTTTCTATATTTCTGTAAATTTTCCCCTTCTTTCAATCCTGTAGGATGCCTGTTTGGTCCAAAGAAGAACTAGAGGGTCAAATTCACTCTTCAGTGTGAACCATAAGAAGCAAAGCAACAACTTTGGAGTGTGTTTGGGGTGTTGACATTCCCGGAATGACAGCTAGGACGAAGATTTCAAGACTTTTGCCATTCTGCAATCTCTTTCTTCTTTTCGCAAACGCGTTTAATGGGCTGATTTGGAGCGACTGAATGACTGAGACGTTTATATCAGAGATGGACGAGTGACAGCAGTTACGAGTGAGATACTAGACTAAACCGCTGAGGCGTTTTACATACATTTGGAAATATCAGCAAAATAAAGCCTGTCAACCCCAGACTGGCCAAGATATACATAGTTCTCATTTCCCTCTGAGGGGTAGTAATGCCAAATGTTAGTTTCAGGTAAATGGCCGGCTGCAGCAGAGATAGCTGTCATCCAGTACGTACCAGGTCTGACGGTCATGGTCCCGTCTTTTCGGCTGCACCACAGAGCTCGGTCCCCGCTCTGAAGAATGTAGTCGTCTTTGGCTTGGAACAGCTCCATTTTGTCCCCTTTACGTTACACAAAAGTGGGTAACAAGCTGGCTTAGCAGCCAGGTACAGGCAATTAGCAACTTCCACGTCTTCGAGGTTAACTGTAGCTAGCCAGACGGCGACTGGCTAGCCACGGTTAGCTCGTCCCCCACAGGATGGTGTGCTACAGTGGCTAGCTACCTAGCGAGCTAGCAGCAGCTGGATGCGTGTCGGATTTGTTTATTCCACTTCTACGCATACTGATAATCAAATTCCCTTTCTGCTGGAGAAGCACGCCTTCCCGCTGTCATGCTGGGCACAGTAAAGCCACATACACGGCGACGAGCGACAAGCTGTCCCAGCAGCTGCTGTGTGTCGTTCAACAAGACGTAACCGAATTTCCTGCTCTAAACAATAACACGTGATCTGCTGCGTAATTACCGGCGTACAGGTAGTGTAACTTACGTAAAAAACTATTTACATCAGCCACTAAGCCAGGAGTAATTATTCACTACATGGCTTATTAATTATACGACGTTTTTCTAATTTGAAGAAACCATAAGCTGATAACTGAACTCCCCATTCTGATGAAAGTGAACATTTGCCATTATTAAGAATGTATATTTATAAATATTGAATTACATTTATATATTGCCTTGATTTTTTTTCTTAAAATAATACGATACTTCCCCGTTTGATGCAGGAACAGCAAAACACAATAAAAGCAGCACCTCTTGGTCGGTGGCAGCAAGTCGAAGTGTCTAAATGCCTATTCTGATATTACAGGCAGGGGTCATTTGTGTTTAAAAAACACAAAACACACCACACATTTTGAAATGTCCCCACCCATCTTGAAATAAAAGGGCAAAATGTTCTCAGTGATGACTCAGTGTGGCTCGGGGGAAAAGGCAGGGAGCAGCTGACCTCAGACAGAGACATTGCTGTTAATCTTACATTGAAAACCCTCCACTGGAAAACTAAACCAGACTTAAGACAGCTGATGGCTGGGTCAGGGACACATCTCCAAAGCCAAAGGTGGAGCACACACAAACTCATACATTATTGAATATAGAATGTTTTGGTAGAGAGTACATGGTGGACTGTCAGTATTATGAACACTACACACACACACACACACACACACACACACACACACACAGTTAAAGAACATATTATATCCAATGTCCCCAAAAACAGCTGTTGTGTTGTGTGATGTAAAAAATTAGGTTCTGACTTTGAAGAATCCACAGCAAGTGAAGTCAAAATCTGTGTCAAATACATTTTATTTTCAACCATACCAGTGTGGCTTCCTGTCAACAATGCGTCAGCCTGCTACTCATAAACTGTGATCGACTCTAAGCCACAATCCATAATTTGGTGTTAGACAGTGACCCTTAAGTGCAGATATCTTATGATCATGTTATAGTGACAAATTACAACACAAACAATTTTTGCAATCTTAAAAATTACTTTGGACATTTTTTAATAGACAGATTGATGTTTTCTAGCACTTCATCTGCTTATGAGTTGGGCATTTTCTCACTGTTGGCATTTTTAAGCCTTTTAGGCCGTTTTTGTGTTAGTGTTATTACAGATTGTGGCTGTGGTGGTTATACAAGAACATTCTGACAATCTTCAACTGTGATTCTTCATTAGCACCAAGTGCTGATTGTCTCACATCTCAAGTAAGATACACATCTGACCTCCGTTTGTCATTACACATTCATAAATGTACCAAAATACTATATAATGATATAAATACTGATATAATGCTTTGAAATAACAGGTAAACCAATGCACATACAAACACTCAAACACATCAATCAAAACCTGTGTAATTTATATATTTCAAATGAAGTGCTGCTGAGCTTTCAGCATGATACATTTCAATGATGGCAAAGTGCAAAGACGGCAAAATCAGTAATGCACCAAAAAGCAGCATCTAATTAACATATTCACTGTGTTCTGTGACAAAGCAGCTCCAACATGGCCATGTGGCGATAAAGGGAGAAATGCTTCTCTGTTGACTGAGTTTTGCAGCGAGTTCTGCTTTAAAGCCCCAATGTTTGTACTCGTGTACTAACTGATATACTGACTGGATTAAGAAAAGCTTCATATAACATTTGATCAAGACAAAAGGCAACTACACATTTCTTAAGAAAATACTTCTACTTTTCTTCCATTTATTGATAAAGGCCTCTTATTCAAACTTTAATTTGACTAAAAATTGTCGTCAACATCGTGATCATGACAGCTGTCTTATTATGAAGACATTGGCACAACATAGAAGGCAACAACATTGGCTTGAAAAACATGATTGCACTGAGCTACCATCAAATATGTGCTGAATGGCAGGAAATACCAACAGTGTTAATCAATGCATGCAACTTCCACAAATGCTGTAGATAGAGGAGGAGAAGAGTTAGCTGGAGCAGACTTGTTCACCACCAAATATACAGCAGGTTATCCTCCTCTCCTCTTGATTATGAAGTGTGCAGTCATTATGATATCTCCTTTGCCAGCACAACATTCTCCTTGGTGATCATGCTGGGCTCTCCTTTCTGTGTCAAGTTGTCTCCCTCCACCGCGGTCTCGCTGGCAGGCTTGGCTGGCTGTTCCTCCAGTTGCTCCAGGTCTTCCAGTATGGTCTGAACACGTCGGACTCCATCCCGTCTCGCCTGCCGTACATCTGCACGACCCTCTGGGTCGACCGAGTCAAGTGCTAAGAGCTCTTTGGTCAGCAGCTCCTCCAGTAACAAGTATTTCTTATCATTCTTCTTTCCAGCAAAACATTTCACCTCTTGCTCCAGTTTAGAAACCCGCTCGACTATCTGCTGTACCTTAGCCAAGCCTGGGTGGATCGGGCACTGAGCAGCCTGTTCAGCCTCTACCTTTACAGGTGGTACCTCTGGGGGAACAGCTGTCATGTCCTGGGCCTCTGGTTTTGGAGGTATTTGAACTGTGATATCGGCAGTATGTTGTTGTGGTTGTTCTGGTTTCTGGGGCTGCTGAAACTGTTGCTCTGGTTTCTGGGGCAGCTGGAACTGTTGCTCTGGTTTCTGGGGCTGTTGGAACTGTTGCTGCGACTGCATTAACTGTTCAGGATGCTGAGGCTGTGGAGGCGTCTGAGGTGGTGCCTGCTGAAATTGTGGTGGTTGCTGGAACTGCTGAGGTTGTTGAAACTGTTGAGGTGGATGAAACTGCTGAGGTTGGTGGAACTGTTGAGGTTGCTGAGGTGGAGGCTGGTGGAACTGTTGAGGTTGTTGAGGCTTTTGGACGTCAGCTTCTGTGTGCAGTGGCTGGGGGAGTTGCGTGCTCTCAGGTTTCTGCTGAGTGCTTTGTTGTTCGTGCTCGATTTTCTGGGGTGGGTCTCTTGTGAGGACATGCTGCTGAACCTTAAAAAGAAGTCATCAGGATCAGTCACAGTCTGGGCCAACACATAACGACAACATGAAAATCAAACATTTTTGAACATCAAGAAAAATCCTAGAGAAAACACACAAAAATACAATTACCTGTGGTCTTTCTCCCAGCACCTGTGTAATAATAGGCGACTGGCTTCTAATATGAGGTGGGAGGTGAATAGAATCACGATGCTGGGGGAGCAGTATCGGAGAAGCTCTTTCCCGGGGAGACTGGATTGCTGAAGAGTAGCCAGGCCATTCATCTGTCTGAACTCGATGGAAGGGCTGCTGGTGCTCGGGGTAGGGGACGCGCTGAGAGTAGACCGAGGGATTTAACTGAGCCTGTGTTTGTGTTTGGCCTCCTCCGCCCTCATGGATCACCGGGATGGGGATGTAACCTGCTTGAAGACTAGTGCTGCTGGGCCGTGGAGGTTGGTGATGTGGGAAAGTGTAAACCTTGAAAACAACATCATATTGAAAAAGTTAAAAATTCAGTATTCGGTCATTAAATTTCATTGGAAAACTTATAATACTTGCTTTGTAACTTCATTTCTTCAGGCAACTCATACGGTATTGCAGCATGCATAATCTTATATTTTTTTTAATCATTACTCAAAGTCCAACCTCTGCTGTTTGTGAAACAGGCGAGCTGGCCTTCCCAGGCTCAGCGGCGCAGCTGTCTGAAGGTCCGTGTAAAGGTGATCTAGGCCTGCAGTGGAGCCCCGGCGTGGGGGAAGGTGTCTGCCCGTCCGTCCGGATATTCTGTGCGGTGCTTGGCTGGATGTAGGAATAACATGGATGCTGTTGCTGCCTCAGTTCTGCGCCCTCATGAAAGACCGGAATAGGAACATAACCTGGGCGAAGAATGGGGTGCTTCATCTCTCTCACAAATGTCTTCTGCGTCTCCTGAGGACTTGGTTCTGGTGGTATGTTGGGTCCATTTGCTGACACTTCTCTGACCTGAAACACAGCCGACAGTTTATAGATGTCATTCAAAATGTGTAATTGGACCTGATTATATGTTTACAACAATGAATGTCAGCAATCAAAACTAAATAAAACTACTCAAAGCACTTAGAAGAGATTTTAAGTTACATCATTTTAGGCTGATGTTGGTTACTTAACAAAAATTAAACAATTAAACCATAAAGTTAGTTTAGACATTATCAGTGAGTATAGTGAAGTCATTTACAAGAAACACTACAAACTTGATTGACATTATGATCCCTATGGCAATAATGAATTATTAGTGAACATTCTGCCAAGTTATTTTGAGTGATCAAAGGTTGTAAAAACTATTAAAACTAACAAAATGCTATTCACTACTTGCATCTAGTGAATTGTATAGGCACTAACTCCTCCACTAAGAGATTTACGTTTAAATTGAGTACATCCAAAACTCTGCACAAATGAGCCTTCATAAACTCAGCATTCTTATCTGGAAATATTCAGCTAACCAAATGGTTTTCAAAACCTGGAGCGTTTTTTTAATGGGAAAGTGCTCTCAGTACTGAGATAATTGTAAAGGTTATAGGTTAACATGAGACATTTCCACAGGGGGATGCCAAAAGTGTCGCCTCTTTGAGGATTTGATAAATGAAATTAACTGCTGATTACCGCAGACTGCAGTGCATTTCCAACCGGACAGTTTGTGTTTGATATTTTGCTCCACAGTCAGATTGACACCATTCACCTGGCCGGCTTTCCTGACTTATCCCACTTGCAATAGTTTGGCACACCTCTAGAATAACATGTTGTTGGCTGTCACACAGAGAGAGAGCACTCTCTTTGCTCTGCTGTTTGACAAACGTCATGAAGAAGAAGGTAATAATCGCCTTAAAAGTAAGTACTTACTATTGCAGGAAAATGACTATCATATCACAGAAGATCAAATGTTTTCATAAAGCAGAACATGGGCACTATCAACACATTGTTGGATGTCAGACAATGAGGATAATGTTGTGAAAATTCGATTAGCCAAGGCAGAAAAAGCATTTTCCATGATCCTCATAGAGTAACAAGCAAACACCTGCCAATGACAGCTATGGAGGAGCACAAGCAACAGGTCCAGATAGTTCAGCTCTCTGTCCATGATATATGTGAAAGGTGATCAAGGCACAGCTGCTAAAGACAAACACAGAAGCCCACAGTGCAAAAGCTGCATTTATAGGTTATCCAGCCGCATTTCCCCCCCCTCTAAGACAAAAGTTATGAAATAGCTGTGAACGACCCTTTGCCCTCTGCCATTTCCGTACGGGACACTGCACACTGCCAGCACCGTTGCACCAATTTTATCCCCTGACAGCTGTGTCTTTCCAGCAGATTCTTCGGGCCACTAACTTTGGTCTATCTCTGAGACCGAAGATTACCAGCTGGCAGCCCGTGAGGCTCGCCTCGGCCCACGGGTTTTCTCTGCAGACCTGCATGTTTCCACAACACGCATTAAACACGGCTGAATACGAAAAGTGGGGCGGCCAGCGCCTCTGCCACACAGTGCACCCCACAGGCCGACGTGAACCGGACCAGCCTCGATCCTTGTAAGGGAAAAAGTTTAATGTGAACGTATGGACGTCGCAGTGTTTTCCACCATGACAGGAGCGTTATTAAAGCGCACATCATGGGTCGCCTTTGCATACTGCAGGGTGACTCATCGAGTAATAATAGTGTTAGATCATGACACGGGAGCAGAACGGGCTAGATCAGCCGTTATAATAGGCTTGTGAGCTGTCTGTGAGGGGGAGGTGACGGTGCCAAACAAGGCCTACAGTCAACTAGATTAATATACAACAGTGATGTAGCGCAACGCTTTCTGCCGCCTCAACACAGCCGAACAGAAACGGACGCGGCTCGACGCGAAGCCCCGCGGCAGAGAGGCGAGCCGCCGTTAGCCGTCACCGCTGTCACCCCAACTTTACCCCGCTCTTTCTTTCCTTTTTTTTTTCTTTTTTTTACCTTTTTCGTGTCGTGTCTCGGGTCATTCCAGGTTGTCGTGCGGTTATTGTGATCCACAAAGAAGGGCCATCCGGTCTGAGGGTCAATTTTTACTTCCCAGCCGAGGGGGAGAGGGTCGTTGTCATTGTTGGCCATGGTCAGTGTCGGTGACTGCGTCTTCACGCCGTTCATGTTGCTGCCTGTCGAGTACTGAAACATTTTATACGGGCGACGGACGCTTTAAAGATTCCTTGAAGTGACGTGGAAAAGTGGGCTGGAAGTTTCTCGAAATAGCAGGGTTAATGTCGGGGGCGGACGGCGCTGGATACGGTGGCATGGGTTCCCAAGCCTCTTATGTCGCAGACCCCCCACTAACATCGACACAGACCTCTGATCTGCATTAGATTTTTTTATTTTTTTTTTTCCAGGGAAACCCAGTCAGGAGGGTTTTTTTTGCTGCCGCTGTGGATAACGTGACAGCTTTGATCAGCTCTCTTGCTTGACTGGGAAATCCTAATATTCCTGGGATTTCCTGGCGCCCCCCTCCCTCTCTCAGTGAGCCCCTGTGCGTCCCTGGACCCCAGCTTGAGAACAGTTTTCTGTGTCTAGGAAAAGGGAATCCCAAGCGTTTTCCACAATAAAAGATTCCCCAAATAGATGTACTCAGACTCCCACATGAGAAATCTTGTCCAAGGGAACTCAGTCTGGGTTTGCTATGATTTGGTACACAATTACGTAACTGTGGTGGTGTGATCCAGTCACAGTGTGGGCACAGTGATACCTCTGATGACAGATCTTCCTTAATCACAGGACTACTCCGATCCAGCCTCATACTATGAAGGAAATACTAATAAATCTCAATAAACTCCTCACTTGGCTGGAGATAATATGGAACCACCACATGGGTTTGTAGAGATGCTCAAACACAGTACAATTGATTCCTGTATCTTTGGACACCTGAAAATAGTGAGAAGATTGACAATAACAAGACCTTTTTTTATATGTATAGCTTGTGGAGCCAGTTCCTGTAAATAGGTGTGAGCGGCATAGACATTATCTTTCAAAATTCCCACATAAAGGTGCTTACTGAGGGATAAGTCAGTCATTTCAACAGGAATATCAAAGGGATTTTTATAGGTTATTACAATGTAGTAATCTCTCTTGAATCCCAGTGTGTGTGTGTGTGTGTGTGTGTGTATGTGTGTGTGTGTGTGTACTAGTGACATACAAAGGTCCTATTGTGTAAAAGCTCCGGTCAGCCCTACCTTGTCTGGTTGTCTGAGCAACAATAATTGCTGCTTTTAGTCAGTGGAGTCATTAATACAGCGATAAATCACATTGAATGAATATCACATTTTTCATTCAGTGATGATGCTTCCAGAATATTTCATGATGTTTCCAGAATAGTTCATGGCTCCCTGCCTTCTGCAAGTGTATCAGCCAGCACTGAATGGAAATGTGTCCGGTAACCACTCACCACCTGTCCTGCCTCAACCCCTCTCTGAGGGATTGTGATGGACCTCAGTGTAGCTCAACACAAACTGGAACCACTAAGCCTTGTGGCTAGACATGGGTATGGGTATTTGATAATGACATAGGGGAAATCATAGGTATTGGTCCTGTAATAAAATTACACTCCGGGGGGGGGGCAGACTGTCTATGGCGCCCAACGCACGTTTCCTGGGGTATCACAGTGATTTTTTTTTTAGTCTCATGATTCAGCAGAATTTTTCCCCACACACACATTTGTGTACTATGTGTATGGGTTTATTATTCCTGTAGTTCTATATGATAGTTCAACAGGAATAATGATAATCATACTTTATAATATAATTTTTTCTGTAGTTTCGCCTTCAGTTGGTACTGGTTGACGGTGGAAAGTGACATGAGGAGGGAGAGAATAGGCACGTGACACTTCACTATTTTCACCCTAAAATTCATCAGATTATTTAGCTAAACAAAACAGTGTGCATTTTTCAATTTTCATTTGTTGCTAAAACACCCCTCCACCTTCTACCGGCTTGGAAAAATGTCAGTGTTGTTTATGTTTGAATAATTGACATTTCTTTCTTCTTTTTTGTTTTCTTATGCAGAACAGACTAATGAAACTGTTAAAATGCAGATGAGTTCATGTTAATTTGGTTTGTTGTCCTTTTCAGACATTAGTCAGTACTCAATACACTCTAATTCACCGTTATTATATATATTACGTATAGTTAGAATAATACTGATGTAAGACAACTAAGACATAAATGTGTTATTCAAAACGTGCTCACACTGGAGCCTTAACGCGAACGCATGTGTTCAGATTCCAGAAACGTCTCCAGGGTTCGAGCGACTTCCGTGAACTGTCCAACACCGATGATTAAAACAAGCGTACCCTTTTATTCAATTTCAAAATAAAAGTCTCTTACGCAAATATTTTTCACACTTTGTGTGATTTAAAAAATCCGGAATGTGTTCGCTATTTAGGACTTTGTATGTATTAATTAAACATTAACCTATAACAATATATATATCCTTAAGAAATGCGTAATTTTCACAGTTGAAACTGTACAGTGTCGTTTTGTTACCTCTCGCTGACCTCTTCTCAACCACGCATGCACGCACGCTCTCTGGACTCCTGCGTGACGTATGTTCTGGCGCCCGGTCAGCTAGCTTCTATGCTAGTTAGCTAGTTGTTGTAGTTAACCGCGTACGCTGGAGTCGGTTAACGTCAGCTAACTAGCCGATAACTAACGCTTGCCTGGTGACTGTCAGCATCGGCCATGGACGACGAAAGCCACCCCAAAACCCTGTAAGTAATTTTAAGTGTCTAACGTCAGCATTAGATATCGTTAGCGAAGCTAACGTCGGGAACCGGTGGCTAACTTAGCTAGTTACCCGCAGTCTACACAACCCTGGTGTGTACAGACAGCGTAGCCATTAAATGGTCCACTAACATCAGGTTAGTTAACATAACGTTGAATAAAAAATAATAATCTGATTTCATGCGTGTATGTAATATGTAAGCGTTAACAGCGACAACTATCCAATATTGGCTGTAACTAACGTTGGACTAGCTTGTAGCGTTGCTGTAAGTCAGACAAGCTACGTAATGTAAACATTCTAATTTCAATAACTCATTATCACTAACCAGAAAGTAGCGATAATACCCAAATATTCTGTCTGTGGCTCAGTTTTTCATCACGATCTTTACCACCTCAACGTTACTTGGAGCAAACTGTAAAAGCTTTTACAAAACGAAATTCTTTTCCCCTCCAGGTATGTGGGAAACCTCTCCAGGGATGTAACAGAAATCTTGATTCTGCAGCTCTTCACCCAGATAGGGCCTTGCAAAAGCTGTAAAATGATCACAGAGGTAAGCAGTCAAGATTGTTTGGTTTTATCTGACTTTATCTTTTTCTTTTCTTTTAATGACCCCTGTCCTGTCATTCACATCTGGGGAGTGACCACATCCCACTTTTCACCAAAAACCAGAAGAACTGAAGGACATTAAATGAAGATAGCAGTGATTTTAATTGCACCACCCACTAACCTTTTCAATTCTTGTGTTTGATTTTGCCCATGCAGCATACAAGCAATGACCCCTATTGCTTTGTGGAGTTCTTTGAACACAGAGATGCTGCGGCAGCCCTTGCAGCCATGAACGGGAGGAAGATATTAGGAAAGGTAGGACAGTCTGTCTGTTCTAAAGTTAAAGGCAAAGCTCGGCAGCTCCAATGTTTCTGATTTCCCCTGTGATTCTTGTTGTGTACAAATTGTTTATTTCTCAGGTTTTCATAAAGTCAGGTCATAGTTTTAAATGCCCTTGTGAATTCCCTGCTTTCAGGAGGTCAAAGTAAATTGGGCCACCACTCCAAGTAGCCAGAAGAAAGACACATCCAGTAAGTGTTCACCTATGGATTTTCTAATTTGCTAAAATCAAAGCTCACCAGAGAATAGTAAGTGGTTTCTGTCCTTTGTTTGTTTGTCCTTTGTTTCACTCTAGATCACTTCCATGTGTTTGTGGGTGATTTGAGCCCTGAGATTACCACTGAGGACGTCAAGGCTGCATTTGCACCCTTTGGGAAAATCTCGTAAGTTTTTCACTTTAAAAGGTGTTAATAATTTGAATGCAACAATGCAAGCATATTGCTTTCTCTAAAGTTGGGCAATATTCGTCATTATATAATCCTCTGTAAGGTTATGCTTTGAAACAACCATCAATGACCATGTTTACATGCATACAACATGGGTATTGACTTAACTGAAAACCTAAAAATGTTATGAAGTTCACACATTTTCAAGTTTTTAAGCGCTGGCCCACAACGGCTGACATCCTGAAGGTTTTGGTTCCTTCTCCACAGTTCACAGCTACATCTTTTGTTTTGAGTTAAAAACAATGGTTTGATATCATATGAAACACTGGGATACCCTGATATCCTAGGGGTTAAGGGACCTACCATGAACTGCAATGTACCCCCTTTCTTGCATGGTCACACTGTGAGCAGGTTTGGGGAATTTTATGTTTTTACTCTAAATGTATGCTGAGAAAACATAACACAAAGAGTTAATGTTTGGAAGTCAACGGAATGGTTACCATTCAGGAGAACAGCTTCATTTTTGTTTTCTCTTGATGTATTCCTAGTCAAATTCATATCAGGTGTAAATGACACAACATCATGCATGTAAACATAGTTGATGATGGACCAACATGATTTTAAGTATCACATCAAAGTAATCATCAGAATGGACAGAGCCACTTATCCTCATATGTAATGCTTTGTTTTCAAAAACAAACCCATAACAGATTCGAACAACATGATTTAAATTATTTATTGACACAATTCCTGTAAGTTGTTAAGCGCTTTATTGCAGTTACTTGTCTCTGTATTGTATCTCTCTTATTTATGACTGAAGTGCTAGCTTTTAGCCTACTCTTGCTTTTCTTTGCATATTTAGGAGGTGGTAAGTAAACTGTATGTCAGCTAAATGTAAGCTGTGTTTATGAACCTGAACAGCTTTTAGTTGTGGGTCTCAGTGAAGTAATAGCACTTTGGTTATTTTACAGAAATGCTCATAGGATTGGACAGGAGCTTGAAGGCTAACAGCAAGGAACTGTGCACTCTGGAGACTCAGATGTAGTTTTTTTTCTCTATTTATTCCATTCTTTCCATATGTCTTTATTTGTAGATGCTATGTGTTAACATGATCTAGCTTAGATTAACAAATTCAACTACTCAATGTGTTCCTCTAAATCTACGTATGTTGTCTCATTTTGATTTGCATAGTGTTGTTTGTAGTGCAATGATCCTCTTCCAAAATTTCTGAAAATGTCAATTTCTCAAAATTTGCAGCTCCCCAAACTCCATACTCCATATTGGTGGTAAAGCATTGACCAGGAAAAATAAAGAAATCTGTTAACAGGCCATGTATGCCTTTTAATTCCTTTTTCCTCTTTTGATATTTTTTCTATATATTTCTATTTGTAGGAAGAGCACCAACAGCAGATTTTAAGAATGCATGGTAATCCATATAATCTGTTCCTTTTGTGAATTTAAATCAGTAGCCTACTATTAAGAAGACTCAACATGAAGTGGTGCTCTAGTGGCAAGGACACATTTATACATCTGAAATTATTTAAAAACAATACTGTAGGCTGCATGTATTTGTACTTGTTTTTTTTGTTTTCAAGTGTTGCTTTGACATTATATTACGAGTCAGTGCTCAGTACAAGGTCATGATAGCTAATGTACATTAATGTAGGACAGTGTAGAGGATTCACAGTTCAGTGTGTTTTGCGTGGTTCCTTTTAGTTTGAAGTATTTAAACTGTAAAGTGCACTGAAGTTGTTTTCACGTTTCCCTCCAGGGATGCCCGTGTTGTGAAGGACATGACGACAGGCAAATCAAAGGGGTATGGATTTGTGTCCTTCTACAACAAACTGGTAAGGCTCCAGTGCAAGAACACAGACTGAAGGTTATTTCTATTTTCTGTTTATTATCCTACTTTAATTCATTTACAGTAATTACAGTATAATTAATCATAGTTGAACCCATAGTCACAACTTACATCATCTAACATTACATAGCTTCTTGTTTACTATCACCAGTTTCAATATCATTTAGATTAAAAGCAGTAATGTGTACATACTGAATATGATTATGGCCTTTAATATGAACTTTACAGATTCATGAAACCCAAAGAGTTAACTGTCTTTGATTTGGTTTTATAGGATGCAGAAAATGCCATCATAAACATGGGGGGACAGTGGCTTGGAGGACGCCAAATCAGGACCAACTGGGCGACACGCAAACCACCAGCTCCAAAGAGTGCCCAGGACAGTAAGTTTTAAAGGCCCTGCACATCCACTGTGCATCCACACAGGGGATTTTATTTATTTTGGATGATAAGGGCTCTTCTCAGCACAGTCAGACTGTACTTCTCATTCATTTCTATGGGGAACAGGGCGAGAAACAGCTTCTGGTCGTGAATTGACCCCCCCACCGTCACATACAATGCTACTTATAAAATTTCTAAGCTCTCCACTGTTCAGTCAGTTTGACTGAAGAGAGGGTGGGATTGACCTGACATTCAGAAAATGTTTGTTTGTATTTCCTTATGTTCTAGTTTTATAACTGCATGGTGAAAAAATACAAGCAGCAGAGCGTGAGAGATGTTGTTTGGCTGTAGTGAGTGTAAGGATAGTGACAGGATAATGACAGTAAAATGTTAGCACACTAGCTATGCTAGCTCCCCCACTTTATGTTTACAACCCAGCCCACGCTATTTCCTGCCCCCCCTGCTTTTTAGCATACCACACAGGAGGTGGGCTAAAAAGCATATGGGAACAAGTGGGAGTGTGAGTGAGATTGACTTTGACTTTAAGCATAAACGTTGTGTATAAAGGTTGGGACATCCCTTTACAAACTTTGCTTGTTTTTATTTTAGATGGCTCAAAGCATCTGAGGTTTGATGACGTAGTGACACAGTCCAGTCCACAGAATTGTACTGTATACTGTGGAGGGATCCAGTCGGGACTATCAGGCAAGTGTCATGTGTCACTCCTGACTCACTACACACTTACACCACACACCATGGACACACGCACTTTATCACACACACATCTATATGCTGGACTTAAGTGTGGACAAACTGACTGTTGCACACTGTCATTTTTGCACAACTGCACTACTGTGCTCACATTTAACCACCAGATGTCTATCTTGTATAGCTTAGTTCTGTATTTTTATCTCACTATTTCTTCGTATATCGTTAGTTTGTATTTTGTTCTGTATTTTTGCCTCATTACTTGAAAATGACTGTTGCACAATGTCATTTTGCACAACTGCACTACTGGGCTCACATTTAACTGCCAGATGTTTATCTTGTATAGCTTAGTTCTATATTTTTATCTCACTATTTTTTTTCTTATATTGTTAGTTGGTATATTGTATTTTTGCCTCCTTACTTGAAAGTTGTTCTTTTTTGCATGCCCTTGTGTTTCCACCCTTTGAGCTGCTGGAAATGTATTTCTCTTTGGAGATTAATAAAGTATCGATTTATCAATCTATCTATCATGTGCTCTTCAGATGCATTGTTACAGCCCTTAGTCACACTGCAGCAGTGGTCTTATTACTTACCATACACTTACCTCAAAGGGGTGACCACACTGACCTTTTTTCTGTTTGATTCTTTCAGAACACCTAATGCGACAGACCTTCTCACCGTTTGGGCAAATAATGGAAGTCCGAGTTTTCCCAGAGAAAGGATACTCCTTTATCAGGTAGTGCTTCAGTCCATTGCAGCATTTGCCCTCTAGATGTCAACACAAGCACATTACATGACTCAGTAATGGGACAGTCCATTCTTGTGTCAGTGACCTGTTCTGTTTGTCTTCAGCTCACTGCTATTATGAGAGTATCAGTTAACTCGAAGTTTTTAATCTTGTTCATTTTCTGAATTGCCTGATAGAGATGCTGATTAATAAATAAATTTGACTGCTAAGCTGCTGTTTTCCTTTTCAGGTTTTCCTCCCATGACAGTGCTGCCCATGCCATCGTCTCAGTAAATGGCACAGTCATTGAAGGGCACATAGTGAAGTGCTTCTGGGGCAAAGAATCGCCTGACATGGCAAAAAATCCACAGCAGGTAGGGAAAACACCACTCGAAACGAAACTAATGAGATTTACTTAAATAAATATGTAAATTTTTAATAGGGATGACAGCAGGCGGTGTCAGGAAATGAGCACATGGTCGGAATCTTAACCCCTAAGTCCCGGGATTACTCTGAAACTGATGATGATCTTGAATTAATTCAGTTTTGAGTCTTGCTTTTTAGCCAAATCTATGTAATGAAAATAGAAATTTTATTACACATTCCAAGAAATGTTTGCAGACTGAAAGAATAGACTAACAGACTAAAATGTACTTTGCAAAATGGTAAATCACTAATTTCTTTTTTGCCTTTTTTTGTAGTACTAATTGAACATAAATAATGCAGCAGTTAAGACATTTATTCACTGTTATTCTCACTGTTTGTCTCACCCACAGGTTGAGTACAGTCAGTGGGGGCAGTGGAACCAACTCTATGGGAATCCACAGCAGCAGTATGGGCAGTATGTAACCAATGGGTGGCAAGTTCCCTCCTACAGCATGTATGGTCAGACATGGAACCAGCAAGGATTTGGAGTAGAGTGAGTTTTACTCAGTATTATTGTGCATTATGTATTCAGTTAATTCATTTTTTTATGACTGTATTCTTCTGGCCCAGAAGACTTACCCCAGTCATTAAATGCCTCTAAAGAATGATGGACGGTAACTTGACCCCTCCTTAACTTTAAAACTTGAAAAATAAAAAAAGGAGATCTTTCCTCCAGCCTCGGCAGCATTGATTCATTTTACAACACAGCTGATCTTTGCACGCAGTGACCACAGTCATACTAGCTGGGTCTTTGTGGCGTCTTTGCAGGCAGTCCCAGTCACCAGCCTGGATGGGAAGCTTTGGATCTCCGTCTGCCCAGGCTGCAGCCCCACCTGGTCCAGTCATGTCCAACCTGGCCAACTTCAGCATGGCTGGCTACCAAACGCAGTGAGCTGGCCCTAAACTAAGTGTAATGCCAAGGGGATTTTGTCAACCCTTTCAAACCACACAGCACTCTTTCATCAGGACAGCTGCTGTGGTATAAGAAGGGCAGGGGCCATATTCACAAAGCCTTTGTAGCTAATAGTTGCTCTGAAACAACAAGTTTAACAATATGTTTTTTAGTGGCATTGTCCTTTTCACTTAGAACTTTTAAAAAGTTTATTTGATGATAATTCATAGTTGTGTTTTTGAAAAGTCCTCTTTGGCTTCTGAAGTAAAGCCAAACCAACTGTCAAAGTAGATGTTAAAGGACATGCCAGCCCTTAAACACGCCTTACCCAGTGTGTGACAGAGGGGATTTGCAGCATTAGGACATCTGGACAGCTATCCTAACAAACTATTGGATGCCTTTCCTCTCATCACAAGCTGAGTATGTTGACCAATGGGCCAAACCATCAAAAAGTCAGTGTAGTCCTTCAGAACTAATTGTTAGCCTCTCAGATTCAAAATTTGATCAACGTTACACATAGAAACATAACAGCTCAGTCATTCTAGTGGAGCTAAAAGCAATCATGTTACTCCAGCAGTTCACTGGACATGACAAGTATTAAAATCCTTAGAAACCTCAAACTTTTGTAACATTGATGTTAAATTATTAAACTATAGCAATATCTGCTCTCAGTTTGCCAATGTTTTGTTTTTTTAATATTTCACTAAAGACTTGTTTGTTGTCATACTGGGGCATTTTCTGACATTTTATACAACAGAAGACAAAACTGCACTCGTCTTTATGCATTAATTAAGTTACTTTTTAATCATACAGGTCAGTTTTTACAATGTTACACAGTGATGACAGTGTTGGTCAAATCTAGTGTGTATGATAAGTCAATATGGATTTGTGCTACAAAAGGCACTCAACCACCAGAATAAACCAACCTGCTGAAAGATGGTTTGGGCCTAGCTTCAGCTCATGACTAGATATTCAGTCCTATTTTGATAATTTAATGAAAAGTGCTTTGTGAATAAAGGCCCCTGGAATGGTAGTTTGCCTTTCCAGTATATGTGACGCAACTATTTGTAATATCAACTGTGGCTTTAAAGGAGGTTTAAGCGGGACGTGGTATCTCTTGGGTAAATTTTGTGTACAAAGAATATTTCACCTACACAGCTCTAAAAGCAAAAAAAAAATAGGTTTTTCATGTTTTGTATCAGAGTGATCAGCATGTTCTTTGCAGACTTTTGATGGACTTTAGTTGAAACGTTAATGTAGCCTAGACTGAACAGATTTATAATCATGTGTCTCAAAGGAAAGGCTACAGTATCTGCTCACTATATAAAGAAAATATTGTAAAAACAGCTTAACCCCCAAACTTTGTAAAGGTAACTTACTCTGTGTGCTGATTCTGGGGCTGGTTTCCTAGAAAAATATTGAATCTTAAGTATTTTCTTCCTTCCTCTTGATAACCTCAGTTAATTTATAGTCATTTCTTTCAAATGTCTGTGACAGTTTTAGCAAAGGACCTTAGACTTAATTTAGCACCAAAACCAGCCCCTAGTCATATTGCATCATCATTTATCATTCAGAATACTGTACTTAAGTCACCCACTTGTGCAAAGACACATCGTCCAATGTTTTAGGCTGACTATAAATCAGGATTGTTTTATTTTATGTTTATTCCATTTATAGTGGAAGGTTCCCCAAATATTGTGTTGATTTGTCAGGGCAGAGGGCATCTTTTCTGTCTCTTTGTGCATTCTGAACCTTCTCAGTATTTGCAGAATATTTCCATATATTCCAGGTAAACTATTTAAAAAGATACTGACAAATTGTGACAAGAGGATTTCTTAAAGACATCCTGCCATTTGGATTTTATTTGCATACGTGCCATTCTGTACAGTGTATTACAGTCCTTGTAAACTCACTCTCATTCTCCTGGTGTACTAGCCAACAAACTTGATAATGTTTAGTTTGTTTATTTGAGCTGGGGGGGGTTTCATGTAACCAAACAGGGTCATGTTGGCTGAGAGTGTAAATAAAAACCTATATCACAAACCTTCATGAAACTTAAGAAATAGTGTACATACTGTAGGTAGAATGTTATGAAATGAAATGCCATCATTAAATTTCAGCAATATAATTTATGAATAAGCCTTAATTGATGTGTCAGTAAATTCAAACCTTGTGTTATTTACAGAGGCTGCATTACAAATCTAAATTCTTTTCCATTGTTGATTTTCCCATTTTTAAGTTTGTGTGCCATTTTCAGGAAGTAGCAGGAAGCAGGTGATGTTTCAGCTTGAACTGCACACTTATGACATGTAATATATTTGTTGCTCAAAATATTGAATGTAATGGCAATTTGCTTTTATGACAATAATACATTTAAGTTGAACAACAGAAGTGATGTTTAATAATAAAGGATGAAATGAACAGAAAATTCACTTCAAATAAAGAAACATTTGAACCTGGTTGTTCGGTACATTTATTAGACACTAATGAATTGTGCTTTACACAGAAATTCTGACAGCAAAGCATAAAGTCACTGTAAAATGATGTATTTTCAGTAATTCTAACACACAGTAAATTACATATTTAACAATTATTAAACTGAGGTTCTGAAATGTGTACCATCTGAATGGTAAATACACTGGACAGCATATGTTTTCTATATTCTCTCTATTTGCTCAAAAACCTTTTACCCTTTTTCTTTGCAGCAATGTTTCCAGGTGTGAAACCCAAATTATGTTGACCAGTTTCTTTTAAAACATCCAGTCCACTGGAATAGTACATCCCAGATCCAGTCATTTGGTATATAACAGAAATGTTGTATATGATATATTTAATGAACGGCTGTAGACACTGTCAGCCATTACATATTCGCTCGTTACAACATGACGTTTTGGCAGCTCAGGAGGTGGACAAAGGTGACAAACGATTATTGAACCATGTATTATACGCAAAAAAAAAAAAAAATCTATTTGATCATTATTTTGTAGATAAGCCTCACTAAACTGTGCAAACAAGTGGCGAATAGCTTTTGAGCGACTAATAGAACATGAACATTTATAAACATTGAATGACTAAAGCAAAGCAAGCATTCACTTAGATGTTAGGCGGCTTATGCGCTGCCTTATATTGGGTTATATTGCACAATGTTGTCTCTCTAATCTACTGTTGAAATAAATTTGTTTTGCACAACAGGTCTCATCTACAACATACATTGTATACATTGGAGCATAAACCTGAACCAGGTTATTGTATTAGCTCTAGTACAGTAATCTAGTTATTTCAAAAATGTGTTTATACAGTATTTACATATTACCATGACATGATTACTTAAGAGCAGCTGAACCAAGTGTTGAATATTGCTGTGTCATACTGTCAGTAGTGTACCTGTTCATCCTCGTGTCATCTGATTTACAGATAGCCTGCGATTGTGTTTCTCAGAGATTAATCACATATGACAGTCATGTGTGGAGTTGGTGCAAACTGCTGATCTCCTCAATGAGACGTCAGCCTTCATCCCTCTGTCCACGCAAACCAGGACGCTCCCGTTTGAGGCAGTTTCATCACTCTGAATAGGGGTAATCAAAAATTAGACATTTTTTGTTTGGAAAAAAGTCTATGCTGGAATTTTCTGGAATGCTTAAGTACAAAATGTTAGACATTTTCCACATATTACATTAAAGGCCCTTTGTCTTACCAACATCACAGTTACATAGTTTCAGTGTAAGGTAATGGTGAGGTGAAACTGAGCTGTTTAGTATTCCGTTAAAAAGTAAAGTATCTGATGCATACAACAAGGTTTAAGTATATCTTGAACCTATTTCCATACTTACATCCTTGTTGGTCATACGCCGTTTCCCTGCCATTTCCTTCCCTTTAGCTCTCTCTTGTAATCCCAGATTCTCCATAATCAACTCAATCCTGGATGAGATGCCTTCCACAGAGCTTTCAAGGTGTAGAACTTGTCTGGACAATCTTTCATGTGGAGAGAAAGGTCATTCAGGTTTGGTTGACATTCATTGTCATTAATTTCTCTTTTTTGAATACAAGATAACTGAAGACATTTCTGAGGTTAAATGTAAAAGCTTTTCCCACCGTAGAAACTGTTCCAGATCCACAGAGGTATGACTGGAGTGGTTCTTCTGCTCATTAGATGCTACAGGAGGCTTCTCCAGTAATTCTTTCCCATAATTAATTCCCAGATTGTTGATTTCCGTGCAAAGAGCATCCTGAAGGAATGGGAAAACCATCATGAAAAGACAACGTTGCATTCATTCTCTTTTCAAGATAAACAAGATCAAAGTAAAATGTTAAAAAAATATATATCTTGTAAATCAAAACAAACCGTATAGACTATTACACAAACCCTCTTTTCCTCAAGCTCGATTTTCATCTTCTCTTGCTCATCTTCGTCTAGAATTTGGTTCCCATCACGGTCAAACCGTGAGAAGGCTGCAGATATTTCGTGATCGGCATGTCCCATCCTACGAGATCATCACAGAGGTGAGGGTTGCATTTAACACTAAAGTTAGCATGTGTTCTTCTTTTTGATATTTTGTCACTTACTCTTTCAGAGTTTTTCTGAAGTCCTTGAATTCAATTTCTCCAGATCCAGATCGTAGCGCTTTCTGAACATCTGATATTTTCTCCTTTTTAAGTTTCAGTTTCATAAATGTCTTCGTATAGCTCTGAATTACAAGAGAAAATCACTTTGGCTTTATTTCTTGTGAAACTTTATCCATAAATGTATCTTTTTTTACTTTAATCTGATTGCCTTTACCTGTTTGATGATGTCTGTAATCTGGAGCTCATCTTTTTGGGATGAGAGCTCTTCCTTAACCTCAGAATATGTATCATTGATGATGGCTAGAAACATGTTCTGAGGGACAGATACAAAAAGGATCATGCGAAAGCTCATTTCTATCCTTTTGAAATTAAGGATCTTGTGGAGCACAATGACTTACCAGTAGAACAAAAAAAACAAAGAACACATAGGTGACAAAGTAGATTGGCCCAAGAACTCTGTTAGCACGGTCGATGGCATTGTAATCAAAGTCTCCAAGAATAATCCTGAACTGTGTGAAGCTACAGAAAGAGGAAAAGGAAAAAATGACTGAATCATTAATGCTCAATCATCCTGTTTAAATATTTCCTGCTGTTGATTTGGACGCTTCTTACATGCATTTGACAAAGGTGCTGAAGGATTCAACCTCTGTTCCAAAGAGCAAATATCCAAGTTGAGCATAGGCAAAGAACACGATGAAGAACATAATGGCAAAGCCCAAGATATCTTTAGCACATCGACCCAGTGTGGAGGACAACTGAGTCATGGTCTTGTTAAAACTGATGTACTTGAAAACCTAAAGGACAAGAAGAAAAAAAACACAACCTTTTGGATGACACGAGAGCCAGATTTGAGTAAGTAATGTGTTGGTGTGAAAGATGTCAAACTTTACCTTGATCCACGCAAAGAACAAGTTCACTGCATTCATGTTGTTGTACTGTGTTTGCCAGAAGGCTAGAAATTCAAAATCAGCATAGATATCAGGATTTTCCAGTAGTTTGCCAAGCAAGTTGTCCACTTTGACAGTGCGGAAAATATTGAATACAATGGCAACAATGGCGAGCTGGGAAGGAGAATAATTTTACTTGTTTGAGTCCAAGAAGAATCAGCAAAAAGGACGTTTGAATCAAACAAGAATTACATTTTCTTACCATTATGACAACAATATCCAGTATGTTCCAGATGCTTTTGAAATAGGAGAACTTGTGTATACGCAACTCAAGAATCTCCTCCACAATGTAATAGAGGATGAATAAGCAGAAGACCATCTCGCAGCCGAGGATGAAGTAATCCCAGGTGGTGATGTAGCGAATCAGTTTGACTGTTCTAATCTGGTAGGAAGGGATCGCTCCACCGGTCGCTGGGATTTCAACCACCAACCTAAAAGAAGCGGATAAAACTTTGGTCAAGCAATGGACGGATACCAACCTGCTATTGTCGGTGGTGCTTTTTACCTAATGACGCAGAACATGTTGATGTTTGCGTTGTAAGTGGAGAAGTCGATGAAGACCACTCTTGTTCCTCGGTCTAGCCACAGGTTGTCCACCAGTTCCTTCAGTATGATGGCACTCTCCTCTTTGGTCTGCCCCAGATCTTGGTAGTATCCTCCTCCGCTGTATGTGGTCAGCAAGCCCCAGTGAGAGGAACCTTTGATCTGTTGCTCTGTGTGAAAGGTCCATCTGTGGAGGAAGAAGACAATTTTGCTGTAGTTCTTAAACTACAGACCCAAAGTACAACCCTGTAAGGAAAACGATAAGCGGCTTACGCTGTGCCATTGATGAGACCGAAGCTAAGGTCATCCTCCTTCTCCTCATTGTAAACATCAAAACATCCTGTGATCTCATCTCGGAAGTCGCTGTGGACCTTGCAGGAGTTGTTCATGATCTTGATCTGCCTCATTCTGGGGACTCCCAGCAGCATGTTCTCATAGTAGATGAAGGACTGGTCCCCGTGGTCCATGGACTGGTTATTGTACCATTTAGTCCAGTAGAGGCCATCTAGAAATGGACCCTGTGCATACTGTTCATACAAAGAGAGGGTGGAAGCAGTTTGAATTGCACGCAGAAGAAATTTCACATTATCCTTTATCAGTGGTTTCTCTCCGTTGTGAACATGGAAGAAATGAATATAGAGGAGAACTCACAGTCCAGAAGTCAGCCATGGTGCTAATGGACTGAAACTTAACCCCACTTTCGCTGGCTGTATTCACAAACAGATCCGTCATGGCTTTAGTGTAGTAGTAGGTGCTCGAGCTGGTCATACCGTATGTCACTGAAAGACAACGTAATCACATTGCTAATGCCCAGTCATTGATTCCTATCTGGCTTTACTCAGGTTCAGCCCTAAATGTTGCTCTATTCAGTGGTCTGAGATAAGACAACTCAGAGGCAGGCACGCATGGCCTCATTGTAGACTTGTTGTTTGGCTGTGTGTTGTATGTGACTGCAGTCAAATAGATCCAGATTAGAGGCCGTAATTTGTTTGAAGAGAGAGCAAGCTGGCCTGACGCAAATAGCCTCATCAAACAATGTAAATCTAACCCAGACAAAGCAACAATGGATGAGGCTAAAAGCTCTTATCGCTAAAAGGCAAGAGATGCCTATGTCCCTTTCACTGCGAATGCTCAGCTGCACAATGGCTTTCAGGCAGAGGGATGGGGAGGGCGTTTGTGACGCTTTTGATGGTAAATCAGCAGTCAAGATGTGCCCTATACAGTAACAGCCAAATGGTGAGCACTTCAACAAGTGATCAGAATTGCAAAGAACAAATAGTTGATTAAAATATACTAAAGCAGACAAAAGGTACATCAATACCAAACAAAATATACAACTGACTTCATTAGAAATACTCTAATGTGTTTGTCAAACCCAGAGATACATTTGAATTCTCTCTATCACCTGATGGTATGGGTCATTAATGTTTGAAAAGCATACATTTAGAATAACTGTATTTAGAAGTAATTTTCATGCTTGCACTTCAATTTAACAGGTTTCATGGCAATGCAAATCCTAGAAAGTAGAAAATTAAGTTTAGTTTAAATGTCTTTTTAAGATGTATTAAGCACTTTCCCGTGTAAAGGAAGTGCTAAGAATTGCTTGCATATACTGTTTGTCCAGGGTACTGAACATGATTTTTGAGTGCCAGGAATAGACACAGATGATATAAGTAGAATACTTACAGAGGCATATATCCACCAGGAACACCAGATAGACCAGTAACTCCCGTAGTGTGGTTCGCACAAACAGTTCTCTGTTGTTTGAGGTGTTTTCAGTCAATGTTGTGCCCCATAAGCCTACGGAAAAAATATAGTTAAAGATATGATGTAGAGACTGTGTTTTAAAGATTGTTCACACAGATGGTGTGTTGACTTTGATCCTGGGTTGAAACAAAGTAGGATGCTCTATTAAAGACCTGCATTGATAAGACAACAAGATGGCCCATTTTAGATGCAGTCAAGGTGTCATCCATGCTCATTAAAGTAGTTGTGATGGCAGAGCAGAAATACTGTTTAAAACTCAGCTCAGTGGGCTCTTACCTTTAATAAACGAGCAGCAGCCTCTTTGTTTCTTCACCAGGCCGTGGTCAGAGGATGGAGGCTCCTCTGGGAATGGGCTGAGCCCGTCCAGTTTGTACATGCTGTCCATGGAGCCCTGGTAGGGGGACTGGGGGTTGTAGATGGTGCTTACAGCTCTGGGCAAAGGTGGAGGGGTGTCGCAGAAGCCCTGGTTTACCCAGGCCCCATTGCCCATGCTGTCCAACTCGCACTCCACCTGTCCAGTCAGGTGGCTGTCGGCCCGGTTGTTCAGGCACTTCATCCTGGTAGACGCCCGCGTTTGTCTTGTATGGCCTGCTGGAGTTTAGATCAGAGAGGAGAGTGAAGCAGAGCAGTGTCTGCAGCTTTTGAACACCTGCTGGAGAGATGATTATAAAGACTGGATGACATCAGCTCTGTTGGAGGAGGAGCTCCTGGTCCTCTGCTGGACCGTTTGCAGTCTTGAGATTGAGACCAAAAACAGTGAAGCAATAAAAGGTGTTGTGCAATCACAACATGGACATACTTGTATCTCCTTTTGCATGGGCACACAGCAAGGGTTAACCAAATACTTCACTGTTGTTCAGTGGTATAATCTAATCCCTTAACCAATAAGACCTCATATCTGATCTTTAGTCTGTTTCAAACTTGGGGATATTTTTAGACGTGATGAATAAATAAATGAAATCACCACAAAACAAAACATGTGAAATTAGTGCACATGTCAACTGTCTGCCTCCCTCTCACTGACAGCCCTCCTTCAAACTGACAGTGAAGAGCTGAAATAATGAAAACACCTTGACAAATTTAACTCCATTCTACAGTGGGGATCTCTACGACACCACATATCGTACGACCTAAGATCCAGCTGTGCTGGAAGGGTAAATAATTAAGCAGTTAAAAGACATTTTAATTTGTTTTGCCCTCTCAATTACTTCCATGCTGAGCACATTGTTGTCACTATTGATTAACCACTCATCCAATAACGTGCTCCTATAGAGGAAATCAATTAATTGCATGTCGATTATATTTTCTGTCGCCAACTGTTTGCGGCTTGTGTCTGAATTAATGAAGAGCGTAATTGCAGTGTCAGGGATGGTCTCCACCTCATTACCATTACGCACTTTTGACTCTGCCATCTATTCATTTTTGACATGCCAACTGTCAGAAAGCGTTTATTAGGTATGCAAACATTCAACATGGCATATGAATCACTGCGACCATCTGTATCAGTGTTTGGCACCTCGTCTATCGCTCAAGTCTCTTCTGCTGTCAACGCAACAAGCCCCCTGCAACACTTATCAAATGAGTATTTAAGTGTTCACGCTAACACCAATGATTAGTTAAGCAGACTAATGAGTACTTTAGCTATATGTGAGTTTGTGTTCTTTGATTTGGTGACTGATACTGTATCTTGTGTCTCTTTATGTGTTTATTTTAGGCAGTTGGAGGCATTAAACCAAACAGGCTTGAACATGAGATTACATAACAATATAACAACATATAATTCCAAATATTACCACCCAGCTCAACTGCATTAGTGTTATTATCAGGTGGACAGTACAGTTAATGCACTGCTGTAGATGTGTTATACTCGGTGCAGATAGAGTTTGGGTCCAGCTATGGGCGTTCATGCTTCGGTGGCTCTGAACAGAGCGATTACACACAGCCATTACCACACAATAGAGTTTAATTTCTGCTCCCCCTCTGAAGCCGTG
Source organism: Chelmon rostratus (assembly GCF_017976325.1). Taxonomy (NCBI): domain Eukaryota; kingdom Metazoa; phylum Chordata; class Actinopteri; order Chaetodontiformes; family Chaetodontidae; genus Chelmon; species Chelmon rostratus. The sequence continues at coordinate 6,585,154 of NC_055668.1, read as the reverse complement.
GCAGGATCTGGCACACAGGCTTCCTTAATTTGCTGTGGCTTGTGCCACCATTCAAACTTTTTCAAATCTGGAACAATCACTTTTCAGTGGCTGATGATTGCCATTTAAATCTGTAGCTGTGTGGCTCCAACAATGGACAGTTGTGGATCATATGGCATCCTGGACTACGCCGTTGCACAATTGAGTCAGTTTAATTCTTTTAAACTCCAATATGTGTTATTTTTATGGGGAATTTCTGAAAATTGAATAGTTAAATGATTGTTCTTCTCCCCTCAAAATTTTAAATGTTTCGATTCTGGTTCCCCGCTGACGTAAAAGTGTCTTATCTCAGAGCCCAGGAGCCCAGGACAAAAGGATGATTTATTCCCCAGGGTGCAGGGTGAGGCAGTGCAGCAGACATGAGCTGCCATTACTCCTACTGAGAACCTGACACACACAAAACAAAGCAGCTGTAAATTAGTCATTCTCCTTGATAGCCCTTTTTTTATACCACACAAAGGAGACAAAGCGAGATTAGAGTTAAGAGCTAGATTAGAAAGTGTCCAATGAAATGAGACAACAAGTAAAATGTACTGTTGTGTAATTGCTCTATTGAACTTTTCAGTATGTCGGGGTTTTATTTTAAACTATCAGAGTATAGAGAGTATGCAAATAGATTTTTTGTCTGTCATGTCTAAAAAATCCCACATTTTTCCATCACAATTGTGTTATAGCTGAACCCAATAGAGAAGATAATAAAGAACCAGAGAAAGGCTTTGTCATACAAAATAGTTTTTTATTTTGGATTAAAAACTATAATTCAACAAAATAGTGTCTGCATGTGAAAAATAACATCTATTTTTCAACTCTACAAACATGTACTTACACTTTGACAAAATAGTTACATATTGATTTTAACTGTGCAACTAAGACCACAATGATTTTCTCAGAATCCATTGAACATTGCACAACATTTTCGGGCCATATCAAAATAACTGATAAAAATACACCATTGCCTGTATCTTCAGTACAATCTACATTTCTTTCATTGCTATACTTTGAACAAAAAGATGCTCAACATTGCTGGGTTTCCTAGCAAAAATAAAAAAGACTCCAAGCAGAAGTAGAAGCCTCTTTGATTGTCATACAAAAATACAAAAAGAAAATAATGCAATACAAATGTATTTACTGTCTCCTAAATTGAAGGAAAAATATTCACATTGGCATTCACATCCAACAACAGGACTGATTATCTACCACATGGCAGCAGTTTATGCGTGGACCTGATGGCCTTCAAACTGATATGAGAACGATGAGTGGGTGTACTCCTGTCCAGTCGGAGAGTCGTACCTCATGAGGCACGGGTAGTTTTCAGGCTGCACGCAGTCGAACTGCAGGTCCAGCCACTGCCTGTGAGGAGCGTTGTGCCTCCTGGCGTCTGTCAGGATCCGGTTTAGGGCCATGATGTAGCTGAGGGCCATCTGCAGAGTTTCATACTTGGAAAGCTTTTTGTCCTGGCCCCACTGGGGGACAACTTTACGCAGTCGATCAAAGGCCGTGTTCAAACCCTGCATCCTCTTCCTCTCTCTGGCATTGGCAGCCATCCGCCGCCTCGTGGCAGTCTCATATTTCTCTGGGCTCTTGGAGTCTGGTTCTGAGGACTCAGATCCAGAGTCAGTGCAGCTGGGTCGACGAGTCTTCATGATTTTTGGTTGGAGGATCAAACGGGTGTATGTCCTCAGATCAGACTGACTCTGATAAATCTCTTGATTGGTATCTGAGAAGTTTCCTGTTTCAGGGGGTCCTCAGAGGTCTCGTCAGCGTCACAGTCTGGCTGATGTCCAAGCTGTGTGTCCTCTGGGCTGAAATATTTGTAACTCCAGATAGTGGACAGCCTGAAGAGTCCAAGGTGTCTGTGATGCTGGAGACAGTGAGGGAGCAGCTTTTATAAGACGGAGCAGATGAACAGGTGGCAGCAGGTGGAGTCCCTGCCCTCTCCCCCCATCCTCAATATTGCTCATAGAGAAACACACCCATGCAGACTCATAAACACCCACACCCACTCTCAGCATACACACACAGACACACTCATATATGCACACTCAGCACACCACACACACACACACACACACACACACGCAAACAAAACCTTAATGAAATTCCAATTATCTTGGGCTGGGCTATCTGGCCGTGGCTTCACTCAGAGCCATGTGTCACAAACACCAAAAGTCTACCATCTGGTAGCTCACCACAGCTGATGGTGCAAACAGACTTTTAAAAGGTTAAGATTCTGGATATTTCCCAGTTAAGCTTACATTCCCACAAATTCTGTAAAATCACTAAAAACCTACTAATTATCTGTTTAAGGCTGTTAATTAAGCATTTGATTAAGCAGAAAATTGACAAATGATGACATAGAATTACTGTGAGTTGCTGCATCACAAATGTTGCTTTCATTTTTATCTCATTTAAAATTCACTATACTGTGTCAAAGAAAGAAATTAAAATTTGACTCATTGTATATACAAACACACAGTATCTTGCCTCTTTGCACAATATATTAAAACATTTTCTATCTCTTAATATTTATAGTTCAAATGTTTCCTCATAAAATGTAACATTTTTATTTGAATTTTTTGAATAATGTGTGAGTCAGTCTTTGTTATATCAAGCTGCTGTGTGACAGTCATAAATATGTAGGTATCACATCTTAATATCTCATTTATTCAGAAATTAAATGGCTATACTTTCGAATTCCTGTAAATTTAATAGGTTTTAATTAAGTTACATAAGGCACCAAGAAGTCCCCTTTCACTTCCCATGTAACCGGTCTCCATGTGATAATAACCATAATCTGAGATTAGCCCGAGGCAACAGAAGTGGAAGTGTGGTCTGTAACCTGAGGGATTTTAACAGCACATCGGGGGATTATGGCTCTCAAACAATATGGGCCAAGATGGTGTACAGATTACTGCACCATGTGAGAGTTCAGGAGCAGTTTGTGCACAGATGAAATATGAAATCCTCCACAAATGTATTCTACTTTATTTATTAAAAGTACATTAGTCTGACAGGGCGCATGTCAGTTCTGTGCTCGTAATGGATCGCAGTATGTGGGATGCATTAATGTTCCGTGTTTACTTGGGACCACACGAGAAATAAATAATTGATCTGTGTAGTGGTCCGAGAAAATGAGACAGACAGAATAATTTGTCTGTCTGTCCTTCCCATCTGCCAACATTGAATTCTGTAATTCATGAGGATGGATCCGGACATGTGACACACACTCAAACACACAGTCACCCAAAGCCACACAAACAACGACTGTCTTTTGACCATGCTCTGCTTATTGTTATACTTTCAGCTCAAATAATGGTCTCTGAGTTACACTTTGAGGTTTTGTGTTTATCTTAGAAAAAGATGCATAGAATCTTACTGATTTCTTATAAACGACCACTTTATAATTCTATTTTATTACTTTTTGCAGAGAAATACTGTACTTTTTACTCCAATATGTTAATAGTTCAACTGTAGTTACCGGTTTTTTACATACACAATAATAAGATAATAAACTATATGCTATATACGTATCCTACCCAACAATATACAACTTCATTAAAATTGGTACAGTCTTGACCAGCTACTAAATTGAAATACTGTTTACACATTAATGCACCATGACAATTTTGCACTATAAAAGGGAGCCTATTCTGCATACTTAAATACATTTTGACTAATACTATTTTTAATTTCAGTAAAATGTGAACACAGGACTTTTTTACTTCTAATGGAGCACTTTCACACAATAATATTGCTTACGTTTACAGAAGTAAAGGATCTAAATATTTCTTCCACCTCTGCTGCTTTATTTTCTGGCGTCATCCTTTGTCAGGAACGACATGTAGCTCCTGTCACTGCATTGACAAACTCAAAGCTTGGGTGTAGAGGCAGGTTATGAATGATTAATCACTGTCAGAGGCCTAGAATAATGCCTGTCTCCAGTATTGGGTCATGGACACAAGCTGATGCTGTCTGGTCATTTTGGGATGGACTGGTTAGCTGTGCAATTAGGCATATAATCCCATCTACCAGTTGGTTCATTGATTACAGATTGATGTAGTTTGCCAGCTGCTGCTTGTCGTGTCTGAGGGCCTCGTCTCAGACGTGGCCCAGTCCTTCCGTGTCTTCCGTCCTTTTTTCCCCTTTTTTTTTTTATTACAACCCCTCACGTGATTGGCTTGTCTGAGCACCGGTGGCTGAGCCATGTCCTCTGTCAAAAGCCATATGTCACAACTGAGGAGTGACCCGTCTGCTCTGACAGAAACGTGTACCCCCATAAATCCAGCTCTCCTTATGGAGAAATGGAGATTAGGGCACAAAGCGTATGTTTCAGTACAGGGGAAAGTGTAAGAAAGGATTCTCCCTGCATGTATGGCTTGACCTGATAAATCTCATTATCACCACAGGATTACTTTTAAAAGAGCTGTGAATAAGCTCATACTTAATTTTAAAGACAGAGTGAGATAAGTCACAAGTGTGCTAATACTTTTGGACTTGTGGACTTTTATTGCTGGTTTTGTAACAAACTTTGAGAATCTGGACTTCGAACATTGTTGTGTTGATACTGCAGTAATGAGCCGAGTACACGTATGTAAAACAGATTTTGTCCTGGAAGTTGGATTTTTTTAAATAACAAACAAAACATGAACAGCTCATTCAGAGACCAGAGATATTTACTACTGAGCAACACATACAGCACCGAGTTAACAAGCAGGCCTGGCAGCTGGTCAAATGAGGCTCCGAGTCTAATTAGGTCACGTAAGGTGAATGTAATTTCATGCCTATTTGAACCCTCTTCCCCTCTAATTGGACTGATTAGCAATGCTTAATTGGCTACTGAGTTTTCCTATTTGTTTTGAATTTGGCACCAGTTTAAGATAATAGGGCTCTGATTACAGCACAGTCAAAACAAGCTCTCAGCAATGACAGCAGAGATTTAGAGTTTAACCCACACTGATATCAGAGGTAGCAGAGTGAACTACCATTAACCTATTTCAAAACATTCTACGTCAAATTCTGAAAAACCTTAACATGAATAATCTTTACATCATGCACGAGACACTGTGATACTGCAATAACTACCTGTTCCAGCAAAGTGAACACAGCACTGGTTTGAATAAATATAACTTTATTCTGATTAGGACAAAACTATTTTACAGTGTGCAACTTTACATCAGTTTGAGTATGTGCTTTCAAACTTTTCTTCAATGTGTTTTCAAACTGACTTGAATTTATCTGAATCAAAGTTCAATAATAACCTCTGCAGGACACATTTGACACCAAAAAAAGGAGACTTTTGACTTTAGACTTTTAGTCTAATCTGACTCGCGCCTCTGATAATACATCTCAGACTATAGATGCAGTCGAGATTAATTTTTGTTAGTACAAAGATGAACTAAATCACCTGAAAGTAGAACAAAAATTCTAAGTGTTTGTGTTTCAACTGTTGTACTAACCATGAATCAACCCACCTAACAGCTTGTTATTATTATGACTGTGAGCAGCACATTGTGTTTCTTAAGTTATACATTATTTCATCTTCGATAGCTGTTGGCATGCATGCACATAAAAAAAAAAACATGGTGCAAAAAATGTGAGCCAGTGATGAACGTCAAGACATGATGTAGTTAAATATAGAAAGAATCCCACCTTGCTGGAGCCACTTAAATAAACTGATCTAAATGGCACATTCAGATGTCTATTAATACACTATAAGCTATTTCTGACTATTAATAAACAATAACTTACAACTACATTTAATATAAACTTTAACAGAAACGTTTACTATCAGTACTGTATATATGACTTGCAATACAAATCAGCGGTGCCGGGACCACTTTGAAAATAGGACTACCAATTAAGAACAGAAGTTATCACCAACATTCAGCAACCTGATTATGATATAGACAATAAACCTGTCAGAGATCATTATTCAACTCCACTGATGGCTCATGAGCTAAGACTTTGTAAATCTGTCATTTTTTTCCTGTATGTGAAACACTCTTCATATGACTGGAGTAAATAGGAATGGTGACAAACCCACTATCAGTGCTGATAGCTTAAACACAATAATTTTTTGCCATTCTGTTCTGAATGTATCACTTCAAAAGCATCACACAAATCACATGACAGCCTGCTCAGATCGTCACTCTCCTTTTAGCGCTCTGCGGCTGTGGCCTCAGAGAGGTCACGGAACATTCTGGGAAGCCCCTGAGGGTCACCACGCTGGAGTGTTTGCAGACCGCTCACAGCTCCTCACTCTCCAGCATGGCCTCAGGAGGGGAGCTGGAGAAGAGGATGGGGCTGGTCTCCGATGTGGGGAAAGCTGACTTGATGTCGAGCCCCTGGCCTGTCAGAGCTGCGTAGCGGCTGCCTGTGCGTGGAGCCTTCTTCATGGGTGCAGGGATGCTCTGATGCCACTGAGCTGAAGGTGCAGCAGATAGCTAGTATTACTACTCGGTGCTTAAAATGTGGCACATGTTAATAAAGCTGATAATTACGCAGCTATGCGGAATATTAACCGTAGATATCAAGCCTGCAGGTGCAGGAGACAATTCCAGCTTCGTTTTTTGCTGACACCGTGTACCAGCCAGCATCGTCTTTTGTTGTTGGCTGGATAAGGAGACACACGTATCCCGTTGCATCCTGGGTCATGCTGAGGTAAACAGATAATGGAGAATTACTTTGAATTCCAATACAGATCTATAAAGACCTATAAAGTTGTAATGCATGGTAGTGACACAGCTGCACGGACAGGTTCAAAAATCCCACTAACCTGATTCTGTCCTTGGTTTTAGAAATGGTTTCATTGTCTTTCTTCCAGAAGATGAGTGGAGGGGGCATACCCACCACCCGACACTCCAGCCTGACTGGAGTTCCCTCAGGAATTCCCATGTTCTGCAACTTCTCCAAGAACTGGGGAGGATGCTTCATTTCTTTCTCTAAAGTTGATAGGACTTAGATTACCGGAACTTCCAAACAGGACACGGGACATCACACTAAAGTATTCAACTGATGTGTGTACCATAGATTGTCTCCAGTCCTTACCCACAACTTTCAGTTCTAGACTAAAGGAACTCTGGCCAGCTTTGTTGCTCGCAATGCATGTGTATGTGCCGGCGTCATTCTGCGTCAGAGGATCGATGACCAGAGAATGGACGCCGTTCTCCCGCACCAACATCTTGTGGTACAAGTCTGGATAGATCGGCCTCCCGTTGGCCAACCACATCAGCTCTGGGTTGGGTAGGCCGCTCACCTAGAAGACAAAACAAAGTTTAAAGTAAGGTGAGGCAAAAATGCAGTACTGTCGAGATTGTATTAGATGCCAGGACCTGCTGCCTACCTTACAATCTAGTCTACAGAGTCTTCCTTCGTGAGCCAGCATGTCCCCTGGAGCCTGGAGGAAGTGGGGCTGAAAAAAGCGCTCCTGGGTTTGCTCACCTTCAACTTCCTGTATGCGTGCTCGCACCCTGCGTGACGCGAGGAGGTGAGCAGAGCATGTTACTGAACAGTTTGACATTAATTCATGTCTGTCTTTGTCATGGTGCATGGTAGCATTTTAGATACACTTGATCCCAAAATACCATTATTTTCAGAGTGGAAAATCAATAACTGGCTGTTTCCTCATGCTGCAGAGGGATTCTTCTTACCTCTGCAGATCACACTGCACACTCAGTCCTGCTCACCTCTGAGAGTGAATAGGTGTCATTCGGGTTCGGGGAGGTCCCGTTTGAACTATCAAATGACCCGAGCAGCTGATTCGTCCCTGAAGGCCATTAAATAGCAAACAGTAAATCAGATTTAGCAGCAGGGGAGAAGGTGTTGACAGCATGAACAGGAAGCTGAGTGTGCAGTATTACCTGTGGATTAGCTGCCATGACGGTGTAGTTGCCATCATCATCATTGGTCGTGGACTCGATATGTAAAGCACAGGTCCCATCTCCCTCTCTTATCTTCTTGTAATGGATGTTCTTCCTTAAGATCTGCTTGCCATCCTTGAACCAGTAAACCTGATAAAAAAATGTGAAGGATAAACATGAGGGATTGAAGTGAAAGAGCATGCTGTCCTTAGTGCAGCACAGTTGTTGGCCTCTCACCTTTGGAATGGGTATCCCCACTAGTTTACATGAGAAAGTGACAGGCACACCTTCCATGGCTCTGAAGTTCTTCAGTTTCTTGTCAAATATGGGTGCAATACATTTTCCCGTAGGGACGTCATCGTGCTGCACCTCATCGTCCGACTCCTCCACCGGCGTTCGCTCCAAACGGAATTCGATCTCGTTCATTAGCCGCTGCTCAAAATTGGACACTTTGTACTCCTGGAAAAGGAAAACCACTACATAAAAGTAATCGCCACAGTAGAAGTCGCATTGCTGGGTGCACCATCTGTCTTTGTGGCTGCACCACATTTCCCTGAAAACTGCTGACTACAATAACATGCATATATTTAAAATGGACACATACCACACATGGGATAAGCAGCAAATGCTCGTGGAGAAGTATGCAGTTATCAGGAACACAAGACAACGTGCATCTATTTACCACATAGCAACAGTGGTATAAAGTAACAATCTATAACTCAAATGTCAACGCAAAAAACGATTGTGACTTTAAACCACTTGGAGATAAGGCTCATGCAATGGCATCTGGCTGACAGTAGCGCTCTTGGTTGGTAAAAACATGTTGCTCATCCAACCAAACAAAGTAAAGCTGAAGGTAAAACAGAGAACAGAGGAAGATGAACTGTACAGGCAAACTGAAATGTTGATGAAGATCATTTCTAGACATTTAAGCACAGTTTTTGATTCATATTAAGAGCTTCTTGATAGCATTTTCATCTATGGGCTAGCAGGAAGACAAAACGGTATCTACTGCATAAGTGCAGGTTTGTGAGTTGAGCTCAGAAAAGTGTTGCGAAGAAGAAGAAGGATGAGGTCGTGTTCGTCTTGTGGGAAAGTCTTAAATGCAAACAGGAGAAAGGGGCTGCAAGCTTCAGAGGGGAAAATGTAAAATGAGTTAACTGATAACTTGAGACTACAACACTACACAACAGTAGGGTTGTTATATTTCATTAGTTCAATTAATTTTAACCCTAAAATATATATTTTTTAGATTATTAGTGTGGGTTATACTGTATATTAGTTAACAGAAGCTCGAATGCTTGATTAGAGATATGGATTAACCATGGTATTTAGATAGGTATATAAGAATATCCAAAGTTATGTAATCTAGGTCTGAAACATTTTAATAACCCATACAGCGTTGAGCAAAGCAGTGCTTGGGACGGGAGGATCCTTGTACCTCATCATAGTTAATGACAGTAGCAGGAATGTTTGGTCCAAGGGGTCTGCTCGCTGTTTTCCCCTCAATACTCAGCTTCTATGAGAGGATAGGGATGGATGATGAACACCAACAAAAGACACACATACACATGTACTGATGGAATAACGCACAAGCTGCTGTTGTTAGCATGCGTATGTTGTTACGGTGCATGGACACACACTGATGAATAACCATGAATGACTGGGGAGGGAACAATGGCTGATTGGTTGTCCTGAGTTGAAACGAGGGCCAGTCATCTTAAAATGTATACATGAGTAGAAAAGCTGGTGACATTGGTTAATATCCAGTCTACTTAATCATTAAAAGTATAAAGACTAAACAGTAAGTTAGTTAAAACTTTGCGATCACACCTATTCTGCCTATGTTAGGTCATTTATCAACATTCAGTAGTCAAATATCTGGAGCAGGGATGTAATGGAGCCTGAAATCAACTTTATTTTTAAAAACTTCAGTGCACCCACCTTCTGGGCTGAGCTCTTGTAAAACACTTTTTTTTTGTTTTGTTTATTCAAGTAGTTGCTGGATTGAATTGTTTTTGCATTTACTCACCATTACATCACTGCAATCGAAGCAGTCAAAAAGGGAGAAATCAATCAGAGCGGCAGAGCTGGTAACGACTTAGTACCTGCTGATGTGCAAAATGTTGAGTATCGTCTTTAAATCGAAGCCTTCTCTCAATGTCATGGAGGAGAATTTCTTTGCTTTCGCGAATGTCTTCAGTTGACGAGAGGCGCACCTTTGGTACGTTCTTTTTCATCCTGACGAGACAGAAGGGAAAATGTGTCGGAGCATGTGACAGTTAAACGTCGATACAATACCAGTATAAAAAACACGATACACGATTCCTCTTTCGATACCACAGCAAAAGGAAAAAAACATTTTAGGTAGACAAAATAGGATGTTTTTTCTTTTTTTTTATGGATTAACAACCTGCACACAGTGCTGCTACTGAAAAAGCCACTGAGCACTGACCAACACATTTGCAGTGATGTTAAGGACCAGTTGATTTTCCTCCTGTTCCTCCCTGATAATAGATCTTTATTTTAAATACTATCTGCTATCTTAACAGAGATAATGTTGTTTTAAACATGTGGTATTGAAAAAGTATCAAAGTATCGTTACTCTTGACAACCTTAGTCAGAGAAGGCGTACCCTAAAGGAGCTCCCCTGGGCAGGCCCATTGAGTTGGTGGGCTGACTTGGGGTCAGGGACGGCAGAACGGAGCTGAGGAACGCCACAGGGTTTTGAATGGGGCTTGGGGTGGAGCTGCTGGAGGTGGGAGACGATGCCTGGGGAGGTGACTGGGCTCGTATGGCGAAGGTGCTGTTCAGGAACGGCGCTGACCCTGGTGTGGGTGAGGACACAAGGGAAGGAGGGCTGGTGGCAGACTTGAGCACCCTCGTGGGGAAAATCCTGGGTGGCGGGGAGAATGGCGGGAGAGTGGGGGAGCTTGCCGTGGAGGAGTTGAGCTCAGCAGCCAGCTCGTGGAGCAGAGGGACTGGCGATTCTGTTGGGGAAGGACTCCTAACAGGTGAGAAGGTCTGAGCAGCTATGAACTCTTTAGGCCGGGTGTAGTTGAAGGTCTGGGAGGTGGCTGTGAGGTTCATGAGGGAGGCGTGGGTGCTTCTCAGTAGTGGAGCCGGAGATGTGATCTGCTGTAAGGCTGGGGTTGAATCTGTAGGGGCTGTACTAAGCTTTGGTGCAGGAGGAGAGAAAAAGTTGGGCGTGGGTGCAGTTCTGGCTAGAGCTGCAGGGGACAGGTTGAGGTGGGAGGCATGGATGGTGTTCATCTGGGTTACAGGAGCTGTACTGAGAGGAGGTGCTGTTTTCAGCTGTGGGGCAGGTGGGGGGGAGGTCACCAATGAGGAGGTCTTTAGCTGGGGAACTGAGGGAGGGGAGCTCAAAGGAGTGGCAGGAGAAGTATTGAGAAAGGGTGAAAAGGTGGTGGGGAGTGCTGGAGCAGAGCTCAGAGGAGGGCCAGGGGGGGCGTTGGCCATTGCAGGTGCAGAGTGGGGTGTCTGCTGTGGGGGCGCCATGGTGTTAAGGAAGGGCTTTAAAGGTGGCGGATTGTGTTCACGGTGCATTCGGGGAGACCACAGCGGACCTTCATGAGAGCTTTGGACCTCTGGCTGGACCTGGATCTGCATTGGGGGATGGGACTGAGGCTGGATGTGGGTTTGGGTCTGCGGTTCGGTCTCCTGCTGCTGCTCCATGAGGACCTGGTTGTGCAGAAGCTGGAGCTGGGCTGGGTCCCTGTTGATTAAAGCAAAACCGAAGTTGCTACCAAAAGAAAAAAAAATTGACACTATACATGGTGAAAATGAGAGAGGCTCAGTGCACTGCTCTCATAAATTAAGTCCATGCAGTAAACCCCAGCAGGAATGAGCCAAAGTCAGCATGAAGAATACTCTGCCCTTTTATGGGCTACCAACAAGTAGCCTACAAACAAAACACTGTCCAAGCCGGAGACACTTTCAGCTTTCTTCCAAACAGTTCTCTTCTATTTACCATCAGATTACTGCAAATGTAGTCAGACTAAACAATATAGGACAAATTGTCATATTCATCGTTCTGGTTTAAACCTATGATGCACAAAAACAAGAGCAAGCAACTAATCAAACCGTGCAGGAGCTTTACAGCATTAACTGAAATATCAGATGAACATAAATATATAAAAGTCGACTTACAAATAGAAAATGCCATCCTTTGTTTTAGAAAGCCTGAAGGTCCACATTTGAAGTCCGCATGCATTCATTTATGAATTGCCAGTGATTACAGCTGCTGGTTGAGCCAGTGGAGGAGGAACCTCCCACCTCTCAATACAGCCTGTCAGATTCACTCTGATGCAGAACATAAGATGCTTTGGATAACCCATTTACAAAATCTCTTTTATCCCACTACATTGCTGCAAACTGTTGCACAGAGTCTCATCTACTTGTTTTTCTGCTCTACTCACAGTTTGGGTTTCGCCCGCACTGGTGGTGGTTCTTTGTTGACTGACATCTGAGCGGTGTCTTCATCAGACTGACTGGAGGGGTCACTTTGTTCATCCTCTTCATCCTCAGGCAGTTTGAAGTGCACACGCAGACCGACTCTGGAGCTGGAGCGCGGGTCTTTGTGGTTCGTCAGGGTGCCTGTCTTTAGGCAGGAGTTAGGAGGGGGGTCAGGCAGGGGCACCACAATGGGGCTCCCATTCTGATGGTTTGAGGTCCCCTTGACTCTGGGGCTCGAGTCAGTTGATGTTAATAAAGGTTTGGACCCTTCCTTCTCGGCCGAAGTCTCAAACGCAGATGGAGAGGTGAAGGGTTTTGGGTATGAGAGCGCCTGCCCGCTGCTTTGAGGTTCTGGACGTGCTCCACTGGATCCAGAAGGGCCCTGGTGGAGGCAGGAAGGATCTAAGTTTGGGGTGCTGGTGCTGAGAGAGTTGAGGCAGGAGCTGCTGCTCAGGCTGGAGGGTTCCAGATTGGGTAGACTGGTGCGAAGGGGGTCTGGACGCAACATGCTGGAGATGTGGGGGTCAAGATGGAGGGTGCTGGTGTTTAAGGGGTCCAGGCGTAAGGTGCTAGAGATGAGCGGGTCTAGGCGAATGGTGCTGGAGTGGGGCTTGATGCTGTTGGTCGCAGTAACCTCTAGATGAGGGCTTACAGTGGGAGCTGATGGGGAAGGTTCTTGGATTCGACTGGGTTCCAGCATTAAACTGGTGTAAGGCCTCATGTGGTTGCTGCTGCCATTGCCTGATGAGAACCAGAGAGTTAGACATCAGTGATTTCACTTCAATACGAATACATGACAGCTGTTGATGTTTTTGTAAAGTGAAACAGAAATGTTACCTTTGACCCTTAGTGCAGCAGTGCTGGACACGGTTCCATACTTGTTGCTTGCTGTGCAAGTAAACATCCCCGAATCTTCTGGAAAGACCTCAGCGATGACCAGAGTGCATATTTCCTCTAGAGGCACAAAAGTGATACTCACATAATCAGGTTGGTTTGGTATGACTGCATCATAATCATTTCTCATCTAGAGAGAATTTTAATACAGTGAGGAAAGATACATGACTTGTGTTTCAAATGCCCAGCAGTGGAGTGTCTTTGTGTCACTGGGGCTGAGAGTCTATCTGCAGTTAAGGCAGGTTGGAGTGATCTGCCATGGTGGTTTGATACAGGATGAAAGACTGCCTTATATGGTCCAGACTCAGGGAAAAAGCAGCCCTGGCTTATGTACAGGAGAAGAGCAGAAGCCTGAGCCAAGGACTATAAACACTTCTGCAGAGTAATATGTACACACTGCGGCATCATACACAGACAAGCAGCTGCTTTGGTGCAGTCAACACTTGTGTTTTTGACAGACGAAGATTTAATGAAATCTGTACCTGATTCAGCTGGAGATCTGGGCTCTGAAACAGAAACAAGTACCAGAATCATTACAGAGCTGCAGTAAAGTGCAACAGCTGAAGTTATGACTCAAGAATAAGTAGCACTTCTCTGAGACTAATCATTATCGCTGATCATGCGCTACAGTCATTTGATGCAAGAAGACTGTGTCAATGTGAGAAATGCTTCAACACTCTTTTTTAAAAATATGATGCAAATACAATATTACACTGTTTAAACCGTACAGATTTATGCAGCCTTTACCTTCAAATCTTTTTCAGCAGTATCAACTTATATTTATGTCTCAGGACATTCTCAGTGGCCTCTCCATGGAAATACAATATACTAACAGCCTTTTGAAGCAAAGTGTAAATCTTAAAGACCCCCATCCAATGGAAATCAAGTTTTTAACCTTGTTAACATGTTCATTTGTTTTTTATTTGCTGAGCATTTCCACCTTGGACCTGCAGTGAACCAGTGACAGACTCGGAAACACGGATTCAGACCACCCAGGTTTCATACGTCACACACCTCAGGAACCAATCCCGTCAACCTGCGGGGTGGGGCTACGGTGAAATGAGGGGTGTCAGAGGAGAAGCCAGGTGTAGCTACGTGTTGGTATTTTGAAGGCTAAGTTTCAATATTTTCAAACGATGGCAGAGACGTTTCCTGTTTTTGGTTACAGAGTTACAAAAGAAGAGCTGCTGAGCCTTCATTTCTTACTAAGGGATCTGAAAATTAAACCTGAATTAGAAGACCACGATAATTCTGATTCTTCTTCAGAATCACTTTCCGGTTTGAACATGTACATACGGCTGAATTCCTCCTATATTACAACTTGCCATCGTGTTGCAAGCAAAACAAAAGACAAGCAGAAGTTTGTGTGTTTGGTGTGCAGACACACTCGAGCTGCAGGCAAGCAGAGGAGACATGGGTGGAGATAGAGGTGAGGGCAAAGGTGTAGAGTTACGTCTATGCCACTTTAAGGCATGAAGGGATTTTTTTCATGTGAGGAACTGTAATGTAATATTGATGAACAGTTCTGATGGGGTTTAATCAATAATTTGGTTTTATTTATTATAGCATCACCGTGTTTTTATTTTCTTGTCTGATCACCAAGTGTTTTAAGAGACAAAGGAAATATATTTGAATTAGACTCAATGCTAAATGGACCTATTTAAGATGCAGTTCAGGTTTTAGATCTTGAAATTCCAGAAACTCCTACTCTTTATGAAACAAGGCATGTTGGATGTGGCTGCAGCAAAAATCCAGACAAAACAACTCTCACAAAAAGTGCATCCAGGCCATTTGCACTTTCAATAGAACAGCAGTGAGCAGCAGCAGAGCTTACTTTTCTGCAAGATCCTGAAATCAGGAGAGTCCTCTATGATTTTTCCCTCTCTGTACCAGTCCACCCGAGGTGACGGGACCCCTTTAACACGGCACTCTAGCACCACCAGCTGGCCTTCTGATGCAAGGAGGTCCTGCAGGCTCTGCAGGGACAAGACAGGCTCTATGTTACATCAGTGAAGACATGACAGACAGTAGCAGTATACATCCCTTTGAGAGTGGCTCTACCTTTGTGAATACCGGGGCAGCCATGATAGGTTGACCGTTCAACCCTTGTAGATAGCTGTGGTTGGAGGTTTGACTCTGAAGATAAACCCACAGCGGACATGTTGGTTAAAACATACAAAACTCATCACTGAACAAAAATCATAGTGGAAAGAAGCAGCTCTTCTACCTCAGGTTGGGGTGTTTGTATCGCGGCTGACGGGCCAGGCAGCACAGACGAGACCACTGAGTTAAAAGGCAATGATGTAGCTATCGCTGCAGCCGTCTGCACTGCCGGCTGTGTGGATATGACTGAGACAGATGTGGACACCTCCTGGGCTTCTGGAAGTTCTGTATCACCAGGTGACAAAGTAGGAAACACCTGCACAGGTAACACTGTTGTCTCCTCCTCAGCAGGGTGTGCTGTGGGTGCCACAGGTGTCTTCGACAGATCTGGGGCTTGAAGAATGGTGGCTGATGTCTGGACCGGCAGAGGAGGATCTGGGATGATTTGGTTTGTTGGTGGAGAGGAGAGCTGCTCTGCTGGCTCCTCGGCGGCTGCTGCAGGTTCAGATGATGGAGACTGTTCCTCTTCTGCAGAGAGAGTTTGGCTCGATGATGGAGGTAAGGATTTCCGCTGCAGCCTTTGAAAATCACAAAAGGAAGAAATGAATGGTCTCATTTAGTTTTGTAATAAGGTGGCTAAAGGTCCACATTAATATTTCATATTTTAAAAGGGAAATACAATAAAAACTCACTGGGCTACATGTTCAAAGTGCTGCTCTCCCTCAGAATCCGAAGAGGAGGCACCTGTTGATTTACATAAAGCGCACACACTCCATCACTAACAGTGTAAAACTTAACTGTAGAGAGTCAGCAATAAAGAAAGAACCATCACCTTCGACATAGATCTCAGCTGATGTGGAGTCAGTGCCGTAGAAATTAGATGCAAAGCAAGAGTAGCGTCCGGTATCTTCCTCGAACGCCTCTGCGATGACCAGAGAGTGCAGCTCGCCGTTGGTGACGATCTGAATGTCAGGGCTGTTCTCCAGCTCCTTGCCCTCACAAAACCACCTGGAGCAACATACAGCAAACTGCTCAGGACAGCTTAGCATCAGAAGCTTCTTCCAGAATGGCCTTAAAGGTTCCCTATGGAGTTTTTGACCACTAGTGGCACCATGTGATGTTCACATGAGCGAGCCTCTGTTTTGTTTGCATCGTGTATGTGTGAGGGCGCACATGCACATGCACATGCACATGCACACGTGAGCAGCCATTAAGAAGACTGCCAGCTAGGAAACATGGTTGTTAACAATGATGATTTAACATATTAAAAAGGTAAGCTTTGCAAATGAGGATGGAAATGCATTTAACACATTTGTTAGGCCTTGTGGTTCCACACAATGTTGAGAAACACTGAATATAAACAAACTCCACAGGGAACCTTTAACAGGCTTTAATTAATTTTCTCAAACATTCAGAGAAGTTACAACATGACACCTGCTGAGGGGAGTGAGGAAGTCATTTATGCCTTTTTCAAAGACCGTTGGGTGCCTTGTGGTGCATCACATAGATATTGGAAGCACTCCAAACCTGTTGGTCAGGGGTGGAAAGTAACTAAATGAAAGTGCTATAATTTCTGTGACTGAGGAGCTATTTCATGTGCTTTCCTCTAGTTTTGGAAATGCAAGAATTAAAGTGTCCTATGATTACAGGCCAGTCGTACTTGTATGACATGGTTACATTCAGGATGCTGCATTAGCATTTTCACCCTGATCATGTGTACAAATGGGTGTAAATTAAAGTGTTTCAGTGTCTTTGTTGGGTCGCTGCACCTTCACTGCTCTTGAATAGGCAGAAATTATCTGTGGAACTCCATTCCTACATTATCCCCACGTCCTGCCCAGCATCTGTTGTGCTTCTCCACTCATTTATTCAGTATGTTCCTTTAATTTGTCAGCTTTCCAAAACTTAACTTGAGTTGTTTTCTGCCACTAATCTACGTCTATTTCCACTTCAGACTTAACTGTTATTTCAGTGGGATATTTGAAGACCCCCCTACCCTTGCGTTAGCATTTAAAAGCCAATATTTACACAGTTCTCTTTTTCCTTCTATTAACCCTCTGACACTGTTTCTAATAGTATCTCTGGCTTGGTGCCATTCAGTGGAGTTATGCAGGTCAAGAGGAAAGCGTTCTGATGAGTAAGACCTATCCCTTTCCCTGGAAGTCAAGAAGCAACAGCAGCGTGCCATGCCCGTTTGGTGGCAGGCTTCAATGCACTGTTGATGTTGATGAAGACGAGGAGCACAGAACCTTTGATTTAAAGCTGTGTGTTAGAGTAAAGTCTATGGTCTTTATTATCATTTTTTAATTGTATATTAATGAACAAAGGTCCCTGGCTGGACTTAAACCAGGATACTCAGGCAATAAATATTGTGAACTATAATTCAGTGCTGTCAAATTCTGACTAAATGGGATAAAATCATTCTAAAAAGTGACAAGAAAAACTGCCTACCTGGCTACTATTATGTGTCTGGCATTAGCCCAGCTTAGTAACATCTAGTACACTGGAGTTGCAGTTGGCAACAGTCTATTTTTTCATTGTAAAACTAGAATAGTAGGTGTCTAACTTTCCCTGTCCTGACCAGCAACATATGCAGCAGCCTCTACGTCAAAGTACATCTATTTTGAGCAGATGAGGCTTGATGCTTTATAAAATCCAGCCAATAAACAAACAGGAATGAGGTGATGTGTTACTCTTTGGCAAGACGTCATCATGCATTCATAAATCATTTCCAGTGCTTTCACCAGGCTCATGGAAAACGTTCCTACGTGGAAATTTTAATAAATATGCAGGCGGTTATTCTTGTAGCTAAAGATGTTCCAAAGTGCAGACATCAAAAAGCAGTTTACATTAAAAACTACTCCTCAAAATACAAACGACGCTCCTCTCCTCATCTCTACTGGTCGATCTATGGAGAGGAATTCATTTAAGCTTTATTAAAAAAAAAAAACCCTCCTGGTGTAGCCTCCAGTTGCAACACAACGCTGCACGTAAGATCTGTTCCCGATACTTGGATACAGCACAGACAACACAGGCTAGAATGTGCTGTCCGTGTTCTGCCTGAGCTCAGCTGTATCATTTCTAATGACTAAGGGTCTAAGTTGAAAGCATGAGTAGTAGAGGAGCTGGATGGTCTGAGAGGCAAAGATCCCACTCGCTGCACCTGTCAGGGCTATTTTCCCTCTGGATTTCAGAACCAAAGAGGAGATTCCCTCTGGAGCCTGGAAGCTCTGACTGGCCAACCCAATCATATACGCAAAATGCTAAACATAGACTACACACAGCGCTATACCCTGACACACCAGAGACAGTACACGTCTGCAAACTGATGGAAAATATGAAGCTGACAACTCTATTAACTCTTATAAGTCATGATCACAAACACAAGAGAAACAAGCAGAGAAGTCACACTGAAGTCAATGAAAAGAGTTTCACGTTCACAGAAAATAAGACTCACAATGTGAGGGAATTAACATGTTTTAACTAGAAAACCACTGGAACAGAGCTCAGATCTTCAGTCTTTTGTACGAGACTGAGCCCAGAAACAAACCATATAAAGATATCAACCAAGCAATAGCTGTATAAATCATCTTACCAAACTCTTCATGCATCTGTCAGGAGCTCAGTCGGTTCCATTATCAGACCCGACTACAGCTCGCCGTGCCAGTCCTGTCTAAAAATGGCAGAGAGCTACATTCTCCTGGAACGAGTACATGTTAGTGGCTCAACAATGTTCAGCGGGACTAACAAGACCATGCCCCCTATAGTCTGACACCTCAGCTTCAGTTCAAGGCTTTGTTGTCCTGGGAGGGCAAATGCAAGAACAGCCAGGGTTTTAAAACTATCCTCATAAAACTGCTGCAGAAAAGCATGAGACTAGCACTGAGAAGAGTGTCAATCGATAGGTTTATTTTGAATGAATTAGGATGGCACCTCATTAGATCTGATGGTGTTCTCCTTCAGAGCGACAGAAAGCCTAAAGTGATTATGTTTGGTCCCTCGCATAACCCTGACCACCAGCGAACACACACCTACACAAACAAACCCTGACACCATTCAGAATCAGCTGTTGGCCACCGTCACATGTCACTTCGGTCTGGATGTGCCGGGAAGCATCATTCATGTTAGCTCACATTTAGCCATGTGAGAATCATTGAGCACTGAGGCAGAGGCACAGACATGAGTCCAGCTTTAAAACAATGTGTGTGCTCCAGTCTGACCAACACTGGGTTTGTGAGGCTGACATACAGGTTGATATTTAGGTTAACAACTCTGATATATATAAATATATTTGAACATAAATGCATTGGAAACCCCCACAATAAACACATTTTTGATCCTTTATGTGGTTATTAAAGAACACAGACCAAGATGTGTCCTGAGGGGGACAATTTACAGATAAAACCCATCAGTGCTCTCTGGTGGACAAACTATCTTTGGCACGTCTGCGCTGCTGTTTCTTGTGATATATAAGCAGACATAGTTGACTAATATCGATGTGTGTATGAGGAGTTATTATTGGATTATCATATTGGGCTCTGGTATAACTAAAATTCTTTCATCCGACAAATGACACACACAAAACTAAAATGCTATTCAGAAAAATGGCCTCTGTGAGTGTTATACTGTTAGATATTATATTATTGGATTACTATTACTGATGCTTTAATGTGCAAGTTTTGTAGTTCAGTTATGTTGAGATAATGTTAAATTTATAAATATGCATTATGAATTATATGACTATTACATGTTTAGTATGTAAAAATCTGTAAAGTAATCAGCAACTAAAGCTGTCAAATAAATGTGCAACAGTTCTCTGTGAAATATTGTGGAGCATAAAATGGGATTATTCAAGTAAAGCACAAATATGCTAAATACACACGGAAGTACAGTACTTGTACAAATGCGACATCCCACTACTGAGTTAAACCAATATGTGTAGCCTAAAATCAGGTTCTCATAATGTCTTCCCCAAACAAAAAGGTCATCAAATGGACCCAAATCCTTCATGACGCTGCAAACTCTCCACTGACACAACCTCACGGGCCCTTCTGCTTTATCAAGCATTGCATTTTTACAATGAGACAGAAGTAGACTACTGTTGAAACAGCATGGACGCAGAATGTCGTACTGTATCTCCTGCAAACTAAGAAATCAACTGATAGCAGCACTTGTTTGGGTTGCCTTACCGGACTTCAGGCACAGGGAGTCCTCGTACGATGCAGTCTAACTGGACCTTGCTGCCCTCTGGAACCTCCCTGCTTTTCAGTTTCTGGATGAAATGAGGAGGCTCACACACAGGCTCTGACGGGTACGGAGTTTCTGTCAGGGCGCAGCTTTCAGCCTCCTCCTCCACCTCCTGGGAAACAGAGTCGTACTGCTGCTCCTCAGTAATCCTGCAGTCCTGAAACTCCACATGCCCAATCCCAGGGTCCAGCTGGACCTCTGGTTGGTGGCTAACGGCAGGGCTGGGTCTCTCCTTCTCCTCCTCCACCGGCAGGGCAGCGCGCTCCCTGTTGTCTGGGCTGATGGGATAAACTGTCCCATCGCTCTGGCTCTTGTTCTGGTTCCTGCTCCTGTGTGTTTTGCACGCTCTCGGCCGTACGCGTTTGGAGCTGTTGGCCTTGAAGAGAGAGGAGAGCTCCTCAATGAAATCCGCTGCCTTATTGAGGAATTCCTTCTTGGACTGGGTCTCCACACCGTATGGGGCGTTCCTCCCCGACCTGTTAAAGTCATTGAATCCTTCGCTGGAGTCCCTGCTGTTTCTGATCATGTTTTCCTGCCGTGTGGATGCTTTGAGCATCTTTCTGTCTGATGTGAATGTTGTGTGCGTTGCTGGCAGTTCTTTGAATTCAGGGGCTAGCTGGGTGAAGGGCACGGTGGAAGGGGCTGCAAAAAGAGCAGGAGAAGGGTTAGCCATGGGAACGGGTGGGGGTTCAGAGGAAGAAACCGAGGCCGGGGAGATGCTGGAGGGGCTTAATGGTGTGACAGAGGCCTTAACCTCTGCCCTCTCCTCCCGAGACTCATGTCCGATGGCCTGGCGGGCCAGGTTCACGCTCTTATCCAGCTCCTCTTGGCTGAGAAAAGCTGAGAGGTCTGGGAATTGGGGGTCACTGTGGCCCACGGAGTCCTCAGCCTTGCCTTTGAGTGCCCCGTAGATCTGAAGGCGTGAGGAGGAAGCGTCTGAGCGGCTCATCTCGCTGTGGCGCTGCTGGGCCCTGGCCTCGGCCAGGTAGCTCTCTCTTAAGAGCTGAGACAGCGACGGCGGCTGGTCAGCGTTGTCTTGCATGCTGTGGAAATAATCACAAAGTACTCAATTACATTTGATGCACAAATCAAGTCAATCAAGTATTTTTGTTGAAAAATCCTCTATACTTCTGACTTCAGTGCTGATTATTTTACAGTCAGCATTTTTGATCTATGTGGTGCGATCAAGCATGCAGAAGATCGAATCTTTCTCAAGAAATCAAAATGTTAGGACAGTTTCTTGAGTTTTGACATTTCCCACTGCAGTCGATTATCACTGCATTACAGCACGCTGATCATGTAATGTGTAAAGTTATTGTATAATATTATCATTAACTGAGTAAGCAGCATGAGAAAGTATACACAACTTGCACTAACTATGATAAAACATACATGCTCCTTTACGTCACTGACATGTCTAACAGACTTTTAAGTGATTCTCTTAAGGAGGTATGCTTAAGATCTTGTTCTGATCCCTTTACATTTTGACCAGATATCTCCGACACATACAGACTGATGCATATCTTAGATGTAACTCACATTCTTATTACTGTCAGTGTTAGGTAAAAACAGCCCCCTGCGAAATATGTGGTGGAATGAATACAGAGACTGTAGTTAAAAGCAGGGGATGTGTGGTAAAAATAGCTTTTTATTTTAGCCTAATTTCAGCCTTGACAGGGTATCAGGTTCATGCACTGATACCAGATCTGTTGGTGACACAGGCAGGCTTTTTTGCCTGTCCGCCTCAGGCCAACACATACGTATATGACGTTTAGTCTTTGCACAACTTTTTGACACTCGGCATGGGCAAGTTATTGAATACAGACATGAGATAGGGCACGCATATGCTACTGACACTCAAATCAGCGCAATTAAGAGACGCAGCAATGCCCTTCCAACAGACCTGAGGCTGCAGCTGTTGTGTACATTAATCCTTTGCAAACAGGCTCCAAGCCCACCAAGTCATATCTAATAATAGCGAGGGGTCGGTTTACATGAAGAAAATCAACAAAAAAAAAAAAAAGAAAAAAAAGCAGCAGTCCCCCTCATCCTGTGTGCCCTTGTTATCATGACTTTGATCAGCCACAACAATCATTAATCAAATTCCATACACAGACGTATGATTATCATAAATGGGCCACCGCTGAGTGAGATCACACACAGCCGCAGCCCACACAGATCAGCGGGCCCCCGGCTAAACACAGCACCGCACGTCCAGGCAGGTTAACATAATTCAATTAAACATTCACAGAAATAGATTCAAGCCCGTCCGAGGCTCAACGTCAGAGATTTTCTGAGGCTATACACAGCATACGTGGCTGATGCCAGAAGACAGTCAACAGGACACTGTGAACAACAATTACATTAGGGGGTGGTGTGTTTTACCTTCAGAACAAACCCAACTGGCCCCTGTGAAGGACTGGTAAATCCTCCTCAGAGTGCACCTGTGCTCAAAGAGATTCCGGTCTTCTGGTAGCTGCCACCTGGGGGAAATCTGGGACACAGGCAGCTGCCCAGCCTTCTCGGTTTTATCGCACAGAGTTAACCTTGGAGTTTACAGGAAAATGTGGAGCCGAGTAGCTAGGGTAACATGTCACAAGCACAAGTAGCGACATTTGTCAGTGTGGTAGTCGTAGGTTATTTTGGGGAGGCCTGGCCCATGTGTCTGGGTGGCGTCCCCGCTCATTGGCCAAGGGGGGGCATGCTGTAAAGGGATTCCTCCTCCAGTGGTCCGTCAGAGACCCCCATCCTACAGAATTAGAAGCCCCTCGTTGAGCCTCCCACACGCTAATGTTAACACAGCAGATTTATCTGTTTCACAGCACGAATGTGGAGTGCGACACACTGAAAAATGCAGTTGTTAAAACATCTGGCGGCAGTGTGTGAATGGACTCAAGGACAAAAAGACTTCTCTGCAACATTTCTGAAACAGCATTTGAGCCAAGCTGGATTTTATTCACAGTTGTTTTAAAGTGGATATATTTTGAAGCCTGTGGAAGAAAAGGTTATTTAATCTCAGCAAATTAAACATAGTGCATCCAGTGTTTGGCATCTGCAGTCACTTTTCTTCCACTGCTACTTATTGAAGTGAACAATTTTCAAGACCCAGATTTTAAATCTTGAGTAGTTCAAAACAACATTGTGTGTCCCATGATTAATGAAATTAGTTTATTTGAAAGACAGTGAGAACCATTTCCAAGACACAGAAACAAGCAAGCCTGTGCATCTATTTACACTTAAAACAGTGCAAGACCTTGTATCAACTACGTCTACTCAAGTGAATCATTTAACAAAAAAGCATCTGCGACAAAAAAAGCTAGTGTACACTGACGACCATCCACAGAGGAAAGACATTTACATGATGAGCAGGCTACACATGTTAGGAACTTTTAATGCACAAGTACGCCAGACGCAGGCCAAACAATGTTTGTATATCATTCGTTTCTGAAAGTCCATGAAGCATCAGGTTCAGTATATTTACAGTTTAAGGACAATTTAGGTAAGTTAAGTAAAATTAGGAAACTGTAAAAACACCATTGTGTGGTTGTCCAAGCTTTCTGGCACACAGTGCAACAGCATACAAAGCAATCCCTGCCAATCCCACACCCCCGACTACACAAGAGCTGGGACGCTGCGTAAAACATAAATAAAACAGAATGTGATCATTTGCTGATCCTTTTTGACATAAACTCAATTGAAAACAGTACAAAGACAATATATTCAATGTCTGACCTCATAAGCTTAATAGATTTCTTTATGCTTATTCTGAATTTCGTGCTGCAACACATTTCAGGAGCAACGAAAGACTGGGAAAGTTGTGGAATGCTCCAAAAACACCTGTTTGGATCATTCCACAGGTAAACAGGTTGATTGGTAACAGGTGATAGTATCATGATTGGGTTTGAAAGGAGCATCCTGGAAAGGCTCAGTCGCTCACAAGCGAGGATGGAGAGAGGTTCACCACTTTGTGAACACATGACTATAACGGATGTTACTGCATGGGCTCAGGAACGCATTGCAAAACTGTTGTTTGCAAATGACTGCGTTCTGTTTTTATTTACATTTTCATACAGCGTCCCAGCTCTTTTGGATCAGGACTGTGTCTACACACTGTGGATGATTTAGGTTATTTGTCAAACAAACTGAAGTAAAATTAGGAAACTGTCAAACACACTTGTGTGGCTGTCTAAGCTTTGTAGCTAACAGTGTAATGGCCTACATGGCAGTCCCTGCCAATCCTACACGCAAGGCTAAAACTGACAAGTGATACTTAAAGTTAGAAACTGACTCAAGCCTAACAAACAAACGGGTCAAAGTTCAAAACTTGTTAGTATAAAAAAATGAAATGGCTCAGTGACTCAGACAGCATACAACTTTAACAATGTCAGCTTGACTCCAATGCATTATATATAAATCAAAGAAAAAACTAAAACCAAACATGTGCTGCAAAGCTTCTTTGGCGTAACGGGAAAATACAATCCGGTTTACCAACACAGTAAAGGCAACATGAAGAGAATCGTAGCTGAGGTCAATGACTTAGTTCCTTGCTTGCTCTCATGTCTTTTCACACTCATTTGTGTTGAGCGAAGCCGCTGGGTTACAGACACAATGGGTGAAACTGAGGGATTTGTAGTAATTTTACATGAACAGTATTATAGCAGCAATAGAAAGTCTTTATTAGCCCCGTCTATCAAAAAAGACACTTCCATGTTAAAGGTTAGGAATGAAATACCCATCATCGGCCTATCCTCCGTTAGGATATCCGATCAGAACAGACACCGTGAAGGCACTCTTCAGATGAGGACGACGAGAAAAAACGTTTCAGGGCACAAAGCAGCATCCCTCAAATGCTGAAGCTGGATGCATCATAACCACAGAGGAAAGCACCATAATGGAAGTCAGTGTGCTTGTTTTAGTGCAGTGAGATTAAGCTTCTGCCCAGCATCGGGTTCTCTTTGTTGCTCACAGTGTTTTGTGACCTTGGGTCGAGGGAGATGAAACTGACACATTGCAGACATTGTACCTAGTGCAGAGAGCCGACTTGTGATGAAAATGTGGGAGGCACAGTAATATTTTTTGCAACGAGTCTGGCGACGGCCGCGGCTCTGCCATCAGGAGTCATCGCTGGCCCTTTTGCGAGACTGGTCGCCTCTGGAACACAGAGACACATAGCGTCAGGGATTTAAACTGCAGCGCAAAGCAGTGCTCATATTCAGACTGTGAGAGAACTGACCGTGGAAAACCGTTCATGGAGAGCTCCATCTGCAGCTTCTGGTCGTGAGCGGCGTAGTCAGGCAGCAGGGACTCCACAGCGGGGGGGTTGATTTGGGGAATGAACCCGGAGAAGAGAGCCGGGGCTAGCTGGGCCCACTCTGAAAGAGGAAACCAGGCACAGCCGCAGGATTTCAATTTTAGGCCGGCCAGAGTAATTTTGGCTGCCTTGTATTTACAGAAGTTAACACTGTTTGCCCTTCTTCGACTTCCTTCCACTATCGCGTCTGCTTCATTTTGACACTTCGAATCTTTTTCTAAAACGTCTTCAGCAGTTTCTGTTTGTTACCAGCAGCACATTGTGAATTTAAAGGTGAATTTTTATAATAATAATGAAAAAAAAGTGAAGAAAATATATGTTCTCCTTGTCATTTGAGCATGGGCCAGTATTATGACCCCCCCTAGAAAGTCTCTTTGCAAAAGAGGTTTAACATAATTAAAAGAGTCTAGAGTCATGTGTGAGTGGGTGGGCCCGCCGCAACGCCTCACCTGGTGGAAACCAGGTGTAGTGCAGCTTATTCTGAATGCTGCTAAACTAATGTGTCTGTGTCGTCTGCTGCAGTGGAGGCAAAACGGTTTCATTAGCTTACAGCAGAGACATGTTTAAATGACGTTTAAACAGATAATATATGAGTGTTTTCTGGCAGCAGAGCAGGAAATAGGAACATAGCTCACCTGGTCGGAGGCTGTAGAGGCCTTTAACCACACTGGCCATCGTAGACGGCTGCACTTGAAACGGCATGGAATGAGCTTTGATGAGAAGAGCTGAACAAGAGGAAGATAAAAAAAATGAAAACAAATATTTCAGACGTCATTTGTGTTAGAGAGGGATGAAGTCTGTAGGAGCAGTTCATCCCCGTCCTGGAGGAAAAACCCAGTTTTTTCAGGATAAGGGAGAGCAGCACAATGGGCTCAGACTAAAATCTAGAATTCTTACAACCAAGGACAGGTGACAACTTTTGTTGCAGGTTCACAACTACAAGCAGGGGGCATAATCTTCAAATGAAGGAATACACTCACGCATCAGTGTGTTCACATGTTTCTCTGCTACGTGATCAGCAAACAGCTTCATCAGATCCTCTCTCAGGTCTCTGTTCAGTTTCGACTCGATGTAGAACTTGTTCTGAAAACATTAAAAAAGGACAAAAACAAAAAAGGTGAATACAAGTGACCCTGTGGCACAAAGCAACAGGTGGAGGCACCAAATGTGCTGGAAAATTCACTTCATAGTCCAAGTTCTATGTTGTCTTTACAGCAGATATTGAATAAATAGACTAGAGAGAAAGATGCCTACCAAGTACATAAACACTGGAACGATACATTGAAGGGAAACTGTGTATTGCGTCAGCGCAATGTTGAAGTTCTCAATGAAGTTCTCAGGTGGACTGGCCTGGAAAACAACAACACAAGTGTTCAGCAATTTCAGGTTTTCTGTATGTGCTGTATAAAGTGCAATCATTTGGGTTTGCTTACTTGTAGGTGGGTGGAAACCTGTTGCAGATGACTTGTTATTTTCAATGTCAAATCATTGTAGAGCAGTTCAGAGTGCTGCTGACAAACACACTTGTAGACGTAGCTGGGAAAACAAGAACAGGAGAAACTGAGAAACCAGGCATTGACCAGAGATGCGCATGGCAGCAGAAATCACACGCTGCAGAAACACCTGGCCCAGCTCAGGTGCGTCTTTTCAACACCCCTTTGCCCGTGTTGTCTCACCTGTATATCTGTGCATAAGAAACGGAGATGTGGTCTGTGGGGTTCTGAATCAGGAGACGGTCGATTGCCTTCTCCAGGTTTGGCCAGTGGTTTTTCCGGTAGTCTTCTACAGCCATCGCATTCAGAACTGAGTGAAAGGAGAAGTGGTTAGGCTTTAAATGCCCTGTTTATATCGGACGCTTGACTCTGGTTAAAACCTCCAGGCCTAGCAGAGCAAGCGGCGAGCATCAGTGCGCAGTCGGCGGTGGCACGGCAGCGGGCCGGGCCGCGGACCTGCTGCAGGACTCCGGCCCTGCTGTCACATCGGCTGCTTTAAGTCAACTTACGGAACTTGGAAGTAGAATCGAGGGTGAATTTTCCCTCGGCAGCGGCTGGCGGAGCCGCACAGTCGGTCTCGCTGACTTCGCTGCTCTCGCTGCCAGAATCGGAGTCCATGAACTTTGACCCTCCTGGGTTGCCGGACCACACTTTTCCTCGTCGGGTCCCCGGTTCTCCCCCCGGCACCGGCAGACAAACGGGCTGCGGGACCGTCGTTGCATCCGACAACTGGCTGCTCAGACACGAGCGGACTTTGCTGCTGCTCGCACAATAGTTGTGGTTGTGATCGTCTTTTATGTTCGAGCTGTCATCTTCCATGGCCTCCATTTTCACGACCGTTGCTGTGTGGCGAGCGCCACTACATAAGCATGTCAGATAACTTAAAAAAAGGAGGATAAAGTCAGAAACTGTCAGGCGTCGTCGGTGGTGTCCATCTCGGTTTTACTGTTGTGAACAGAATTTTTACGACATGTCGTGTCACCGGTCCGCCGAGAGGAAGCAGGGAAATGTAGTTCAGAGACTTGGACTACAGAAAGAAAGTTCCTAAGCCTTATTTATGTAGACCTGGTGCAGGCTGACCGTGTGTACAGCAGTCTGAAGACTACGTATTAACAAACGGTTAAGACTGGCGCGCCTCATTTACATACATTAAAGGTAGAAAGCTCATTCTCCGCAGTATGCATGCCCAAAACACGTAGCGACAGTATTCCACAAACTATTTATCAAGCTAAATCCTTACATATTGCCCTGTATAGCTGCTACACAGACTCGAAATCTCATAGTAACTGACTCGTCGTCCCTAGTGGAAACCCTCTCAGTAGTCATGCAGTCTTTGAAAGCCCAGTACGATGGAATGAACTAAGGCAGCAGGGTGAGCTTGAGGACGCTAGGTGGCGCACCACTCACATCAGCACTGTCCCACTGAGACTGTGGATGTGGACACCTGGCTGCACTCTTCATCAAATAACAGAAATGAGTGGTCAGTGTTGTTCATTCGTTTCTTTTTTACTGAGAACGCAAGAAGAAATAACTGAAATGATGTAAAAAAAAAACAAACAAAAAAAAAACTAAATTGTATTTTCTTAAACCAGAAACAAAACATTACCTTAAAAACAGCATGTGAATTATGTTGGCGTAGACATTTATCCATCACACTGGCTCAAATATGTCTATCCTCCAACTCTTAATCTTTACAGGCAGCAGACTCTTCAGTATAAGAAAAGGAACTGGTTTAACAGTATAGTCTATGAAAAGTGGGCCAACAAAACCGGCTGTATACGACAACAAAAGTGCCATTTTTCAATTTGAAGTTGTTGAATATATTCCTAAGGCTTAATATTACAACTTGGAAGAGGTTTGTACAGAGAAAACTATCATCTACTCTTTGACGAGTATGTCTCACATCAGAGTATGAAAATAAGAGGTTTGACCATAAAAAGTAGCTGCCACATGTCAGAGGGAACACCTTGTCAATAGTTGTATTTTTTCCAAGAAATAAATGACAGGTTAAACATACACAGCTTACGACAACATAGGAGCGTGTTGATCAAGTGTTCTTTGGTCTAAAATTAATGAGTACTGTTCCTTATTTCTAGCACTTACCCCATGAAAGGGCAGAGCTGAATTTCTATATTGCAAGTTAGACGATGCATTCAAGTAAACCATCTCAAGATTTATGTATGTGTCTGAAACTCATAGTACACACTATTTTGTGGGAGGCTTACATATTTACATGTTTTCCAATGGTAACATGAACCAACTCTTAACACAGCATTAGACCACAGCTGACGTCACAGTATGGACTGAGACAGTTGATGTCGTTGCTTGTAATGACTGCAATTTAGGAATTAAAGCTTAATCTAGTGTTGCATTTGTGGTACGTCGCAGTAGATGAGAGCACTAGCTACAATTCTGAAAATGTGAATGCAAAATGAGATGAGCACATGGGAGTAAATCCTAAACAAACAAAACAAAAACAACTACTGCATTCTATTTAGTAAGTAGTATACAGTATGAGGTTTCAGACACAATGCATGTGATCAAACTGGGCACAAAAAAAAACAAAAAAACTTGCTGCATATTCACACAAAGTTGTCACACAATTTCAACTTTATGAAAAATAATAGTAAGGTTGATGAGTCAAAAATATACGAAACATATATATGTATATATATAAAAAGACAATTAGTGCTTTGTCGACTGGGTACTTTACATTTAAAGGTGCGTGGTGCTCTGAGTCTTTTCAGAAGTATTGTCTGTCTGCACACTTGATGTGGCCTCATCAGCTAAAGTGTGTTGTATTGTGTCTCTGAGGCATGTCTCTCCATCCGCTGCTAGTACGCCGGCTTCCTCCGGTTCGCTCTCTTCTTCCATCCCATCTGCGCTGCATTCAGACTCGTCACTGTCACTCCCACAGGAGCTCGACGTCTCATCTTCAGAGTCAGAGTAAACCTCAGCCCCGTGGAAGATATAGTGATTTGGTGCTTGAAACAGGTACTGGCCTGCTGGGGGAAACAATAGAAAGGTGCTGAAATCAATATCTGGAGAAAATCTGTGTGCCTGTTCTCAATGTTGCTGGCATTTTATAATTATTTGGATTAACATGTATTTGCCTGCTATTTGAAGAAGAAATAACATGCTTTAATTAATGGGAATAATGGATTATCACCTGTGTTTACACACCCATGTCTCACTTTCAATACATTACAATATATTTGTTAATTATACTGTAGTAAATAGTGTTGTTCTCTCGACCATGGTGGTTTAAAGCTTACTCTCAAGCCGTTTGCTGATTGGACTTCTGTTGATTCGACTCATCCAGCATCGTCTACGAAATTCAAGGTTGGAGGTTTGGCTCTTTAATTCAGCTGCCTCCTCTTTTGGTGTGTCTTCTGCAGTTAACTCTGAAGGCTCAGCTGTCTCTTCAGTGGGACACTGAGCATTTGGACAAGGCTCTGGAGGTGTAACGTTATTACCAGCAGTCTCTGTGACATTCAGACCTTCTGTCTCCTCTGAAGGCTTAGTTACTGAGTCTGTACTGTGCTGCTTCTGCTCTTCCTGAGCAGCATCGCTGGAAGCAGGCAAGGCCTCACTTGGTGGCTGTTCTGGTAACCGAGGGGGTTTCTCTGTGATCTCAGTGAGTCTTACAGTGTTGTAGCAGAGCTGCTCAAAGTCTGCACCCAACCGATGACAGAGCTCATTGACAATGACATCACAATCCCCAAGTAGCTCCACATCAAAGTTGAGATGAGGCAGCTGCTCCCTATTGATCAGGACCTGAGGCACTTCATGAGGAATGGAGTCTGGATGTGATGAAGAGAGGTAACCATTAAGTATTGCATGTCTGGATTTATTGCAAGCAAAATATAAACATATTGGTTATTGCATGCATGTTTCAGAGAGAGGGAAAAAGAAAACATACTTGGGATGAGGGCAACTGGTCGGACTTTAAGTGAAGAGCCAATGACAATCAAGAGGTCCACCTCATCTTTATCCTGCTTCATGGCTCTGTGGAACATTTCTGGAAGATTCTCTCCGAAGAAGACAATGTCAGGTTTCATGATTGCCAGGGGGATATCTGGACACCGTGAACAATTAGGGACAACCTGCAGGAAGAATTCATGCTATTAGCATTTATAACAAAATAATGTGTTCAATGAATGCCATGCCAATTTTTTTTATCTTCACTTAGACAGGGACCGCATGTATATAATATCCACAAAACTAGCCAATGGCCCCATATTAGGAAGGTATACCAAACTGATTTACTGTCGTACATTGACGGATGGTGCAAAATCATTAGAGACAGATTATTATAGAAGGTATGCATCATTCTGTTCCCTCATATCACTACAGTCAGTTTTTGCTGAAGCTGAAAACATTTTAAACACGCTCATGATATATATATATATATATATATATATATATATATATATATAAAACAAATTATAAAATGAACATTTCACATTTTCCTCCTTACCTCTGGTGGTATCTAGTGAATGCAAAGGATTTCAGATATCCCCTGTTGCTAATTTGGATTAACAAACACGCTACAAGCACTAATCACAGTATGTTACTGAGAGTAGACAGACTGCTTCAAAAACCTTTCCACTGTAATTAATACAACTCCACTACTACGAGCTCAAAATTGGGTACAGAGTTAATGACAGGTTGATGCTTCCAATCACAGTGTTTTAACTGAGCATGTCTGGGCAACACTGATGACAGTAATACAGATTTACAACACATTGTATTTGCATGAGTGACAATAACGGACTAAAAACACTGCTGAGGTGATTCTCAAACTTTTCCTGTTCCCTTAAAAAACAAAAAATCAAACTGCTTAATGTGCATCAACTTTCTTTTTTCTCCTGTCTAAGTCTGTCCATCTTGAACCTTGCAGGTCTTGTTGCAGCCTAAAAAAAATCTTGACAGCCTTGTTATCATCAGAGCATTATTGTTTTTGTTATTTTTATAGTTTGATGAGATTGATACTTCTCTGAGAGGTGAAATTACTGGTGCAGCTTGTAACATTAACAAAGGCTCCCTTCAAAGGCTCCCTTCTAGCAATGATTGTTTGTTATACCTGTGTTTCACAAAACAAACTGTCTGTGTGAAAAGGGTCAATTCATTTTTAGTTGCACTCTAAATTGTTCCTCTTGATCATGTTTGCCCCCACGAGCAAATGTCCTGTACCTGTACACCAAATGTACGGCATACACAAGACTTGTTAAGGATTATTTTCATGCCATAACCACCAAATGCTGAATGTTGCTAGTGTTGAACCACACAGTTTGCTGTGCAGGACTGGCTTAATACAAAAAGTTTATTGGTGGGAACTGTGGGAAAGACCAATAAACGTGCATGTAAATGCGTTATCTTGGGTCAGTCTGGAATGAATGATTACCTGGTTAAAGATGTCTTCCCTTATAGCCTCACAATCCACTTTCTGTTTACAGACAAGGCAGGATGCAGTTGCAAAGGAACCTGAAATAAAAAAATATATATTAATGACCTTTCACCATGGACAGTCTATATAAAAATAAGATGGATCCATCCATTAGCTGTATCACTTACCATGACACTGGATAATCCGCTGAACTCCAGCCACTTGTTCTAACGTATCAATGTTTTGAGTGTAATTACGCAGCAGCTTCCCCTGCTTATCCAGCATAGATATGAATTTGTGACAGGGTGAAGGCTGGAACTGACCAGGGTAGATCTCCTGTAACAAAGAGGATGCATTCAACATCAGCCCTGTATTGTTTTCTATATGCACCCTTCATCTGGAAAACATTTGAACCATTTTTTCAATCTCTGTTGACGTTTAAAGCCTGTATGGGCAACACAAACTGGACCTTTTAACGCCAAATGGAGGTTTACATGAACATGTTTTGAATACATACTTGTTTAAGTTTATTATCTTATCACATCATACACCAGGGTCTTAGTTGGGGGTGATCAAACGATTTTTGATGTATTGTTAGAAACTCTGATTTGAGCAAAAGCAAGAGGACACAATGAACAAACCTTGGCAAACTTGAAAAAAGGTCTTGGGTCCCGTCTGAAGTATTCAATGTCAAACATAGCTTGAGGGTCTGGAAGATCAGGAAAATCCACAGCAAGCCGTGCATAAATTCCATCTCTGGAGCGAAAGTCTGGTATTCCACATGAAACTGACACCTACAAAAAGAGCATACATTCCGCATAGCATGAACATTGGTACAACACATTCACTCAACCACAGGGTTAGTCAAATGGTACAGCTGCATAATACTACTGTCCATGCATACCCCAGCACCAGTCAGCACAAGGATCCTTTTGCTTTCATGAAGTAGCCTGACCACATCTTCAAGGGTGTTGATATCCTTCCTCTTCTTTCTTTTTGGAGGTTCTGAGATGTTGATGATGATCTGCCACAGTGTCATGTCATCTAAATCTGGTGGGAGCACAGTCTCAGGCAGCAAATCCTTCAGAATGGTTCTCGGATCGGTTTCTCTGATGTGTTGCTGGATGAAACTGTAAGAACCTGTCCAAGAATAGAACATCTCAGCATGGCTTGTGTGTGCCGTTGCATGCAATTACGCTGCAGTTGAAACAATGTCCTGCTTGCTAAATACACTGTACCAAGGGACTATAATAAAAGCTGCTGCAGGCAAGGTTTTAGCCAAATGCTGCCTTATTCAACAGGTTACCTATTTGTGGCTGAGGAGTCCAGTCGCTGGAGCTTGCGTGTGAGGATCTGTCATCTTCCTCGTTGATGTGTTCCGGTGTGACAGCCAGACCGTTGGAGGGGAGATCGTCATGTCCGAGAAAATCTGAGCACAGAAAAGTTTGGAAAATGAACAAATATAACCAGAGACGAGTGGTGTCTATTTCTTATAACTACAACGATCAGCTAACTACAACCAACGTCCATGACAGCAACCTCAGCGCGGCAACATGAACTTAAGTGAGCGCTGGCGGGTAGGAGAGCTGTAAATCGGCTAACGAATGCTAGGTTGCTATCAAAGTTCAGTGGGAACTGAGTGAGGAGGGAATAAGTCTCAACAAGATATGCCACAGGCAGTTTTCTCTTACTTTTCAGCGTTACCTACAGGAAAGTTAAACGTGCCGTTTTCAGAAGTATGTTACACACATTTCAACCCCGACACGTTTCTAACGTTACTGTGCTTTACCGCTCGCTAACGTTAACTTCTGTTTCAAACTCGCCGGTTAAGTTTGGCAAAACAAGCACCTCCCACTCACTGCGAGTCAAGAAAATACATTTATCTCTGTTAAATGTCCGCCTCTTTTCATACCAGCACCCTCCTCAGTCGTCCGGAGTACAGCACCATCGTCTAGTTTCAAGACTGGTTTGTGCGGCTCGGGGACCGGGATTCCCAGTCCATTGTTGTCTCCGCCTAGCGCTGCTGGGGCCTGCTCTACCGCCATCACCGGCTTTGCTTCCCTCTCCGCTGGCTGCGCACAATTCACCGCCGGCTCCCGGCTCTCAGTGACACCGGGGACGCATGATACTTGATCCACTTTGTTGACTTTGAATCCGCAGTTAGTCACCAGACTGATTTTCGACCTTTTCGCGGCAGGTTCTTCCATTTCGGAGGCGCCTGAAAAGGCCGTTTCGATACTGCTCTCTCTGTCCGCCATCTTCAGCCCGCAGAGCCGCTGAGCAGATCCTTCCTCTCGGACAGCTGGCTCATTTGCATAGAGCACGTGACTCGTTCTCCTCCACTAGTCACGGCTGAAACGTCCCCTTTTTACGTCAGTGACATAAAACCATAACAAAATATTGCTGCTTTCAAACACTATCAGATTCATTTAGAGGAAAACGACTACTCTTGAATGACTGTACAGTCATGAGTAGCATGCCCACGACGTTTCGATAATAGTGTGTGACACATGATAGTGAATAACTTTTGTGTTACATGTGGACGTTGTAATTTTAATTGCAATCTAAATGCCTCCTGCAAATGCATCCTTTTCATGTTTGCCACATATGCCAAGAAGCTCAGCCAAAAAAAAGAAAAGATCAGACAGTAATTTATTGTGATTCCCAGCTACTTATGGGCTACATTTGCGTTTATTTCATGAATAGTCGAAAGTTCAAGCGGAGAGGGCGCTTTAGGTTGACACTTGAATGCAGCACAAGGCTTGTGTCATATGGCGGAGAGAGACAGCTGACTATCCTCTTGGCTCAGGAGAGATCTCCCTTGGCTATTTAACCATTTGGCAGTTTCTCAATTACTTACAAAAAGCTAGCAGGTAAAATTAACAAGATAAAGTTTAAGGATATAATCAGTGAGTGATCCTCAGCAGCAGCGAGGGAGAGCCCGTCAGCGGCTCTTTAACCGAACAGTTGTGATCCAGGATCGCAGATACTGAAGCTGCTCCGTTACAAGAAACCCTCCACATTTCAGAACAGATTTTGTATGGAGGCTGCTTTAAACTGCAAACCAGAGGACCTGGAGGATTACTACGGGTTATTAGGATGTGATGAACTGTCGTCGGTAAGTTCTGGCCAGTGGCTCTAAGGATCAGCCTATTTACTGGGTGATCTAATGCTTGTCTCGCTCTAGAAACTGAAATATACTGATTTAAGAGTTCAGGAGCAGAGAAGATAATATAAAATGCTGGATGTACGCCAAGTATCAGAAACCTGTAAGATGTTCAACCAAGAGATTCATGGATTGTGCTCCAGAGGTTAGTCTGAACCAACAGAGACCTGTTGATGCCTCAGCAAAAGATGTCAGTCGTGCGTCATTCAGTATCTGTTGGTTGTGTTGCAGTATTTGTCCTAAATCATTCTTTATCAACATTACCACATGTGTAACTTAATGTAATACACGCTCAGCAGAATAATTTATAGACCTTTTCATAGAAGTAACAGTTCAGAGTATGACAACAGCAACATGTATGATGGGAACTCATTTGAAGGCCTCAAAACAACCTGATCAATATAAGTTTGAAGCTATAGAAAATCACTCGGTATATTTATATTTAATGATCATTTGTTTCGTGGCCTCTTAGTCATGCAGAAATGTCTGTAAATTTCAATGTGTTTTACAATAATGTCCCTTCAAAAGAAAATCAGTGACTGATTCCAGAATTGTACCAGTAGGTCATATTTATTTAATCTTTCACCTGGCAGACGGAACAGATTCTCAACGAATACAAGATCCGAGCCTTGGCATGTCACCCAGACAAACACCTGGACAACCCAGGAGCAGGTACAGTGGATATGTGGACCGTTTATGTGATACACATGTATATTTTAAAGGAATTTTTCAAATGTTGACAAATAAAAATAATAATTTGCCATGAAATATTTTTTTTTCCAGAAGTGCAATCAAGGTGAATCCACCTTTTTTAAAATTATTTATTTCAATGATGTTTTTGTCATTGTATTTCAGTTGTCTTGCTTATCCCACAAACAGTTAATACCTCTTTCTGATGTCTTAACTTCAAAGCATATTATGTTAATGCAGAGGTGCCTACAAGTGCATGCAAAGTAGAGGTTATTTATTTTTCTCATAATTTTGCAAGCACAATGTTCCATCTAAGACTCTTTTCTTTCTGGCAGTGGCAGATTTCCAGAAGCTGCAGGAAGCCAAAGAGGTTTTGTGCTGCGAAACCAAAAGAAAAAACTATGACCTTTGGAAAAGAAGTGGAGTTGCTATTCCGTTTCATGACTGGCAGGCCTTGAATGACTCTGTAAAAACTGTGTGTAATTACTTTACCTTTGCATCAGTTTTTCTAAATACTACGTCATCTGTATAACTTAGAAAGCCTGGTGATATATGGGGTCATCTCTTTGCAGTCAATGCACTGGGCCGTGAGAAATAAGAAGGAACCGATGTTGGAGGCCTCAGAAGCAGAAATCCCTGTCACTTCCCAAGCACAGGACCCACATGCTGAGCAGGAAGCACCAAGGGTCCCTTCACATGATGCCATGCCATCCTCAAGTAAGTACATTTCAGAGTGTTCACAAAGTAATGAAAAGCATGGAGACCGAGTTTTTTTAATGTACGATGCTCTAGAAGTAGAAGAACACAACATGTAAAAAAAAAAGAAAGTTAAATGAAAGTTGCCAATTAGGGCATAGAAATCCTGCTTTTTAACTCAGCCTTTAGCATCCTTATGTTTGTGGCCTGAAGATTCAAAAATGAATTTGCCATCATGACAGTTATCCACTACTGCATTTCCATAGTATCAGGACATCACCTGCCAGGATATCATCTCCATCCAACCAGCTCACCATGACTACTTCTTTTACTCTCCCTGTCTTGACATATGTAAATCTGATCCATCAACAACATACACTATAATATTGCCTGTGTTGACAAAATCCTTATGACCAAAGAATAATGTAATAATTTACTTTCTAGTGACTAATGATGAGTCAATATGCTACTAACATGCATGTTAATAAGCAACTAGTGAATGGTGAATATGTGTACCTTAATATAAAGTGTCACCAAAAATTGTTAAACAGTGTGTATTGCATTATAAAATGGAATCAATTTGAACTGTATTATATGAGCAGGGCTGTATCTATTGTTTGCACAGTATTAACTCCTGTATAATTAACAGACTTTTTATTGTCATTGCTCAGGTGATTACTGCCATCGACGTTTCCGTTGGGCTGCCGACTCGCCATCTAGTCTGCTGCAGAGGTTTAGAAATTATGAAATCTAATTATATATAATATTTGTGTGCAGTGTCTTGTCGTTGTCCTTGTTCAGGTGGGACCTCGTTAACTGTGATGTCGATTCTTGTGAATATGGTCTGGCTGTGCCACCTCTAACCCTCTTGCATGAACTAGAAATTGTGAACCCTACGTGTGAATAATTGGTCAGGCAAGAATCAGACAGTTGCATATTAGATTAGGGGAATCATTTTTTTGTCCTGATCATTTGTTTATTATGTTCACTACCACACAATGGAGATACTTTAATGATGTAATGTGTCTTCTGGTGTTGCTGTCATGTTCATAATGTTGGAAACTTAAAACTGAAACATGTCATGAACGCTATTTTGCGTATGTGTGTTATTTCATGTCTTCAACGTCAAAGTCTTTTAATTGGAAAACTAAACATTCATTTTGCTATGATGCATTTATTTGGCATCATTACACCTACAGTGAGTTTTGGTTAATATATAGCACCACTGACATTTTTTCCATTTTTGTACAAGCAGGGTGAGGTCTTATCAGAAGTAATTCAAAACATCTACATGGAGGTACAAAATTTGATTCATGTACGGTTGTGGAATTTCCCGTTATTTTCAGTGTAACTTGAATTATTCAGGAATTCAAACTATTTGACACCAACCATCCTGTTTGTATTGTAAGTGTAAAGTTCTTAAAAAAAAGTCAAAGAAGTGTATGTAAATTATAAATGAGTGAAATGTTTCACCCAACAGGCAGATGATCCATCAATGTCCATGTCCATCAATCATGTCAGACCTTTGCTACAGTTGTAAAAAGTAGTTATACCTAAAGCCCTCTCAGGTGAACACTTTATAAAGAATGTACTAAGTACACTTTGTTGCCCTCAAGTATGCTTAATTGTACTCAAGTAGTCCTTGAGTACCACTTGAGTATACTTGACGTGTAAATAGTTGCTAAATTGGCACCTTTAAGTGTACAGAACTGCACCATTCATGAGAACTCAGAACACAGAGTACAACTGTATTACTGTATATCACCAACATGTTGGGAATATGCTTAAAATGAAGTGAAATTAAAGTCCACTTTCGTAAAGCGTGCTAATAGTATATTACAGGACTTGAAAATAAGTATATATTTAATGAGTATACTTTATTACTTTTAAAAGTATTTGTAATTTAGTACACTATAATTTATAATACACTTAGAATAAACACTTTTTGGAACTACTTTGAAATACCACTTACTGTATTAATTTTTAATACATTTATGTAAAACCTAATGACATCTATTTAGAAGTACACTTTTTTAAAGTATGTCAAACATACCTTAAATTTAATGCAACAAGTAAAAGTGCACTTGTAATGACTTTTTCTATTTCCATTTAATTACAAGACTGGGACTGAATGAGATAAAGTAAGATAAATGAAAGACTTGATCAAAAACTGTAAACAACAGAGAGGACAAACATGAGTGCAAAATATGTAAAACAATATACTGATAAGAAGGTAAATTAGATCAAGGATGACTGATATGTTTTCTCAACTTCACAATTTTATATACATTTCCATGTTAAACTCCAGCTCAGCTTAGACTGAATTACTGTCCAGTACCTTTTCTAATCCTATTGTAGCCTAGAAATGAATTATGAAGATAGGAATTAATTTCAGTTTAGCTCTAACAAATTGAAATTTATTGGTGTTCAGCATAATTACAGTGACAATATTTGTATTAGTGCAGGCTGCCGAGAAGGCAGTCACAAATACTTCTTTAGTGGTGGAAGAAATATTCAGATGCTTGACTTAAGTAAACACAGTATTTCCAGTGAGTGAAAATACTCTGTTACGAGTCAGGTCAAAACTGGTCATTGTGCAGAACAAATTCTTCCTACTGATTGTACTGTTTGATATATTTTAATGAATAATAATACGTCGTATTTTAGAAAGGGATCAGATCTTAAGGGGGCTGAGCACACAGACTGTATTTCTCTGCTCTACAGTTCTGTCCTGAGACAAGCAGCAGGTTGACTCTAACATCAGTGGAGTTGTTATGTTGTCTTTCACTAGAGGAGCTGTGATAATGCGACGCGGCCTTTAAACTGCAGCTGCGCGTTTTCGTAGCCAGATGTCGCTGTGCGTTCTGATGACGTCACGCTTGTGCTGGCTAAAACGCCGATGAGTGATGCTGATGGTCGCCGGGTGCGGTGGCGCGCGCCTGTAATCCAAGCTACCGGGCGGCTGAGGCTGGCGGATCGTTTGAGCTCAGGAGCTCTGAGTTGCAGCGGACTATGCCGATCGGGTGTCCGCGCTAAGTTCGGTATCGATATGGTGCTCCTGGGGGAGCCCGGGACCACCAGGTCGCCTAAGGAGGGGTGCACCGGCCCAGGTCGGACACGGAGCAGGTCAAAGCCCCCGTGCCGCTCAGTAGTGGGATCGCGCCCGTGAATAGACGCTGCAGCGCAGCCTGAGTAACACAGCGGGACCCGGTCTTTTCAAGCTCCGTCTGCTGTTCAGCAAACACACGCCGTCATCAACGACGTCTGCGCGTGTTGCAGCGGCTGCAGCACCGCTGCTTTGTTTTCTTGTTCCCATGAAGGAGCTTCAGAAAGCAGGTGTGTGTGTTTGTGTTGCACCGCCTCCACCTGGAGGACAGCAGCAACGACCGTCAGTCAAAGCACCACCGCGGTCACAGTCAACTCTTCTCTGTGCGGCGTTCAGGGACGCTGCCCGAAGACCTCTACAGAGAGGACGAGGAACCAGTGACTTCACATTAACATATAACTTACCATACCTTCACCATACGTCACTGTCACACTGATGTCAACGTATATTACATACAGTACTGTGCAAAAGTTTGAGGCAGGTGTGAAAAAATGCTGTAAAATAAGAATGCGTTAATTTTTTTAATAGTAATTGTTTATTTTTTTTTATCAAAATGCAAAGTGAGTGGACAAAAGAAAAATCAAATTAATATTTGGTGTTACTACCCTTTGCCTTCAAACCAGCATCAAGTCTTATAGCTATACTTGCACACAGTCAAAGATTTTGTAGGATTAAAGTCAGGTGTATGGTCAACCAATTATACCTATTAACACATGCTAATGATCGCCAGTTTCACATGTAGGTTGAATAAACTGAAATAGAAAACAGCTGTTTAGGAGGCTCAAAACTGGGTGAGGAACAGCCAAACTCTGCTACCAAGGTGAAGTTGTGGAAGACAGTTTCATGTCACAGGTCATACACCATGGTAAGACTGAGCACAGCAACAAGATACAAGGTAGTTACACTGCATCAGCAAGGTCTCTCCCAGACAAAGATCTCAGAGCAGACGGGTGTTTCAAGATGTGCTGTTCAAGCTCTTTTGAAGAAGTACAGAGAAACGGGCAACGTTGAGGATCGTAGATGCAGTGTTCAGCCAAGGAAACTTAGTTCAGCAGATGAAAAACACATCAAGCTTATTTTCCCGTTGAAATCGGAAGATGTCCAGCAGTGTCATCAGCTCAGAACTGGCAAACCAGTGGGATGAAGGTACACCCATCTACGGTTCGAAGAAGCCTGGCCAGAAGTGGTCTTCATGGAAGAGTTGCAGCCAAAAAGCCTTACCTCCGACATGGAAACAAGGCCAAGCGTTTCAACTATAGGAAAACATATGAACTGGGGTGCAGAAAAATGGTGGCAGGTGCTCTGGACTGATGAGTCAAAATTTGAACTATTTCACTGTAGCAGAGGGCAGAGAGCGGTACAATAACCAGTGTCTTCAGTGTGAAGAATGACAAGAAGTCCTGGAAGTGATTGTGTGGCCCCCACTGAGCCCCGATCTCAACACCATCCAGTCTGTCTGGGATTACATGAAGAGACAGAAGGATTTGAGGAAGCCCACATCCATAGAAGATCTGCGGTTCATTCTCCAAGATGTTTGGATCAACCTACCAGCCGAGTCCCTTCGAAAACTGTGAGCAAGTATACCTGGAAGAATTGATGCTGTCTTGAAGGCAAAGGTTGGTCACACCAATTATTGAATTGATTCAGCTTTCTCTTTTGTTCATTCACTGGATTTTGTTCATTGATAAAAATAAATCATTAACACTTCCATTTTTGAAAGCATTCTTAGTTTACAGCATTTTTTCACACCTGCCTCAAACTTTTGCACAGTGCTGTATATTATTGCACTAGTCATATTGTTCACTGTTTCATTTCTCTGAAATGCACACTCAACATTGTAAATCATTCCCGAATATTTTGTAAATAGTTTTTTTTTCAGCTCTGGGAAGTTTTTACTAGTTACTTTCTGAGATTTTGTCGCCAAATTGATTATCATTTAATACAGCCCCACATGTGTGTTTATAGTTAAAATGAAAGTGTCTTTTTCTACAGTGGGGAATTACACTAGTATTGCTGTTTTAACTTTAAAAAAGAACATGCAATTTAAAGCTCTGCTTCCTTTGGATACAAGAGATAAGAAAGTTTTACAGTTTTATTAGGAAAACAGAGGTATAACTACTATCTGCCTGAAGCCTTCAGGTGCAGGTGACAAACAGATGCAGCTCCAGTCTTTGTTACCCAACCTCATGCAAGCTGCACGTGTGTCAGTAGTTTTCATCTTTTCAGAAAACACAGATGAAAGAAACCATCCATGGGAAAACCCACTAAATATGATTAGCATAGAAACACCATTAGCACATTTTAAATTATGGGGAAGAATCCACTTGGAACAATGTAAAGAATTTAAAACTGTAGAATATGCAGAATATAATGTGGCAGAGATGAGATGATGAAATAAAACGCTTACAAAGAGCAGACATTGTAGGAGCCAACCATCACCACAAGATGGCAGTAGTCAGAACAAAGATGCGACCTGCAAAAAAAACCTTAGCGAAGAAGAAGAGGAAGACTTCCTGTGCCGCAGGGTTACACTTCCTGTGTCTCCATGCACATGTGGTAAACAAGCCAATGCATCCTTGGGATTGCAAGCATGGACTTCTCAGAAAAGTGGAGTAATTTGGTCAAAGGTCCGAGTCTAAAGAATCTGACAGAGGGAGGATTTGGCGCCCTGAAGGAGACTCAACATGCCGCTACTCAGGACCTGACGAAAGCGCACATCGAGTCGTTTGACCAGGCTGTCACTGACGGACTCAGCCGCGTTGTGCAGGTCGGTTCAACTGTCTTTGAACAAAGTTAGAAACCAACATATTGCTGCCTCAGGTTATGCTAAAACTATGCCTCAATTGAGCAATTTTTGAAGGTGAAAAACTTTTAGTAAGAAACGACACTACAGTGGCTTGTCTTTAACGTTAAAGCCATTTGAAATGACACCCAGCTCAGTGTTACTGAAAAGCTAGCAGCTAGTTACATAAAGGAACTCATTGTTTTTAGCTACTGTATTAGCTAGCTTAGCTAGCTATCAAGTAGTTCTCAAATTGTGTGGATTTGTGACTGCTGTTTGAGAAGTAAACACATCATAAGCGCTTAGGACACACTGAAATAATGCACAACCCTTAAGCAGTCAGTGAAAGCTAGCACCAGGTAGCTTGTTACTGTTCTCATTGTCTTTTTCATTGACCCCTATGTGCATTTTTCCTAAAGTTGTCTTGAAGTAACCTTCAGTCAGTTTCTCCTGCTAAGTGTTGTGTTCGTAACGTTTCCCGTGTTTGTTGTGTGGCATGCCTTCCTCAGTCCATCCCCCCTTTGGA
Source organism: Chelmon rostratus (assembly GCF_017976325.1). Classification (NCBI taxonomy): domain Eukaryota; kingdom Metazoa; phylum Chordata; class Actinopteri; order Chaetodontiformes; family Chaetodontidae; genus Chelmon; species Chelmon rostratus. Next base: position 6,541,377 of record NC_055668.1, on the reverse strand, counting down.
GTTCATGTTCAGAAATGACCGGATCAGCCTTTCCTTTGTCGAAGCCACCATCTACAACCCGGTGGTCGCCAAAGGGAGCATCTGCAGGGACATGAAGGTGTTTCCAGCAGAGTGCAGGGGAAGAAGATGTTCATACAAAGGAAAGCTGGTGGTGAGTCTGCAAACTGGAAAAGTCCTGATGGAGGATCTAAACTGTACGTGAGAGGCATGATAACACTTTGGTCACTTATTTTACTGGTTGTTGTTTTGTCTCATCTCAGGCGGACATCAGCTGGTCAATCAACGGTGTTCCCAAAGGCATCATCAAACAGTCCATGGGTCAACTGCCAATCATGGTGAAGTCCAAGATGTGTAACCTTCATGGCATGTCCCCCAAAGAGCTTGTAGAACATCATGAAGAAGCAGAGGTGAGACACACATTTGTAATGTGAGATGAGCAGAAATTCATGGCATGCAGTCATATTTATTAATAAAGGACCAACTCCCTCTTTAACATGAACAGGAAATGGGAGGTTATTTCATCGTGAATGGAATTGAGAAAGTTATTCGTATGCTGATCATGCCAAGGAGGAACTATCCTATCGCCATGTCAAGACCGAAGTGGAAGAGCAGGGGGCAGGGATACACTCAGTATGGTAAATATAACCTTTTAGCTAATGTGCAAAACTGTAGTGAAAGTGTAATTAAAGTGTGGGCACGACAATTCAAGCTGCATATCTTTTCCATTGGATGGCATCCGGTTTTTCTTCTCACAGGTATTTCTATGCGTTGCGTGAAGGAAGAGCACACGGCCATCAACATGAACCTCCATTATCTGGAAAATGGGACTGTGATGCTGAACTTCATCTACCAGAAAGAGCTCTTCTTCCTCCCACTGGGCTTTGCACTTAAGGTAGTAATCAGGTTCATGTGTTTTTCAAAAAGTCTGCAGCATTCATTATTGTACCAAAAGAGAGGTGCTAAACAGAACAGAATATCTTTGAGAAAGACAATAAAACATAAGGTAAAACCTCTTTTGGTGCTGTATGATGTGTTAATACAGCTCATTCTCTCTGTACTATCCTTCAGGCTCTGGTGGACTTCACAGACTTCCAGATCTACCAGGAGCTAATCAAGGGCCGTGAGGACAACTCCTTCTACAAGAGCTGTGCATCAGAGATGCTGCGCATCGTCATGGAGGAGGGCTGCACCACCCACAGCAAGGTGCTTAATTACCTCGGAGAGCGCTTCAGGGTTAAGATGAACCTTCCTGAGTGGTACACAAATGAGCAGTGTGCCAACTTCCTGCTAGAGTAAGTCTCTTTGACGTTGCGTTTTTTTTAATCATCCGCCTGACAGAAACCTTACTCTACTTATCGTCTTTTTTGGTGTTGGTAGTAAAATGAGTCGTGCTTTGTTTTGACCAGTGAGTGCATCTGTATCCACCTGAAGTCGGACGTGGAGAAGTTCTACCTGCTGTGTCTGATGACCAGGAAGCTGTTCACGTTTGCCAAGCAGGAGTGCATGGAGGAAAACCCCGACAGCATCATGTGTCAGGAAGTGCTCACTCCCGGTCAGCTCTACCTCATGTTTCTGAAGGTGAGGTCATGAAGACGTTTGAACAAGCACTGAGTGAGGCATGTGAAGTTTTTACGCTGTGCTTGACTTTACCATGAAGTAGTCATGCTGCTTTCTTTACTGAGAAATTAAATCTTTCATATTAGTAGATTAAAACAATGCATGCCTTTCTAAATATCTGAAATGTACTGGTAGAACACCAAAGGGGACAGTTTTTTTTGTCTTAGAGATCTTACATTATGGATTTAACCCTTATAATATTGCCAACAGGAGAGAATGGCTGCCTGGTTGGTGTCTGTGAAGCTGTCCTTAAATAAGAGAGGCAACAGACTGAGGGGAGGCTGGACTGCTGAAAATGTGATGAAGATATTCAGCATGGGCACAGACCTGACCAAACCCTTTGAGTATCTGCTGGCCACTGGGAACCTCAACTCCAGGACAGGTATGGCTATATGAGTTGAGTGTGACTACATGCTTTTTGTTATAAAAGACGTAGTTCATCTAAATTTGGGTTGCCCTCTCTCCATAGGTCTTGGCATGCTGCAGAACACAGGCCTGTGTGTGGTAGCTGACAAGCTCAACTTCATCCGCTACCTGTCCCACTTCCGCTGCGTGCACAGGGGGGCAGCTTTCGCCAAGATGAGGACCACGTCTGTTCGTAAGCTGCTGCCTGAGTCCTGGGGCTTCCTGTGTCCCGTCCACACTCCGGACGGAGAGCCCTGTGGACTCATGAACCACATGACGGCCAGCTGTGAGATTGTGGCGCCAACCTTGTCCACCGCATCCCTGCCTGCTCTGCTCTGTTCCCTTGGTGAGTGAGAGTCTGACACAAATTTAAAAGCACGTGTCAGTGGGCTGGAGTGCATACTAGAAAACCTTTTCTGTGTCTGGTGCTTAAGGTGTTACTCCAGTGGATGGATCTCCCGGCCAAGCCTTTTCAGACTGCTACCCGGTGGTCCTTGATGGGGCTGTCGTAGGCTGGGTGGAGACTGAATTAGCCCCAGTTGTGGTTGACTCACTCCGCAGGTTCAAGGTTTGTCAAGATATTTGTACAGATATGTATAAGATGTCATAAAATGTCAAGTGGTTGTGCCTTGCATGTTATTTGTGCAGAAAACTGAGTTTAAAGCAAATACCTTCAGGTGCTGAAAGAGAAGAAGATCCCTGCCTGGACCGAGATCGTTCTGGTTCCAAAAACAGGCAAGGCCAGCATGTACCCAGGCCTGTTCCTCTTCACCACGCCCTGTCGTATGGTGCGGCCTGTACGAAACTTAGCGCTTGGCAAGCAGGAGCTGATTGGCACCTTTGAACAGGTATGTGTAAACTATGATTTAAAAAGATTCTGTGGTAGTTGGATGAGCCCAGTATTTGAAGCACACAAGTGTAAAGACAGATTTTTTGCATATTGGTTGTTGAATTGTTTTATTTAATCGTCTTTTTCGGTCTTGTTGCAGCTTTATATCAATGTGGGCATCTTGGAGGATGAGACTGAGCCTGGAGTGACCACACACCAGGAGCTCTTCCCTCACAGTATGCTCAGCGTGGTGGCCAACTTCATCCCCTATTCAGACCATAACCAGAGTCCTAGAAACATGTACCAGTGTCAGATGGGTGAGTTTTAGACCACCATTAATGGCACCATACACCTGTGCAGGTGCGCAGGCTGGTGAAATCCTATTACTTCAATCCTTTCATCGCCATTTCTAGCTGCTGTGAAGCATTGTTTCCACCAGAGATTGAACTCATTCTCTTCTCAGGTAAGCAGACTATGGGGTTCCCCCTGCACTCATTCATGGATCGCTCAGATAACAAGCTGTACCGGCTCCAGACTCCTCAGAGCCCGCTGGTCAGGCCCTACATGTACGACCACTACAACCTGGACAACTACCCCAGCGGCACCAACGCCATTGTGGCCGTCATATCCTATACAGGCTACGACATGGAAGATGCCATGGTGAGTACAACACAAAAGTCCCCCCCCCCCCCTCATAGAAATAGAGTGAAATCCTGACACGCTGTGTTCTTATTAGATTGTGAACAAGTCATCGTGGGAGAGAGGCTTTGCCCACGGAAGTATCTACAAGACTGAGCTGGTGGACCTGGCAGACAAGGTGAAGGGTGAAGACGGCGTGGTGTTTGGGACCAAGCCAGGTGACCCTAAAGTAAATGAAAAACTGGACGCTGATGGACTGCCATACATTGGATCAACGCTTCAGCATGGAGACCCCTTCTACTGCTACATCAACCTCAACACTGGCCAGACCTTCATCACCTACTACAAGTAGGTGTCAACATTTGTGTACCTATGTTTTATTCATCAGCTCACTGAAATCACTCAAATAATGAAATAATGATCTCGGAAAAACAAATTCCTCAATATTAATTACATTTTACAGTATATTTGATTTTGCAGCTTTCAAATTACAATCAGTAATGTGTATTTCCTTTTTTTCTGCCAGGAGCCAAGAGGCCTGTGTTGTTGACAATATAAAGATCTGCAGCAACGACACTGGCGCAGGCCGTTTCAAACGCGTCTGCATCACTGTACGAGTGCCGCGGAACCCCACCATTGGTGACAAGTTTGCCAGCCGCCACGGGCAGAAGGGCATCCTGAGCCGTCTGTGGCCAGCTGAGGACATGCCCTTCACAGAGAGCGGCATGAGTCCCGACATCCTGTTCAACCCCCACGGCTTCCCTTCCCGCATGACCATCGGGATGCTGATCGAAAGCATGGCCGGCAAGTCCGGCGCCCTGCACGGCCTGAGCCACGACGCCACGCCTTTCACTTTCTCAGAGAAGAGCTCTGCGCTCGAGTACTTTGGTGAAATGCTCCGCGCGGGCGGATACAACTACTACGGCACGGAGCGGCTCTACAGCGGACTGAGCGGTCAGGAGCTGGAGGCCGACATCTTCATCGGAGTCGTCTACTACCAGCGGCTACGTCACATGGTCTCCGACAAGTTCCAGGTGAGGACCACGGGAGCACGAGACAAGGTGACCAACCAGCCGGTGGGAGGGAGGAACATCCAGGGAGGCATCCGTTTTGGGGAGATGGAGCGAGACGCCCTGCTGGCCCACGGCTCTTCTTTCCTGCTTCACGATCGCCTCTTCAACTGCTCGGACCGATCGGTGGCTCTGGTGTGTGTTGACTGTGGCAGCCTGCTCTCCCCTCTGTTAGAGAAACCGCCGCCGTACTGGTCAGCCACGCGCCACCGAAAGACTGTCTGCACTCTGTGTGGTAAAAGCGACTCTATCGACTCGGTGTCTGTTCCTTATGTCTTCCGCTACTTTGTCGCCGAGCTCGCAGCGATGAACATCAAAGTCAAATTAGATGTTAAATGAATTTTGTGGAACAACCAGTAAAGATATATAGCTTAAATGCGACAAAATCAAAATCAAGGGAAAGTTTCTTGTATGAAACTGCTGTGTGTTTCATTAAAATGTGTCTTTATATCCAGTGAAGCTGCTGGAGTTAACCGTGCTGAAGAAAGATTCAACATCAAACTGTAAAGCCATGATGTGTCAGAAGGTGCCTGAGAAGTTTATCTCCTTTTATCAGAAGTCAAGAGTTGGAAAAAACACCCAAGTGGCAGCATGTGATGGAATGAATGTGTTGACATCTGGTAAGGTGTGTGAAAATAACCCAAAGGTCTTTTTGTACAGTCAGTCTGAGCGTTTAATAAAAATGTACCTGCGTACCAACAAGTATGATCCTTCACTTAAGTAATTCCATTACAAATAATCCGGATTTTAGGGTAGGACTGCAAAACGAAAGAACAGACATACTGTCAGTAAAATGTTCTTAGATAAGACAAGTGAAAGTACTCATTGTGCAGGAAATTGCCCATGTGACTGATGTATTAGACTGCTGATGACTCAAGGCATTTCACTGTAGTAGCTGGGTAGTTGTGGAGCAAGTTTTCACTTCATTATATGTTGTCTGTTTCAAAGGGTTGGGAACCACTTATTTAATCATTAATAGCAGATTGTGTTTGATAAGTGTGTTTTTTGTAAAAACTACAGCTGTCAGAAATGTTGTGGAGTAAAAAGAAGCAGAAAATGGAAAGTATTTAAAATTGTACTACGTACAGTGCTGATTCGCAGTTGCCCACATTGTACTACACACTCTAAAATTACAGGATACAAGTAAAACTTGCACTTGTTCAAAGTTGGAAAAATGACTGTGATAACATAATTAACATAAGTGACAGTCGTCCTCCTTCACATGGTTTTAATCACCAGTCTTCCTCACTGCAGTTGTGCCAGAATATCTGGCAGGTCCAGCACAGTTGGGATGGTGTAGTCTGGTTTCACTGAACCATCTGGCACAGCGCCTCCTGCACTGCTGATCCAAACTGTAGTCCGTACTCCTGCATTAAAGCCCCCCTGAATATCTGTGTCCAGAGAGTCTCCCACCATAACACAGTCTTGGGCCTCCACCTGCAGCATTTCAAAACACAATGTGAAGATGGAGCGGAGCGGTTTCTGCTCTGCGTGTTCTCCACCAATCACAATGGCATCGAAGAACTCCTCACATCCGACTGTCTCCACCTTCTCTCTCTGGGTCTGAGACTCCCCATTGGTCAGCAGCAGCAGCTTGTATCTGCTGCGCATTTGTTTCAGGAGGGAGCGTATTTCAGGGGACAGACTGAGGACCTCCAGGCGGCTATTTTTCCACAGGTGGTAGCACTGAGCTGCCAGAGAGGGTGTGTGACCGCCGCCCACTGCCTCCTGGATGCTCTCCTCCCAGTGACCCACACGGACCTCGTCAATGGATCTGCCAGCTGAGGGGTCAAAACTCTCACGGAGAAGCTTCTGCTTGAACTTGTCACAAATGTTGCTGATGGTCATGTCATCAAGGGCCAGTGTGTTCTTCAAAAAGTCACTGGTCTGTAAGATTCAAGCACAACAGATAACATAATAAAACATGTATGTCTGATTCAGCAATGACCACAAGAGGTCAGTGTTGAGACTGTTTTAAATGTTAAGGCTAAAGTGCAACACAACCGTCTGTGGTGGGAGGAGGTTGTAGGCACCACTAAAGGCACTTCTCCTGGTGGGTGTGTTTTAGCAAACCATTATTACATGTAAATATACATCTTCTGTGAAAATCAGGTAAGTAAATTGCAGCATGTCAGATCCTCTTAAAAACAGTGGTCTCATATTAAAGAATAAAATTTACATCAACCTAAAGTCTTTTGGCATCTATGCCTGCATGTTTTGCAAAGGAAAATCAGACATTTGCTCACGTTTAAAGCCATGCATCTGAAAAAGATCGAATATAGCAGAAAGCTTCTGGATAGACTTTTTAAACCAAAGCCAGTTTAAAAAAAAAAAAAAAAAGGACTGATAACCTCCTCTGAAATCCTGACTATGGTGTAGGATTTCAGAGGCTGATGCTGAGCAGAGCTTTACTGGAAATGATATTATATGCACTAATACGAACGGTAAAGGTCTGAGCTGCGGCTGCTCCAGTTTCAGGTCCCTCCTATGTGCATGCAGGGTCACAGACACACTGGCATGGCTGCAGCGGTGTTTCAATCTGGTGCTTGAAGTTATATCAGGAAGTATGGGAAGTCTGTGCATTATGCACATTCTGTCAGGTATTATTCCATATCATGTTAGTGAAATATTACAACTGATCCATAAACATGTATGAAGCATTTCAGTGTTGTGGCTGGCTGAGGTGGAGCTAACTGTAGTGGCCTTACATCCTGTTGGGTGGTTTAATCTGCAATAATGGAAATTTTACTGTGTTGTGTGTAAAATTTTAATTTGCACACACAATATTTGTCCCTGAAATGAGTAAAAGTATAAAAGTATCAGACAAAAGACATTCTCAAGAAAGTACAATACTTGAGTAAAACTACCTTGTCACTTGCCACCATTGCATGGATGGGTCACCTGATTGGAATGGAGCCACTGTTAATTAGTTACTTATTCACTATCACCTGGTGAAAACACCTGTAGGAGTGGACTATGTGTGTATACAGGCTTTGGGTGAAGTTTAAATGCTTCAAAAAACTTGAAATACAGTAAGTATTTGCACCGTTACATGTTTGCCCCTCCCAGCGCCTCAGCCAATCAGAAGTGAGCACGGGCAGCAGTAGCCCATCCATTACTTATTTTTCTTAATTACAGTTTAACACAGCAATCAAAACAGCCTGTTTAAACAAACTAAATGACACTCATCGTCCGGTGTTTGGAGATGAGTCCCCAGTGGTCCTCGCTCTTTAAATTTAGTTCAATGAACATTTCCCGCAGACTGACGTTACAAATGCGGAAGTTAATGTCCAGACTTCGTCACCTTTTGTATCGCCACTCCACCTGCGCGACTTGTCTCAATAAGCGTGTTGTCCAAATCGAATAGTAAGGCCTTCACAGCTCTGCCGTCCATCGCCGGAGAGGACCGTCCATTCATTGTACGCGCACCCCCAAAAACACGTCACGGTTTGACTGCGAAAGCGCTTCCGGGTGAACTGCATGACGGGAGATGTAGTTGTGCTAAATATCAGGCACTTTCAGGTTTAATCCCCTAGAGGGCGCCAATAATCAAAAATAATTCTTACCAGCGGCTCTTAAAGTTCTCAAAGAGCTCTGCACACCGACCAAACAGCGCTTCACCCGCTCCAGTTAGAAGAAATCTTTAGAACAAAATTAGATTTAAATGTTTTGTGCTTCATACCTTTACAAAAAACAACAAATAAATGAGCGAAGAATACTACAAATGTTTCTGTTTTAAAATACTTTCAAAACCTCCCCAAATTAAAGTTCCTGTAGAGCCACGAAAACAGACGTTATAGATTTATCATAACTGATTATATCATTATAGATTTATCAAATAAAGTATTGTAAAATAACAATTAAGTAATCTTATTGTTTTTTTTAAGAATATGAAACTATTATTATTATTATTATTATTATTATTATTATTATTATTATTATTATTATTATTTGCAGAAATGGATTAGGTTATGACCCTGTTATTACAATGTGTTCACACACCGTTTTCCATTATGGACAAGTTTTCCTTTTGGTGGTGGCTGAACTGTGGCCGGAGCCTGCTTATATTACACTGCAAAAAATATTTTTAGAAAGGTGACGATAGTCAAAGTGAGCAGGAAACAATCAGTGTCATCACTTGTCTAATTAAATGCCCTACGTGACTCTTGACCATGCGTATTGCCAATTTAAACACACATTCCGTGACACACGCTCTTTCAAAATCAAAACATACCGCAATTCTTATGCAACCTGTCCTTTAACTCGCTCTCTCACCTGGCAATGAGCCAGAGGTTCACACGCAACGGTGTACAGGCCTGTTGCACCACCTGACTCAATCAGAAATCACAACAATCCTTTCTCACATTACCTGCGAGCGTTTGCGTCTTTAAGACGAACCTGACCTAATTATTTCAATTACCTTGGACAAAAAAATGCCAGAGATAAACTATAAATCATGAAATGGTGGGAGAGGACTAGACTGCTATTATCTGTCAGAAACAACAACACCTGCCGCTTGCATGCGAAGAGGAATGTGCCTGTTTAAGTGACAGATATGCTGCAAATTAACTCAAAACATTAAAAAAAAAAAAATGTAACCCTTAACCTTAAAAGGGAAAGAGAACCACAGACAGTGGATCTGTGAAGAGTGAACTGACAGGTATAAAGATGGAATTTCCCCTCTGATGTGGAAGTGGGAAAAGAAGCAAATGACTTCCCTAATAGCTCTTATATGACTCTTCCAAGAAAGGGCAGGCATCTGAAGGGCCGGTGAGGCCCAGTGTCTTTGTCTGCACGACACCGTTCCTCTTTTATCTCTGTGGGTGGCCCTGGCTGCACACAGTCACACGCTATCTCTCAGCTGGGCATGAATCCCCCGCAGAGGCCAATAATTAAGGGTGTCATGCCACCAAACACCTTATAGCCTCTCCGGAGCAGCAAGATAACACTTGGGTATATTTGATCTGCCGTATTTTTTCAGTTGTTTAAAGACTTAACCATCACGTATTATGTTCTTGTGACCCTCCCTTAGTTCTTTATAATTGGGACGTTCATCTGGGTCAGCTGTGTTTCTGATCTATGGGTGCCTCAGCGGGTGTGTGTGTGTTAGTGAGCGTACAGGGGACAGGTCTGCTCCTCTTTCAGGACTAATTCTGGGTCAGGCCTGGATAGGACAAGTGTAAGCTGGAGGGATGGTTCATCTTTTGGCCATCAGAGGAAGGAGCTCATTATTTGAGATTCTGAGGATTTCAAAGGTCATCTAAAGAGAATGGAGCCAGACGTGTTTAATATGAAGTGTGAGGGTCACCTGCAAATCAAGATATGATGATTCCCTCACACATATGTGGCTCATCTGGGCCACTCCTGACTCAGGGACACCAAATTCATTATCTATAATCATTAAGAAATATTGAACATTCTTCAGATCTGAAAGATTTGGATCAAATATGCCTACGATGCTGCTGCGATAGAGAGGAGAGCGATAACTGCAACCCAGCCGTCCTTTCTTCGCCAAGGTGCCCCCAACAAGCCTCGCCTGTGATATAGAGACAAACACACACGTAGATGTGAGATTTTATCGAGGCCAGGGGAATGTATGAACTACAGTCTAAGTAGAGAAACACTAGTGTGCCTAATGGCATTTGTCATGGTAACAAAGGGAGTCTGGCAACCTGCACGTACACACAAACAAAAACAACACGATCTGGGGCAGGACGGTGCCTCTTCAGGCGGTTATGCAACGCTCTCCATGATCGAGGAGCGATATGTTTTTCTGCAAAGCTTGTGTAAATTGTGTTTTCGTTGCCTCCGGCAGCCTCCCACCCAAAGACATCAGTGTTTTTGTCATATCATAAGTATTTTGCATCTGTGTCGATCAAGCATGTCAACAGTGGCAGCTCTTTGAGTCCAAAAATGTACATCAGCATTAATTGGCCATTTTCTCAGTGGGCTCATTCAGTATGGCTGTGCTGAGGGCTCCCTATGAATGGACAGGACCTCCCATAGTTGTCTGGCAGGCTTCCAGTAGCCCCCGTCTGTGTGCTGACACACCTGAGTTCTCCTGACCGGCCATTGAACCAGCACAGCAGTAGGAAGGGAGACAAACTATGTGTGGTCACTGGAGAATAACTGACAGTCCGGACCCCGAAAGATCATCCAATCCCAATCCAGCTAATTGGGGGGAATGTGTGAGTGAACTGGTACTACATGCGCTACAGGTACAAAAATCTTCTCACACAGTCACATTTTGTGGACGAAAAGCTGGTCCGACTGAATAAGAGCTGGGGATACACAGTTATGGTTAAGTCTTCAAGGAATTAAGTCAGTGTTTGGTTACTTAGTGGCAAAAAATAATTGTGTTCGTGTGTGTGTGTGTGTGTGTGTGTGTGTGTGTGTGTGTGTGTGTGTGTGTGTGTGTGTTGAGTAGCAGGATCAGAATGAAACCTTGTTTAATAGTAGTTTGACCTTTCCAACTTTTCAACACTGTAGAATATACTGCACCTGTGACTTTAAAAAGACTAAAGAATAAAAACATTAAGTCTCAAGTTAATGTTTTTTTTCAGTCTTGTTAATTTTCCACATCATACTTTACCCCGTACATGCTGTTTTTAATGAGTAAAAAGTGATAGTATTTTCTATGTAACAGCTGTGAAAAATAGGAGTTGTGTAATTTATTGCCGTTAATCGTTAAATGGGAATAATTCAAAAAATGAAAATGAAAATGTATTTTTTATTGGTCACATCATGCTGCAGCAGGTTCACAGAGAAAGTTCCCACCAATAAATAAATCACAGACGTCTGAAGAATCATGGCCGCCATCATTCACTCGGAAATAAACTGCCGTTCACTCCAAAGCTGATATCATATCATATGACGCTCAGTGATTCATTGCTACTCCAGTTTCTGTTTCAGTGGGACACAAATCACATCAGAAACATTGTGTAATTGTGACTTTAAGTAATCTCTGACTCTAATTTCTGTCACAACAACCTGAACAGGCACTGCTCTGTTGACATGTCACTGATTTTGTCGCATTTTTATAAAAGAGGCACATAAACAATCTAAGTAAAGTGTGATCTGACAGAAATTTGTGTTAAAGATGCAATAAATGATGATATAAAATACTGCATTAATGACAGTGGCTTTGCTTTTATTGCTGAAAAAGCACTGGCTGTTGAAAGCCGGAAATCTCAGCACATTTAGCAACTTATCACACATGTGCCATATTTATATTTATATTCATGTTTATCGCTTTGTGATTTTGTGAGTTTGGCTCTCAGAGTTCACACATTTTGGAAAGTTCATAAAGAAACTTGGAGAATCAGCATTTGTCTGAAGACGACTTTTTTTTTTAGCTGACTCATCATGAGGTATGAGCAGCCTGGAGTAAATCAATATGAGTGTGTGTGTGTGTGTGATGGAGCTCCGCTAACCCAGAGGAGTTATACTACACGTTCTACATCACGTCACTGTATCCCAAAGGTGCAATTTTCAGGCTGACTGGACGAGGACGAGACGGGACAGGCTGAGACAGGTGAGTGGACGAGGTGCATCAGAGGCTTTGATGCTTCTCCCTGACACACATGAGGCAAACAACAGGAGACACAACGTGCTGTTACCAAGCTGGTAACACTGTAAACTGTGAAAAGCAATGTAATCCCTTATCAAAACACATTAGTCAGGTTTCTGAGACTCAGCGTGGTGATAGTGACACAACAGCAAAGGGTTCAGTGGAGGGAAAGTTCTTGTTTTTATAGTTTTGATCAACACAAATGATGACTGAAACCCCGACCTGAATGTTAAACTGAATGTAGCATTTAGCAGTTTCATTTGAGGCCGAAAGGAAAAGTTGAAAATCATGAAACATAATTTCGGTTCGACCGGAACAGTCTTCTTTATGGAAAACATGTATCATCTGGATTTTTGTGAACGCTGCTTCCCTGTGTGATTCTGAAACTCTGACATCATGGGTTTGTTTGGAAAAACCCTGAAGGGACATTTGGAAAGCTGAGCCGTTCCAATCAAACGGTACCAGCTTCGCCCCATCACGTGTCAGGTGATTACTCATACAAGGCTGCGAACTCAGACCGTATACATCGTTTGAAGCTGAACATAAACTCTCACAAAATGTCTCAGATGATAGAATCATCGTGCAGATCATATTTTTCCAACCTGCCCCCCAGAGAGGTCGCAAGAGCTAACCACCTGCTGGCTGTAGCTGCACATTTACCATGCAGACGTTACATCAGCCTTCTCATCTAAATGTAAGACTATTACTTGAAATGAATTGAAAAGTGTCTGTTTTACTTATAGTTTGAACCACATTCTATGGTTATTTAGAACAGAGAGAACAGATGGTGTGAAGCTGCCTGACTCCAACTGCACCGGGTGCTGACACTTTCCACTTGAAGGAGGAGCGTGGATGACACGTCCTGTGTCAACTGCAGAGGTTTAAAAGAGGCTTCCAGATGGAGGGCCTGGTGTTGACGTGGAGGACGTCCTTGTACGTGGGTTCGCCCCAGAACTTTGGCTTAGGAGTCAAGAAGAAGGAACCGGTTTTCTTTTTCCATTTAGCATGAAAGAAGACTTCGCAGCAGACATTTAAAGGAACAGTCTGTGGTTTGTGTCCATCGTGCTCCTCTGTAGATCCTCTCTGAGCAGATTTAACAAACTGATGTGAAGATTCACAGCTTTTCAAATCCATTCGAATGACTTTTATCAGCGTATGAGGCTGGAAACACGCCCTGTCCCTGCCTACTGTTATGACCCACATTTAGTGAAATCTTCGCAGGTATAGTTGGTGATACAGATGTACAGTATGTCCCACACTGACACACTTCCTGTGTCTGCTGAACAGTTTCTGCCTCGCTGCCAAGTATTTGTGACATAGTATGATACAAGCTGCTCGCCCCACTGTCACTCAGAGACCGTCAGAGCTGATTCAGTCTTTTTCTTAGAAATAAACACCCACAGACACACACATACATAGCACAGACAGACAGACAGACACACACACAGTGCAAAGTACCAGATATTACTCTGTTGTACAACCTCAGTGAAATATTCCCACCTTTTGAAATATTCTCTTGCAAACACAGGTTCGTGGATCGATGGAAAGAGCATTTCATGACAGAAGCATATGCGTCTTGTGTTGGAGGAAGATGTAAACCCACTAGTAAAGTATTCTTTCGCACACTGAAATCAGTGAATTTGAATTATTGGATAAATCACAGTTGTGTTTAACAGGATTATGTCATGAATAGAAATTCTCAAGCATCTGTGAGAAGACTCTAATTGCTCCCAGAAAAACTGACTCTGACCTTCCCGCCAGCAGAAAACAATGATAAAATGTCAAGTAGAAAAGTGTCATTCATAGCAGAACGACGTAAACTGCCAGGTTGTGTCATGAAAATTCAAGCTCTCTCGTTAAAATATTCAGCAGCCTTCATTTTGTTTCACAGCGTTTATGTTATGGTTTCATACATTTGTATAGAGGGGTATGCATGGAGTCAGGTTTCTCATGCATCCTTCACCTCAGGGAGCTGGAAAAGTCTGCAGAGGTTTCTTCTTTTAGCAGCGACTATATGACTTATATCGTTCAATAACTGGATCAAGTGGACTTTGTTTCCAGGGCAAAGGAAGCATGCATGCTCCAAATTATACAAACCAGTTCCCAATAACACAACACTGCAAACACTGTATAGCATAGACTGAGAATATATGAATGGCATCAAATTTAGATCTACAGCACATAAAGGGGAAGACAAATAAAGGTTTTACTGCAATCTTAAGGATTGTCTTACGTCTAATGACTCAAAGAGTCAATCAAAGAGGTTCGGGAGTGCTGGTGAATCACATTCCACACTGAACATCCTGGGGGTCTTTATGTGGGGCTGCTCTCATGAAGCAGGATCCCAGATGCTGATAAGGGCTGGTGACAGACGGCCCCCAGGGAGACTGATAGCCGGACCCGTCTTTTGTCTCACCTGTGCTTGGAGGAACGGGACCTCTGACCTGGCCCGCAGAGGCTCAAGGGATCCTTTGTTGTCAGCATGCCATGGTGGCACCAATGGACAACAAAGAGGGCTCTCTGTGGGCCAGCAGCCTCCTCCTGTCCCTGCAGAGGCTGTCCATGATGTGGGCAGAGCTGCGGTGTTTATCTGCCGCTGCATGGCTGAGGTAGATCAAATGATCAGCCCTGCTGTGGCTCACTGAGCTTACACGTCACAATACGGCCATAATAATAAACTATTACAGCACGCACTACTCGAAGAAGTCTCATAGGAAGTCATGGAGGTAGCAGGGGAAGATAAAAATAGTTAATAATGAAATAAAACGACAGTGTTTCAGATCAAATAACTACAGCACCAGTTGAAAAGTTTGGACACACCTTCTCATTCAATGCATTTTCTTTACTTTTACTATTTGCTACATTGTAGATGCATACTGAATACATAAAACACATGAAACAGCACATATGTAATGGTGTGTGAAAATAATGTAAACAGAGCAAAACATGCTTTCTATTTGGTTTCTCAAAGCAGTCACCTCTGGCTTTGATGACAGCTGTAGGCGCTGTTCTGTCAGCTTCATGAGGCGCTCACCTGGAACACGGTGTTGAAGGAGATCCCATAAACGCTGAGCACGTTTTCTTCTTTTGCTTTTCCGTCACTCTGCAGCTCAACTCATCCCAAACCATCTCAGCTGGGTTTGCGGATGCGAGGTCGGCTGATGCAGCACTCTCTCCTTCTTGGTCAAATAGCCCTCACACAGCCTGGACGTGTGTTTTTAATCAATGTCCATTTGAAGACCAAATGATGGCCCCACGAAGCAGAAACCAGATGGCGTGTCGCTGCAGAATGTTGTGGTAGCCATGCTGGTTCCTGTGTGTGGTCAGGGTGCCTTTAATTTTGAATAAATCGCCAACAGTGTCACCAGCAAAGATCTTGAAATTCTCTGACCTTTCTGACCTTCAGACCTGTCTGAAAGTATCGATGGACTGTCGTTTATTTACTTAGTTGAGTGGTTCTTGCCATAATATGGATTACTAAAGTTGAATGAGGTTATTTACTGTATACCAACACTACCTCAATACAGCTGATGGTCTCAAATGCAAGAAGGCAAGAAATTCCTATACTCTATACCTAGACCTACCTAGAGTTTCTAACTCTTGACATGGCACACCAGACTATTAAAAACCATTTCAGCTGACTACCTCATGATGATGAAGAGCATGTCAATGGTGTGCAAAGCTGTCATCAAAGCAAAAGGTGGCTATTTTGAAGAATATAAACTATAAAACATATTTTGGTTTGTTTAACACATAATCCCCCAAGTCGTTCCATAGTTTTGATGTTTTCAGTATTAATCTGCAATGTAGAAAACAAGAAAGCTTTGGATGTGAAGATGTGTCCAAACGTTTGACTGGTACTTTATGCGTATGTGTCATGTGAAAGGTGTTGCTCATAGTGGAGACCCCCTAGAGAGTTTTCACCAGACTTTGCACTACCGCTCTCAGCTTCTCAGCTCTCGCTTTCAGCTCATTCTTTTGGGTTTTAAGGGTCGCAGCTTTACTGATTTGATTCATTTGTCTCAATGCTCTAATCAACTTGTTTTCAGCCAAAAAGCTCTGATCAACCCACAGTTTTGTAGGTGGTGAACCCACCTACAAACAGCAGACAGACAAATGACAAGTGAATATAGTGAAGCATCAAGTACAGAGAAAGACATTACCAGACCAGACTATTGCTAAAAAGAGGGTGACAGATGTTTATTTTTATATTAATGTTTTATAATTCTGTATTTAGTCGCCTTTAACATACAAAATTTCCAGTCGCTGATGAAACATCTCTGTTTTTTTTTTATGCTAACAAAGATGGAGGTTTCCATGTCAGGCCTTTGGCTCTCTGTGTGACCCGTCTACAGTTTCTTCCACTGCTCACATGTGGGCAAAAATATCAATTGTTACTACTTTAAATAAAGGGCAAATCTACTGTGCAATAAAAGGAAATAATCACTGATAGAAGTATCAACCTGAAGAGCAAATGCTTCCATCCACCCAGCATCAACAATTGGCTGGCGTATCTGAGGATCTGTGAGTGGTGTAACCTGAGGGTACATAAAGTACGAACTGAAAATGATTTCAGGACTCAGATCGTTTTCCATGACTAAGGAGGTGAGTGAGTAAGCTGGTAATGATGTGTTGGGACTTGGGTTTTGTGAAGGCTGGTGTGGTGCGCTACTACGCTAATGATGAGCCACGACGACGGTTACATTCCTGGGATGATGTTAGTGACTCGAACTGGCTCGCGGCGGGAACGGTGTGTTCGCAGCACGGGTAATTGTTGGGTTTTATTGCCTAATCCTGCCACTGGATTATCTTTCTCATGACATATGTCTGTGTGTTGTACAGTTAATACGTATGTTGTATCAACTTGAGCCACCGTGGCTTTCCCGCATTATTACACCTGCAGTCTTATGAATGAAAATACAGTTTCAACACATGAGCAAAGCCACTGCTGGGTAATGCTGACCTATTTTTACCTTATTGGTGGATGAACTTATAGCCACAACAGGCCACAAGTGATGTGTTCTTGTTTTGGTCAAAATGGCCCAGGCTGCAGGCTTCTTCAGTGGGTAATTAGACTTAACATGTCTTATCTTTAAATTCTTCAGCTTAGGTTGATTAGCTGTATCTCCTGTATATCACAGCCTCCTTTCTGCTCAATTACAACCCTTTACTGATATAACAGTGTTGATACACCCATGGATGTGGACGCACAGACACATATTCCCTTGGCGCATTTTACCTCAATAGAATTGGAAATAATGTGAAGTCCGTAAGAAGGTAGGGCAGGCAGCCACCCCCCTAAATCCAAACCCAGGAAGCTATAAATGGTGTGATAAAAAGAGACAGACAAAATGGCACCACATTGTTTTTTACTGTATCTGGCCTGACGGTTATTTTCCAACCTAACTTCAAAGTGCCAAAGCCGAGCCAACTGCGCGAACACAATGGCAGCATCCAGCAAATACATCAGCGTTAAAAATAGGAATGTGGCAATATCACGTACTGCACAGGTAGACAATCACTTTTTTAGGAAATATGTCAACTGTTGCTTGGGAGTGGGTGAGATATGTAGACCGTGACACACACCGAGTTTTATTTAATCACTCTTTCCTCAACCGCACCTCAACTGGAACCTGAGGGTTCCAGTTGAGGTGCATTGCTTTATTTCTCAGGGTGGGACAGCGATTAATCTAATACACCTAAATGCTTGTAAAAACATAGTGTCCGTGGTGAGGTCATTGTTATATGAGGGCAGAGTCACGTCATACTTAGTGAGCTCTATTTAAAGAAGATATTATTGTCAAGATAATTGCAATCTAGATCATGTAAAATGAACTCCATTGTGCGTTTTGGTGAATTCTGCACTCAAACCTTCACCTTGATTATTGCACGTTGTGTTTTCTTATGGCCTTATGTGTTATATTTAACCTGTGGTGCAGGAAGGAAAGTAGCAGATGTTGACATCAATTAGCAACGAGTAAACATACGCAAACAAAGGTCTGTCACTAAGTCCTGTGGAAAGTGTTAAATTCAGCATGCACATGTGAACACCAAGAAGGACTGACGGGGCTTACGCAACACAATGAGAAGCTGTCAGTGCCACAATCAGCCGTCCGGTAATTACCGAACATTATTTCAGTTGTACTGCAGGAGGAGGCCTGGCTCAAGTATCACTGAAAAGGCCTCAATCAAAGAAATTACACTTAAGTGGTGGCTCTCAATGAAGCAGCACAAATCTAAGCATTTGGAAATGAAACAGGCTGGATTATGGTTAACAGTGATGTAAACCCAGCAGAGAAATAACAAGCCAACAAATATTTTTCCAATAATCACTAGCAACAGCAGCTCCTGTCTCCAGGGGCAAAACGAACCACATTTTTGGGAATGATAATATCATGTGAGCCCTAGTAATGACATTCATACTGGACAAATCTGCACCTCAGATGGTGGATGAGCGTGTGAGCTCACATCCTGTCACAGAACTACAGTTAATGATTGCCTTTTTATTTATTGAGTTTAAATCCCTTGTAATTTTAAACTGTGCAAATATAATTCATTGGACTTTATATTGGCTGTAATTACTTGTGTTTCAGTTGCCTAAACTTAATCATAGCTTAGCCAGAGTTAATTAATTAGTCACAAACATGCTTTTTCCCTGATCTTAAACATACTGTAGTTACATGTGCAGATAATGTAGAAAGTGATAATTGTAAAAATGTTGCACTGGATGTTTGTCATCAAACACAATCTGGGATTTAGCAAAATCTGTAAATATTGACGCGTTTGTCTGGTGCGACAGTAGGGTTGTCTCACATGATCTGTGCCATAAATGGTTAAATCCAGGTTGGCCATGAAAATACTGTGCACAAAAACAGCTAAAAACAAATCTCTTCAAAATACCTTGAGAAGCTATTTTTGTTCTGTCTTTGCTCTCTGATTCTAAGAAACTGCAATATGACATCTGGGCTCTTTAAGAGGAAGATATACAACGTTTGTGTAGGTGATTTAAAAAAAGCCACTGGTCTAACCAGCCTCCACTCCTGCGACAGTGTTTCAGTGCCTTCACCAAAAGCTGTTGATAATTTGATCCAGATTTGACGTTAACACTGAACATACTATCAAGCAGCTGGAGCTGTGAGACTGTTAGTAATCGGTCAGGAAAAACTGCTTGACATCATCGAAATGATCTCGTTAGACCTGCTCAAATCTAGACATAATCATCCTGTGAGTCTTTTAAATGAATGATTCACATTACTTAGCAAATGTCCTCTCCGGCAGAGTGTGGTGTATTTCAAACACTGTTTCATTCATCCCTGTACACTCACTTTGATATGTGATGCTGCCTTGACTCAGTGAAGCATGCTCTCTGCGAGCATACGTCTCATTTTTCTGTTGTATTGTCGCCGTCCTGAGTGTGCCAGAAACACCCCTCCAACTCTGTCCCACTGAGCTGAGCTCTTTTAAGGCTTTGAGCAAAATCTTGATATCCACGCAAGCTCACCGTTTATCTGATGCAGCAGACTCTAATAGCTGCTTCTGAGAGATTCTTCATTAGATATTGCGCCGCGCTACAAACCCTCCCCTCCCTCGCTCGAAGTTTTCGTGAGAAGACGGTGCAACAGAGAGTTGTTAGGGCAGAGCCACCACACGTGATGGTTGCGCTGTAACAATAACTCGTCGACAGCTCATCTTACCTCTGAACACCCTCACCTGCTCCCATCTATTGAGCAGCCAAGGCTGAGTCCTGCTATTCATAAATCATACACAGTCTCTGAACAGTTGGAAAACAGGCAGCTCGTGCCATTGACAAAAAAGAAAAAAAAAAAATCAATGCAACACACATGCATTTTAATTGCTGAGCTCGAAAGAATTCAAAAATCTGCACTCGCTGTGCAAATGTCCGAGTGTGTTCGAGGCTGCAGAGCAAATCTCCCAGCAGGTGTGTTTGTGTGCATACGTGCATGCTGCAAGAGTCAGAGGATTAGAGAGCATCGCGTGCTTGTGCTGCTACAACCTTGTCCGTCCAGTCTGGTGTGTTCCATTCAGCCTGACACACACACACACACACACACACACACACACACACACACACACACACACACACACACTACCTAGTTACAAACAGGAATGTAAACTACAAAGAATGTTGATACAAAAAAAAAGACACTCAGGGCAGAACACAAAAACTTTTATGAATGGAAAAAAGCCTTTCTCACATGCCATTCATAAATCCACCTGAATGCACATGCATCATGTACGTCTGAACAAACGGCCTGCAGAGACGGAAGAAGAGAACACACTGCAACATGTTTCCCTTATGGTCACGTACATCCCTCGATCTGAAACATGGCCCGAGCTCACGCAGACAGTAAGACTAAGTCACTGTAGATGTTTTTCCTCCTGGAAAAGTTGCTATGCTTGTGCACTGGGAACGCGCTTGCCAGTAGAATCTCTGTCCTGTCCATGGAAGCCAATCCAAACACGGAGAGGAAGCGTATGTTCCCCCAGCTTGTAAATGTTATCTGAGGCTGTCAGTGCACATCAAAGCCCTGCTGAGACAGAAGTAATCCAGAGTGACAGGCCAGCAAGCCATGACAGCACCTCTTTTCTTCCTCAGTCTCAAGTCAGAGAAACAAAACAATCCCGTAAGATCCTGGCAGTGCTTTGGACACCTTGTTAGCGGCTTGGCAACCACGGCGCCTGGCGTCAAAACTGGGAGTATGGCAGCATGGGAAAGCTGCAGATGACTCCAAAAATGTGGAGCGAAGTTTCTGAATTTCTGCTTAGCTGACCATAGTCTGCGTCACACTATAAAGGCAGCGTTGCCAAATCTGTCTGAGTGGAAACAGAATAGATAGAAGATGTCATTGTATCATAAGTGAGCAGTTACACGTCTTTCTGTCAATCCAGACAAGAGGGAGGGGCTCAATCCACCCGAGTGGAGACCTGGGATCTAATCTGAGTTCGGTCTGCGTTATTAGAGAACGTCTATCTTTGTGCCATCGACTGTTAGACACACCCAAACAGTGTCTGAGGATATAGCACGTACATACGTTTGACCTCAATTACACCTATCAACATTGGTATCATAGGCTCATCGTGACCACAATGATCATCGTACACATGCATTTTTTAAACTGAGCCCTAACCTAAGATGTAAACATGGTTTTTGAGAAGAAAGGATACATTTTTGCGAGTAATGTCTTAAGTCGTGAAAAGACAGACAGACGGATTCCAAGTGGCATCATTCAGGCACTGATGGTCAAAATTTAAACGGGATTATTTCCCTTTTAAAACAGTGACAGTTACAAAAAAGAGAAATACAAGACTGCGTTTGTTGCCTAGTTAATGCCAGTTAATTCAAAGCATTTAGTTAAAAAGGAGCATTCATTGATTTGGCCACTTTGAGGCTGCAGAAGAACACTGACTGCCATCTTACATGTTAGCAAACACTTGCTCATCCACAGACACATGTAGCATTCATTTGGAGTCGTGTTTCTGGCTACCTGAAAAACGCAAATCCAAAAGTCACTCTCCTTTTAGCTCTGTTTTTGGCCTCCACCAGCTCGTCTAGGTTCATCCAGGTTATTAGCTGTTAAATGCTCCTGTGCTCACCAGCTAGTTGCTCACTTTTTTTGTCTGCTGCTGGGTTAATCAAAACTTTTTCATTAACAGCTGCCTACTGTTGCTGTTTATGACGCCGCTGATAATGAACCAAGGCAGAGAAGTTCAGCGACGTATAGACAAAACAACGTGCTGAATGACGCTAAAACAGAGTCAAGTGATTATTACATACGTGATTGCTGTACATACGTGTAATCATTCAATCAATTGCCAACATAAACATACTTATAAGTTCAACTTTAATGTTTAAATCATGAAACGTCTACTTTTCATTTCAAATTAAAGGAGCCTCACCCTGTGGAGAGTCTTTGTGAGGCGACTGCACCACACCACGACCACTGACAAAACGGTTCACTGCTCACTCTCCCGCCCCCCAAAATCCTTTGCCACTTTTCAGATTGATTGTCCAAGTGTGCCCGGACCCCCGGTGTCACCTTTATCTGCAACATGTTGAGGAGCTGTGACATTCTGACAGTGTTGTGGCAACATGATGAGAATGTCATGCTTGAGAGATCTGTCTCCACTGTCTCGCAGGCAGTTTGGAGGCTTTTGTGCATGTTTGTGTGTGTGTGTGTGTGAGACCGTTTCCTCCCAACACAACAGGGGACCTCCACGCTTTATGGGTTATCTATTGAGCGGGGGTTCCTTTGTCATTTAGGGGCCAGATCACCACTATATCGCATTAACTCCCACAGCCCTCAGGGGCCTGTAGTCTGAGCTTGAACTGAAGGGGTACTACTTAAAAAATGGAGAAAGAGGAAATAAAGAGCTTCTGTCATTATTGCTGATTGTTATTAATTATCCATTTATGTTTTCTTGGTTTTCTTTTCTGCCGTGATTGCTGCCCTGAAGTACCAACCTGCATCCAAAGTTAGCAAAGACTGGACGAGCACACGTCTAACAAGTTTAACAGCTGCAACTTGCACCTTTTATTTTAATGCTAGTCATTATATTTCAGTATTCATTAGAGAAAGTGTGTCATCCAAAGTAAACATGCATCTGTTCCCCTGATGTCCGTCCCTTTCCGAATGTGAAACAAATAATCGAGACAGTTGCCTCACACTGCTGTGTTGGACTGAAGCCTGATCACACAGCTCACGCCCTTCTGTGAGAGTGATGAATGTTATTTCAAGAGATTCAAGATTGCCTTTATTGTCATGTCAATGAAATTTGCATTGCAAACCTCGTGTTAGACACAAAAATAATAAGAAAGATAATTAAATAAAATAAAGATAATATAATATAATAACTTAACATGCAGTAAAAATATGCGTACATGCATAAAAATATACCAGAAATAAAAATATGGTAAGAAAATATATACTAAATGTAATAAAAATAAAATAAAATATACCAAGAACAGCTGAGAATATACTAAAATGTATATACTGAATGCAGCTGACAATTTAGGTAAGTGTGTGTACTTAAATGTAAAGTATACAGAAGGTGCAGGTGAAGGTGTAAAAGTGCGGTGTGCAGTGGCTCATAGTCCTCGCAGTCTCTCACTCCAGTGTGGGGCTGCTGGGGGCAATAGCTCTGACACCTCTGGGGAAAAAGCTGTCCCTCAGTCTGTTGGTGGTGGTGCGGATGTTCCTGTACCGCTTTCCTGATGGAAGAGGTACAAACAGTCTGTGGCCCGGATGGCTGGGGTCCGTGGTGATGGATCTCGTCCTCTTCCTTACCCGGCCTGCATATATAGAGTCTAGGTCAGGAAGGGGGCAGCCCACGATGCCCTGTGCAGTTTTAACCACCCGTGCCAGCTGTTTCCTCTCCTGTGCCGTGCAGCTGCCATACCACACTGTCACACTTAGGCAGAGGATACTTTCAATTGTGGCCTTGTAGAAGTTGACGAGCAACCGAGAGTCCAGCCCGTTTCAGTTTCCTGAGGAAGAAGAGCCTTTGTTGTGGATCAGGGGAGATCAGATGTGATTTTAATTTTTTATTTATTTACTTTATTAATCCCACGACTGGGGAAATTACTCTCGGCATTTCACCCATCACTGTTGGAGAAACACACACACATGCAACATGCAACATGCAGTGAAACACACACAGGAGCAGTGGGCTGCAATCAAGCACCTGGGGAGCATATTGGGGGGTTAAGTGCCTTGCTCAAGGGCACATCAGCAGGCCATGTGATGTGGAGGCCCAGGAACTTGATGTTGTCCACACGCTTCACCACTTCTCCATCCATGACGAGGGAGGATACGTCTTCCTGGACCTCCTGAAATCCACAATGACCTCCTTGGTCTTCCCTGTGTTCAGCACCAGGTTGTTGGCTGAACACCACTGGGTGAGCTGGCGTATCTCCTCTCTGTAGTGGGTCTCGCTGTCATCTGAGATGAGACCCACTACCCACTACACGATGGTGTCGGTGGGGTGGATGGCAGCACAGTCGTGAGTAAACAGGGTTAAGAGGACTGAGCACAGCACACAACCCTGTGGCGTGCCCGTGCTGAGGACCAGAGGGGATGATGCTGTGTTCCCTATTTTCACCACCTGAGGCCTGTTGGTGAGAAAGTCTCCAGTGGCACAGTGACGCAGGCAGACCCACCGCGTGTAGCTTCAGCACCAGCTTGTCTGGGATGACGGTGTTGAAAGCTGAGCTAAAGTCTACAAATAGCATCCTGGTGTAGGTGTTGGGCTGCTACAGGTGGGTCAGGGCTGTGTGCAGGGTGATGGAGACAGCATCCTCTGTAGACCGATTCCCTCTGTAGGCGAACTGAAGGCTGTCTAGGTCCAAGGGGATGAAGCCTCTGATGTACCTGAGAATAATCCGCTCAAAGCACTTCATGATTACTGGGGTCAGAGCAACAGGCCGTAGGTGGTGGATGTCTTCTTAGGTACCGGTATGATGGTGAAGGACTTGAGGCACTCAGGAACCATAGACAGCTGCAGGGACAGACTGAAGATGTCCAGGAACACTCCTGCTAGCTGGTCAGCGCATGTCCTCAAAGTCTTGCCTGACACCGGTCCTGCAGCTCTGCGGGTGTTGATCCTCCCTCAGGGTGGATGTCACCTGGTGCTACTGCAGGACGAGGGGCTGGTGCTGCTCCTCCAGCCGGGGTAGGTGTGTAGCTTTTCTGCTGCCTGATGTGTCGAAGCGGGCAAAAAAGCTGTTTAAGGTGTCAGGCAGGGTGGGGTTGTGGCTGGCGAGCTGAGTGTTAGGCTTGTAGTCCGTCATGGTTCTGATGCCTCTCCACATGTTCTGTGGGTTGTTATTGAAGTGATCTTCAATTTTCTCTTTGTACCGGAGCTTGGCCTGCTTAGTTCCTTTCTTCAGCTCTGCTTGAGCCCTGCTGTAAGCCAGCCTGTCACCAGATCTGTAGGCAGTATCCCAGGCTTTCAGCAGGGACCGCACTGTGCTGTCCAGCCATGGTTTCTGGTTGGGAAACAATGTGATGGTCTTAACAGGGAGGACAGCATCAGTGCAGAACTGAACATAGGACAATAGAGATGATGTATGCTCATCCAGGTCTGCCTCTTCTCTGAACACAGTCCAGTCTGTAAGCTCAAAGCAGTCCTGAAGTGCAGAGGAGGCCTCCTCAGTCCATATCTGTACTGTCCTGGTGGTTGGCTTTGTTCTGCAGGCCAGAGGCTCGTAGGCAGGAATAAGTTTCACTGAGATGTGGTCTGACATGCCGAGGTGTGGAGCTGCTGCAGCCTTGTAAGCAGCAGGGATGTTGCAGTAAACATGATCCAAAATGTTACTGTCTCTGGTAGGAAACTTTATGTATTTATGAAATTTGGCAAACACCGCCTTCAGTTCGACGTGATTAAAGTCTCCCGCCAGAATCACAGCCGCCTCCGGGTTGTCGTTCATCTGCCCGCAGATCAGGCAGTACAGCTCCTCTAATGCTAACTTAGCATTAGCCTGTGGTGGGATGTAGGCGGCCACAATAACAACAGACGAGAGTTCTCTAACACGCTGACAGTGCGTGTGGCTGTACACCAGGCCTTGTGTACATACAGCGCAAACCTCCGCCTCTGCTCTTACCTGAAGCTGCAGACCTGTCCGCCCGGAACAGAGAGCGCCCTGCTATCTCCACCGCTGCGTCCGGGATGTTGTCGTCCAGCTGGGTCTCTGTGACAACGGTAACACAGCTGTCCATCCAGCGAGAGACTATCCTTAGACGGACCTCGTCGATTTTGTTGGCGAGAGACCTGGCATTAGTGAGGAAGAAACTAGGGAGAGCCGGTCTGTGAGGGTTAGCTTGTAGCCTAGCACGCAAGCCGGCTCTCTTGCCACGCTTTTGTTTACGGTGCCTCCTCCGTCGTGAATATGAGTAAAAACAAAAATGTGAACACAGGTCGTACGAGCCGCTGCGTCTGCAGGCGCCGCCATCTTGGTCCCACAAGAACCGAAGAACTGAAAGAGACTTTAGGATTCCTAGAAGGAAGCTACTTGTTGCTGGCTATGATAGGATAATAAGAGTTTTTAAACTTGAATAAGGCGATACTATGAGTTTGAACTTAAACATTTTAGTGTTACACAATATAATGATGAATTTAAAGCAGCATTTTTTGTAAAAAAAATTACAGATAAATTAAATTCAAGCATATACTGTCTGGCTACTAAATACTGTTTACTGAACTGTTTCCCTCTGGCAGGCATATCATGACTGATCAAATTCAGCATATGAAAAAACAAGAGGTGTGTGTGTGTGTGTGTGTGCGTGTGTGTGTGTGTGTGTGTGGTTTTTAGCTCAGATGATAAGGTGTGTTTTGCCGTCTTGCCCTGTGTATTCCTCCACCCTTCCTTCTCTCAATAGAATAAGATCCGCTGGGACCCTTTTTTATTTCTGTGAGGGGTTTTCAGACTTGGGGGGTGGGGTGGGGGTGGAGGGGATGTGGGTGGAGAGGAAGTAGTTCGTTTCCACTGGAGGCTACACAGTGATATTTGTGGGTCTTTTTTTGGTACAAAGGACCACCCAGCTCTCTCCTTCACTGTTCTCAATTAACTATCATATCTAAAAAAAATTGTTTTTTTCCTCTTTACTGTCAACAGTATTTACTGATTTTTACATGATTAAATACTGATTAAAACACTTAAAAATGATGAAAACCTGCAAGCTCTGGTTCAAATGAAAGATAAAGGTTAAGATGTACTAGATTTACATTTAAGAATGAAGGATGCCTTAACTGACGTATTAACTAGATTTTCCAGCAATTATGTTTATAATTAGAATATATCAATACTATAGCATCATTTCTGATATTCAAAGTGGTATAATAATATAATAATATAAGTATACTACTAATAATATATTAATAATAATAATATATTTTTCTTTTTGTTCAACCGTGTTAAATCTCACTGGGGATCTTCCCAGACTGACTCATCTTAGGAATAATTATTTCAGTGGGAGCCATTCAAATATATGAACAAATGTTAAAAACAATTGTAGGCAGTTATTACATTATCATGATTAGGGAAAGCACAGACAAAGCATGACTATTTCTAAATTGTTGACAATCATGTAATATCTAAACTCCATCTCTGCTCTCATCATGCTTTTGTACTGGAGTATAATTTGCAAATTATGATTTCTCCTTTCTCCATCCTGTCATTCTGAGCCATTAATAAATATATAGAAAAGAGAAGAGAAATGAGAATTAGAAAAAATGTCTTATTAAATGACCTGGTCTTGCCCCCATATGAAACTATGAGATGGACTGTGTATCAGCAGCAACCACTGGCCTAAAGGAAATACCAATCCCCATGTGAAACAATAAGCAAAGAACATACAGTTCAGAGCCTGAATAGACGGTCATATGGGACCATAGGGCAGGATCTCATGAAACTTCCTCCTGCAAGACTCACACACGATGCACACAAATCCTCTGTGAACTGCAACCAGCCGCAGTTAGTTAGTATGAGCTGATCACCACCCAAACATTACGTTCTAATGTAGAATGTAAAAAACACGTTCACACTACATCCATGTCAGGACGAATATGATCTACTTAATGATGATGACAAGCAGCTCATTTCATACAAAAAAATCACAAAGCAAACATTATCAAACATGGTCTTACTTCCAACAGATGTTTGTCCAGAGTGTTCCAGCATAGTGGTGGTTTAGTCAAACCAAAGCCTTTCAGCAGAATAGCAGAGGTCCACAGAAATGCATCAAAGGTGAGATCACAGCAGTTGGCTGTTACTGTTACTACTGACTGCAATGATTTCCTCTATCTTCATCATGAGTCTGTGGAGGTGTGTTAAATCAAATTGTCCAGGATGAAGTCAGTTCACTCTGACTGTGTTTTTCTTGTTATCCGGGATATCTGGTAGAAGACCCGTCATAAAGAAACCTCGGCTGAACAAAAGCATGCATTCAGATGAGCCAATGAAGACCTAAAAACAGCTGAAGAGCATCTCTGAAGGAGGGAATACAACCAAGACTGGTATTTGGAGAAAACAGCTCAGACTACAGCACAGTACCTTTGAGTCAACCCTCTGGTTAAACTCTTCCTCTAAAAACATGGTCCCTGTTTCTGTGATGTTGAGATGCAGCATCGAACAGTAAGAAAAAAAAAGGTGCAAAAATCCTTACAGTCATCTGCATGTAAAGCAGCCCGCAACACTCACTTTCTTGGGCAGTAGACTCAGATCATCCCACAGTTGTGGCTGGGCATTTTATACACCCTTTGTTTTCACATGACTGGCAAAATAAGTCACAGTTTAATGCTTCAGAGGACTGATGCTGGGTTTGTTTGGGCTTTTCCAGCCATGAAGACACAAACATAAGACAACAATTTGTAATGTGATACAAAGACTGAGAGCCTCTGAATAACTGGGACATGTATGGCCTTTTATTTGTGTGCTGGCTCGTTCATATGAGGAGATTCTATTAAAACCAGTTGTCACTCTAACTTTTAGTGTTACTATTTGAATTTAAAGTGAACTCCACTGATTTGACATATTAATGTCAATTTATGTGTCACAAGGACGATTACTCAGCCTGTTAAAACAGCTGCATAACCTCCTCAGTGGCTCTGGAGGAAGCTTTCCGAAGTTTCTGAAAATAACCCTATGTCATCAGGGTCATCTTTGATTTGGCTTCAATGCTGCACATTTATTACAGAAAATCTCTGCTACAAACTGGGGGGCACAGCATTGAAAGAACTGGGCATGTACAAAGCTCAAAAATGCTATTGAGTTGCATTATGGGAAATGTGGGATCCAGTGTTTTTGGAGCATGAGCCACACTGGGGACTAAGTTTGGATATCTCAGCCTCTGCTACTTTGACCATTCTTTTTAAAATGTATCTCTCGTGAGCTCCCCAGTCTTATGGAAGAACAATATTACATTACTGGAGTACCTCTTTATCATTGAGTTTTTGTGGACGTTTTAAACTGAGGACAAGGTTTTGTTTTACTGCAAGACAGACAGGTTGTATAATCTAAGAAGTTCTCCATCCAGACATCACTTAACAGTGTTGCCTCTGAGCTCTCTTCTGGGCTAATTATTGCTCATCATTGTTCCTCACTCTATTTTTCTTCGAGCGTTGCTGTTTTGCCTGATATGGTAGATAGGAGGGCTGCCTGAGACGAGATGCAGCGCCTCGCGTGACTTCCACCTCTGCAGGCCGCAGCCCATCATGCATGACTGTCCGTCATCATTACTTTCTTGTAAAAACACCAAAGACAGGCCTGGGGAGGGGGTCGCCGAGGAGAGGCCTAGCTTCCCTTTGAGCGCTGCTTCACCTTCGACCTCTCACAGGAGGAAAGAGATAAACACAAGGGGGGAGACGACTAAGCTTCAGTGACTTTTAATGACAGACTTGGTTTTGGGTTAGAATAGCAACACTGTCGTCATGCAGAGACTAGATAAGATTAGGCCTCATCAGGCAGGGGAAGGAGGAGTGGCAGCCTCTGGTGCTCTGTTTTCCCCTGCATGGAGACTCTGCACTCTGTATGTGTGAGCACAGTGGTTTATGTACATGAGATTGAATTTGCATTTATGTACATACATGATACGCAATAACATCGTATGCAAATTGTGCCTAAGAGGCCACTCAGTTTATAGTTTCCTGCTGGAATCGACCACTGATAAGCTCACCACAGCTTGGAGCGGCATTTGTTAGATGGAGCTTGGTACAAAACTCACAAAGAGCAGAAATGCTGCGTGTCCACACCAATTTTCAAACCCGAGGTCCTGATCAATCTTGTCAGCGACATTCATTTTCACATAATCCTCAATTCATTCCTTTTGCAGAGTAATCCGCCAAAACAAAACACCTCCGCCTTCATTAAAAGCTATTCACACTCTATTCACTGGTTATTCCATGGGCTTCTTGTCAGTCTCTTCAATTAGGCAATAAAAACAATGACTGATGACAACAGTTACAAGGGTAGAAGCGGGCAAGGCTTTTTTAGTTGGCGTGGGTTTGAAAAGCGCAGTCATGCGGCTGAACACTTAATAAGCCTCCCATTCTTTCCAAAGAAGTACCAACAGTTCAGCTGGACTCCATAAACCCCTGAAAAGGTTTTCCTCCAGAAAGACAAAAAAATCCGACATGCACGGCGATTCAGAATTCAGGGGGAAAATGCCCTTTTAGTGTGAGAATGGAGGGGAGACGCCTTCACGGGCTGCTGACTACGCTTTGGCAAGGGCCTCCGTAGCCTTGGCCGGACAAAAAAAAAAGACCATGCAGATAGAGGTACCTCAATGAGCGCTCAGTTAATCTGCAAGGTCATTAGGATACTTGAAACACTCATTAGCATCATTCTCATGAACTTACATGGAGGGCTAGTTTTTTTTTCAGCATCGGTAAAGAAAAGAAATACAGGATTTGTGGACTTCTGGGAAAAATTGGGGTGGGAGTCGGGGGAGGAGGCGGGGTTGTTGAGGGACAGTTTGACATTTGGAGTCACCGGGGTCATTCAGTCGTAATGAGGCGCTCGCGGTCGGACCAAAGTAAAAGAGTTTGCCCCAGCGCTCAACTCTCCCTGATTCTTCGCCAAGCCAGATGACAGTTTAGTGGTAGTCAGACCAATCACACGGCGGCAGGTTGATTCATCTCTGATGGAAAGCAATTAACAAGACGGGGCCGTACGGACAGTCCTGATGTGTGTGTATGTGCACGTCTGTCTGAGTTTCTGCATGAGTGTGTGTGCACTTGTCGATTTGTGGATACATTTTTATGTCTGTTAAATGTTACAGATGGTAAAACTGGACAAAATAATGCAAACAGTTCATGACAAAGGACTTGCAGCACAGACAGCTACAGTGGTGGCTTATATTAGGTTGAATGCCTCACAGCAGCATGTGTCAACTCTGTACATAAACGTGGCCTTGTTGCATGCCTGATGGTTCATCTCAGCTGTTGTTAATCTGTTTTTGGGATGTGTTGCCACATGGGGGCAGCAAAACAAAGAAGTGCTTGTGCCATTAATGGTCAAAGATGAAGGAATGTCCCAGTTAGCAAGGCATACTAAAATTTGCTAGTTCAGGGATTTTTTCTGTCCTTTAAAGCAGAATTGTTTACATTTTTGGCATATTTATTGGCAGTGGAAAAATCTGTAAACACAACACTGACATACTGACACTGAATGACAAATGTGCTAGCAAAAATATCCTCACGCAGCAAGCAGCAACAGAGCAACATTAGCATTTCTTTGGAGTTGCTGTCATAGCCACCTGGACAGAAACTAAGTCCAACATTCAGTTCCCTTTTAGCTCTGGTTTGGTCCTCACCAGCTCATTGAAGTGAATATCTGGCTCATCTGCCTCCTGCTTGGTGCTGCGTAGCCAGCTCATCAGGGCTGTTTTTTGCTTCAGGCAGCCGCCTCGCTGCAGCTGCATATGGAGGTGATTTAAGCGGTGAGACTAAATCTAAACAAGCAGCGGGCTGTGAAACCAAAACAAGCCGCTGAAAGATGTTAAAATGCTTTGTGGAGCAGAGGCGATCTGCAGAGCCTGGTAATAACACGCTGTGGGTTTGTCGCTCACAGTAACCCCGCTCACATAAACACAGTTATTTGATCTATTGTTAATATAAAATAATTGATGTGTGCAGCTTTAAATAAGTAGTGAATTTTTAATATGTATATGTACGTAGTTTGAGTACTTTGGTTTGAGGAGCTTAGTTTGAACGTCAAAAAGGAAGAGAAATGCTGACATTTCTGATGTTTTTTGTAACTGAAACTCTATGTGTGATACAGTCAGACTAGAAATTAAGTATTGTATTGCAGTATTGTGTTTTCTACTACTAACTAAAAGGCCACCAGTTTCTGAGGTACCTACTATTAAGGTTTAAAGCCATTAATAAAACAATTCAGTGCAGTTCTACACATTACTTTTGTTTACCTCTTCAGGCAATGCAATAGAAATCATTTTTAATTTTGAGATCCTGTTACATTAGTAAAGCAGCATCACACCGCTATATAATTATGCACACCCTGCAGCTTCTTGTATTGTGCTGTAATGGAAACGAAAACATCTGTCATCCTACATCCCAACACGTTAAGATAACTGAGGCTCACTTTCAGTGTTAGATTAAAGGTTAAAGTTACATTACTACTAAAATTTTGTATTTTCAATTTTGTCTTTTTGTTTTCAATATGCATTTTCATCAATAAATTAAATCACTTTTGCTTGTCAAAATGACACGCTTCTCCTCACATCTGATAGCCTGTATATGTGACTGTATGGTTTGAATGCATACATGTTTGAAAAATCCTCGCTGGCACTTCAGCGTCTGGCTAAAGAGCTCAATCAAATCTAAACGTGTTAGCAGCTCTATTCTGTGCCGAACCCTGACAAGCACACGGAGGTAGACCTGTGTTTAGTGAAGTTGTCTGTGGCTTTCCCTTCAGTTGTCACCCCTATGATGAAGCACATGTGCGTGACTGCTCCGCACCTTTGGAATAGCCTTGGGCAGTCCCCTCTGTTCCTCTGTTTTCCCCAGAAGTTCACAGCATTGATTCGGAGCGTGAGATAAGCCCTGTAAGTGCTGTAAAAAGAGTGCAGCTCTTCCGAGGTCCTGTGCATGCTTCCACTAATTACAGACATAAATCAAAGTAATGGCCCGTTTCATTTATCAGTCCTGTTTGCAGATGATGTAACTTCCTGATATGGCTTACTCTGATTTCCTGCGTGCAAAACTATGCTCTGAATGTGAGAAATGTTGTCGGAAACATCGCTGCCCTGCTGGAGCTTTACAGTGTAACTGTGCCTTTACTGTCTGAGCAAATCATCACCTGTACACACCTTCCTGAGCTCCTCCCTGACCTCCATGCTCGCTCACACGCGATGAGCAATTGAGCTGTCAGTCATGCAGGAAGGGAAACCGGTGTTGAAACTGAACTTGCTAGCGGTGAGGAGCTTTGGGGGCCCACGGCAGAGGCCACTGTGTGGGGGCATCCACCCTACAGGTTGCTCTGCAGCTAAACTCACCTCACTGCACCTTTGAAGGGATTACCTAAAGGCTCAGCATCCAAGCACAAATGAATGTGGGTTTAAAGGCTATGTATAGTTCAGTCTCACACAAAATCAGAGCTCACTGACTGGTTCTGTGCCTGGAATGGCACAGATATCTACTGTAGAAATGATTATGCTTGCAATATGTAAAATATAATATGATATCCAGTATGTGTGTCATGGTCCATTTATGCCTAATTGTTCAGCTCCCACTATCCTCCTGGAAAAAACAAAACAAAACAAACAAACAAACAAAAATCTGGTGGCCAGATCTCTGGATTAAAAGACTAAATTCAGCATTAAGAATTATTATTATTTTAGAAAGAATGTCCCACTTTTATCAGCCAAAGCAACATTTCCCACAGCTTTTCTTTTGACAATGACATAAATAATAAAATATTTAAGGTCTTGGGAAAATAACACACTGGCAGAAACAGTACAAAGAAGAGATTAAATGGAATGGATTTAAGCAAATCAATTAATCTCTCTCTCTCTCTCTATATATATATATATATATATATGTTTATACATATACGTATATATGTATATGTATATATATACACATACATATATGTATATGTATATATATATATATATATACACATACATATATACATACACATACACATATACATATGTGTATATATATATATATATATATATATATATATATATATATATATATATATATATATATATATATATATATGTCTTCAGAATCTATATACATACGCATTGATATATACACCGACATAGACCCGCTGGGATTCCTGCCAGTAAAGGAGGCTGGGACCCGTTGTTCATTCACTAGCTTGTCTCCACCCTCCTGGATCCATTTACTGTTGGAATCAAGCAAGATCACACACCGTCACCTTGTGAGAGGTTCGTCAACAACCGGAGGGTCCAGACTCAGTAAGTGTCTGTGTGCGTTACCTTCACTCAATGTACTGTATTTACTCTTCTCATTTAGAATTTAAAACAGGGTAGAACTTCATTTATATTGCCCGTAATTTATCATTTACGATATATTTAGATTTAAATGATTAAAAATGATTTCTTGCTGACAATGATCTTTAAGTCGCCGACATGCGACAGTTTTCTAGACGTGCAAAAAGGATTAGTCCAGTATAGACCAACAAAACATGTTAAACACTGACTTTACAGACATATTTTTTTCATTAATTTCATTCAGCCGAATTAATCCTATAATACACTGTTTGAATTTATCTTAAGAGGACCATGGAAACATTTATAAAGCATGTTTCTTATATGATGATGTTATGGAAATCCGGATATTAGCAGCATGTTTGGAGTAAATTAAAATACTGCAAGTAGAGATTAATGTAGATTTTAAAATTAAACATTTCATTTATTTATTTTATTTAAACCCGACGTATAAAATGAGTGGTATCACACGCTGCGGTAGTTTGTGTTGAAACTTGAAGATGTGGGAGCAGCTGAGGGTCATGAGGACCTGAGCCGGTTTATCTGAGACGCTGTCCGCGGTGCTGAAGCAGGATCCCCGAATCCCATCACAGCCAGGCCAGACCTGAGCAGGAAGGCCCGAGCAGAGGACAACAGAGAACCAAAAACCTTCTCACACTAACAGGCAGAAAACAATCCACAAACAAACAACAAAATGAAGAGGCGGCTCTGAACCCCCGATTCTGGCCGCACACAGCCCGGCTGAGCAGAGGAGAGGGCCGGGTACGGAACAGCTCTCATCACCCAGCCTTGGCGCATCGAAACCAAACACCCCATTATCTTTCCGCCTTGATTAAGCTTGATTAGGCGCAAACTGCCCCCTACATGAAGCACTGTGATACAAAAACAAGCTGAGAAACACAGGGTGTGGTGTCAAGTAGGTCTGCAGGACAGGTCTGTGAAGATCAGCATGTCTGTTTATTAGGGGGGGATTAATGAGCGGAGCACGGGGCTCGCCTCCTCCTGGTGGCTCGATGGGAAAGCGCACCCACACTTTGTAATCCCATTAAAACAACTTCAGGCTGCGGCATCCCGAGCGCCAGAGGAGCCAGCGCAGACGCGTCATGCAGACAGGGCCGCGATGTGAGCGAACCTGCCCGCCTCTCCGGAGAGGGGGGCACCTGTGACAGCGCAAACAAAACAGGCCGGCTCCAGTGATCCGACAGCGGCTGTGTGATCACAAAAACACAGAGAGAGGAGCCACAGAACGTGTCCGCGAGAGACAAATACAATTAAATAAATAAATACAATTTAATTTGACATTTAATAATCTAATAAATTGAGCTGTCTAAAGGTGAAACAATGTGTCGTCACACCTGCTTCAAAGCAGCGGTTATAAATGAGTGTTTACGCTGGATTGGAGCTTTTTCATTTATTGTAAACAGTTTGAAGTCTTGTGTCGGGCAACACCTGAGGCTGAGACGCACCTTGTCGCGAGCGCTTTTACTTCAAGCCTTGTTTTCTAACACTGCTGAGGAGGCCAGAGAAAATGACGAAAATATTCAGGTGCTTGTGTTTGATAATTCTTATTTTTATTAGTATTCCACTCATTTTTATTATTCTTATTCTTATTCGTATCATATTATACATGTTTGTTTTGAACAATTATAATAATATCACCAATAATAATAATAGAATAAGAATAAGGATAAATAATAATAAATAATAAGTTAAGACCAACTATTAAATCGTATATAAGTGTATATAAAGTACAATGGCGCTTACAAAGAATAGACTTACTCTGTTATTCTACTACAAATAATACACAAACACCTCAGTTAACTTTATTTAAACTTTTCACAAGTGCTGTTGAGTTTAAACGCTCCTTTGTAAGTCGCAAAATAACGCTTGTCGCCTAAGTAAGTACACCAAGTGAGAGAGGGAGAGAGTGGGAGAGGGAGAGAGGGAGAGGTGGGAGGAGGAGGAGGGTGGGGTGACACCCTTTGCAACAAACCTGCCCACTTTAACAGAGCTTGGGCACACAGACGCAGACGGGCCGTGATGCCGCGCTGTTTGGGGATAAATGCCTTCACTTGGGGCTGCGGGGCTTCAGAGCATGGGCAGGCTGCGGACAGAGAGCAGGGAGCTCACACATGCACGCCCACGTGCACGCACGCACACGCACTGTGGATGCACA
The DNA here is from genome assembly GCF_017976325.1 of Chelmon rostratus. Taxonomy (NCBI): domain Eukaryota; kingdom Metazoa; phylum Chordata; class Actinopteri; order Chaetodontiformes; family Chaetodontidae; genus Chelmon; species Chelmon rostratus. The sequence continues at coordinate 6,505,073 of NC_055668.1, read as the reverse complement.
ACAGGCTGCACTGTGTGAATGACTGTTGACATCAGGCTGGTGGTCTGCACGCTGGATCTGCTGTGTAGGGCAGGATTTTCAGCCCAGTGCTTGCGATGGTTAAAATGTAGGCTGATCTTTTCGACCCGCTCGTGGAGAAAGACGTCTGAAGAGGCATCTGAAGTTTTCTGAAACAGAAAACATTTTGAATAAATCGTGTCGGCTGGTGGTTTCTCGGTGAATCAAGGACAGAACTAGGTATTTATTTAATTGATGTTTTCACATCTAAAGTCTAAAGTCTTCACCCTGTGCTGTATCACACTGTTCCAAACCTTCCAGAACGCGCGCCTTTAATGCTGCTGTTATTATCCCAGTCCCCCCGCAGGATCCCCATCATGGATGTCCTATTGGATGGGAGCCACCCGGCGACTCTCAGAGCTCTGCTGCTGGCATGTGTGACTCTGCTGATCTCCCTCCACTTGTGGCGGTGGCTCTTGAAGCGGTCGAGCCGCTGCCCGCCCGGTCCGTTCGCCTGGCCGCTCATCGGGAACGCTGCGCAAATTGGCAAAACGCCGCACTTGTATTTTACGCACCTGGCGAAGAAATACGGCAACGTCTTCCAGATTAAACTCGGCTGCCGGACCGTGGTGGTGCTGAACGGGGAGTCCATCAAACAGGCGCTGGTGAAGCAGGGGATGGAATTTGCCGGCAGACCCGACTTCACCTCCTTCCAGTTCATCGCCAACGGGGACGGCCTCGCGTTTAACACCATCACGGACTGGTGGAAGATGCACCGCAGAGTGGCTCAGTCCACGGTGCGGTTGTTTTCCACCGGGAACCTGCAAACCAAAAAGGCTTTCGAGCACCACGTCCTCTGCGAGGTCAGAGAGCTGCTGGAGCTGCTGGTGAAGAAAACCAAGGCGCACCAGTACTTCTCGCCGATGACATATCTCGTGGTGTCCACGGCCAACATCATGAGCGCGGTGTGCTTTGGGAAGAGGTACTCCTACGAGGACAAGGAGTTTCGACAGGTGGTGGGCAGGAACGACCAGTTCACGCAGACGGTGGGCGCAGGGAGCATAGTGGACGTGATGCCCTGGCTCCAGTACTTCCCAAACCCCATCAAAACCATATTCGACAACTTCAAGCAGCTCAACCTGGAGTTTAGCACGTTCATTCGAGATAAAGTTATTGAACACAGAAAGACAATCCAGTCAAGCACCATCAGGGACATGACGGATGCTTTTATAGTGGCGCTGGACCAACTGAGCGAAAAAACAGGCCTCACATTAGGGAAGGACTACGTGACCCCCACTGTTGGGGATGTATTTGGAGCAAGTCAAGACACCCTGTCAACTGCACTACAGTGGGTTTTCCTCATCCTGGTGAAGTAAGCAGCTTTTCCTCTCATTTCACACTGATCATTTTAAGGCTCTGGTCTTTTTAGATGGCTGTAAATTACCATGGGAGATAACACTAGATAATAAATCAGAGTTGTCCCTCATCCTGCTGCTAAAGCTGCACAGACTCCAGGAAGTTCAGTAGCATTTGTGTTATGTAACAGCCTGGTCCTGGAGGTGAGGAACAGGCAGGTACTGGCAGCGTAACATAAAGAGCTGAAACTGCACACCAATGAAAGTGAATGAAGTGCCCAGTCAGCATTTTACAGTGCAAGGAGCGAGATCTTTGGCAGAGTTTACATTTTTTTAATCTTGCTTAATTTAATCCCACCTGTGCCTGATGCCTTGATCAGTCTGCTGGTGTCAAGCAGCGCCTTGAGCCACTGTTTGTGCAGAAAGAGATGCTTTTACCTCTAGTAATTTGACTTCTGTAGTGCTTTTCTGTAACAGGGTGTTACGTGCGTGATGGGTTCAGTAAACGTGCCCGTGCATCATATTCACAAAGGAAGTCACAATTTCTTTGGTCACTAAATGTCACAGCTTTCTACAGAGATGAAGGCTCACTTATGATTAATGAAAAACAAATGAGAGTTGTTGTAGTTGCCTAAATGCAGGTCTCACCTGTGAATATAGGTACCCTGAGATGCAGGTGCGTCTCCAGCAGGAGGTGGACAAGGTGGTGGACCGCAACAGGCTCCCCTCCACCGAGGACCAGGTGCAGCTGCCGTTCGTCATGGCCTTCATCTACGAGGTGCTGCGCTACACGAGCTTCGTGCCACTCACCATCCCCCACTCCACCACCACGGACGCCTCCATCATGGGCTACAACATCCCAAAGAACACGGTCATCTTCATCAACCAGTGGTCCATCAACCATGACCCGGCCATGTGGCCCCATCCGGAGACCTTTGACCCCGATCGTTTCCTGGACCAGAACGGAGCGCTGAACAAAGACCTGACCGGCAGCGTGCTCATCTTTTCCCTGGGTAAGCGCCGGTGCATCGGCGAGGAGCTGTCCAAAATGCAGCTGTTCCTCTTCACGACCCTGATGGCGCACCAGTGTCACATCACCGGAGACCCAGCCAGACCACCCGAGCTGGACTACACCTATGGTCTGACGCTGAAACCTAAGACCTTCCACATAGCATTGTCCCTGCGTGAGGATCTGAGGCTGCTGAACGTGGCTACTGGGCAGGAACCTGCTCCAGAGGCCAAGATCGAGCCCTCATCAGACTCCTAAACAAAAACAAATCAAAACTGTAACAAGCAAAAAAAAAATGAAGGCTGACACACATAAAGACTTATGAACTGTAGCTCGTGTTCATGGGCTGAAAACTGTATTTCTAAGCTGAAATCTCAGGCTAAATTCTTATCACTGATCACTGACTCATTTGCAAGTGTTATAGTGCCGGGTGGGAACAGATGGCATCTGGGGACGTGGTGTAGTGCGGACACGCCACGTCTGCATCTGACATACCACTGAGTGTCACAATAAGCATCTTCTTTTGATGGCTCAAGGTGGAGGACTGCAGTCAGCTTCAGCCTGACCTCACAGGAGCGTTGAATAGCTGCTGTAACGCAGCCAAGTGATTTTAGTGTGAATACCACTGCTGCAAGAATGTACTGAAAACAAGACATCATTAAGCTTACGGAGACGTCATAGTGTTGCTTTCTATGAACGTTTTTGCTGTCAGATATAAACAGCAACAACATTGTATCTCCAATACGCCGGCCTTTCAGGAATCCCTTTAATTTCAACACAATTTCTATTTGTTTTATTAATGGGGTCCCCCCCCCCCCTACAAAAACATTTTTAATACAATATCAAAAATACAAAAACACACAAAACATGTGATATTTAAAGGTAAACATTCAAAGCTGGAGTTACAAGGTTTTTCTGTGACAAACGTGATGTCAGGGTCCCCGACTGATACTGCATGAGGAGGTGAATAAGCTCACGGAGTGCACCAGCCCTTAAGCCTCATGTCTACTAAAATAAAGTGCGCTAAAAGTACTAACATGTGGTTTGTGATGTACAGTGTAACAGCGTAGTTCCTCAGGAATATAAGGCTGTTTATATGTCAAACAGTTTGAATTAGCATGCTGTTCAAAGTCCTCTAATATACTCTGAGAGCTCCCGCAGACGCTGTTTGAAGGGACGAGGCCAAGGAGCGTCAGGGGCGCGCCCAACACACCTGCTGCATGTACTGTTTCATGTCTGTGAACTGCTGCCTATTGCATGTGTGAAAACACGAACATTAGATCAGTGTTATTTAGTCATTTACTTCTCTCTTGTACTCACACAGGTTTTTGTTTCAGTGTGAATGTTGTAGAATGCTGCTCTATGGAAAAACCATGTCATTTAATTTTCATGCTCGAGATGCCAGTAACCAGGTTATTTCCTCTTTGTGTTGTTTTATTTACAGAAATTTTCATGCTGTCAAAATTAGGGCTGGGACACAGGGAGTGATTTATTATTATTGTTATCATTACTATGTAGACTCATCTAATTGCTGTCTCAGCATGGGAGACTAATGCACTGACTGTAAAGTCTTGGATTTGATCATTTGTTGACTTCCTGCTGAGGCAATCTGGAACACCGTCATTCAGATTCTTCTTTGAAAGAACCGGTGACTTTGAGCAAGTGCTAACAGAACTGGTACAAATTATGTGTCTCAGTAAATCACAGTATATCCGCTGATGGAGCCCAGTGAAACAACAACAAAATATGACAGACAAGGCTGCTCTTCTACATGTAAAAACACAGTCTTTACATGGTGGTAAGATCAGAAAAGAATTACAAACGCTATGCTGTTTTTTCCACAGTGAACCAAATGCTAAAATGTGAACTTACAGAACTGTGGTGCTGGAGAAGAAAATAAAAGCATTAGAAAGAAATACATCAAAACTAAGAAAATGTTCAAAGCTCAGTAGCTTGAGTCACCCAATAACAAATGAAAACACTTCCACATCTGTTCCACAGCTAATATCCAATATAGCCAACATGTTGGGGGTCAACAAATACCTGAGATCCAAGCATTTACAGTGCCTTTACCTCATATGATTCTCATGTAGAGCTGTACTAAACATTCATTAAACAAAAGGCATTAATTACTGCTCACTGTAGCAATGCAGTACTTTTAAAGCTTTTGACTACACATATTGTAGCTGCAGCTGTGATGATGCTCTTGTGAGTATTTCCTCAATCTGCTTGCCACATGCTCTCTTGAATGATATTATATTTACATAATAAACAGACACATGAAATATTGTCTTGCATATCACTGATGATGTTCTCTGTCTTGAGCGAGTTAAAGCTGAAAAGGTGGACTCATTTAAATAATAATAGATGGGAATTGATGATCAGGCAGATCTGACTAACGAAACATTTCAAAGTCTCACTGTGAACTCAATTGTGAATAATAGCACAAAAAAAAAAAAAAAAAAGCAATGAAGTCTTGGCATCCAGCCATGTCAGGTGGGAACAAAAGGGAAGTGTTTGGGAGATCCCTTTCCCTGCACGGCGCTTTATCTCGCCCTGCCAGAACATCCTGTTCTCGCAGCTCGCCAGCCAGCCGACTCTCGTCTGTGCGTGACAAATTCAGATAAAACTACAGTAGATGATTACTGATATGGCTCCCTCTGTGCTATCTTCTCCCTTTTTTTTTTACTGTACAAAATTAAATCTGAAGACTAAATAGTGCCAGTGAAGTCACGAGTGGCAAAGCTCCAAGCATAATCTTTATGAGTCGGATGGAATAAATTTGCTTTTGCATGTCAGAAGGAGCCAAACACAGCTGAGCCGAAAAAGTTCAGAGATGCTGACGATGTCATGGCTAACATGGCTAATTCAGTGGCATAATGACTTGAGTCATAACAGCAGACAACATCAACCTTCAGGGGCCATCGCTTTCGTTGTTTTTCCCTCCTTGCATTACAAGAAGCTGCAGAAGGAGGCAGATATTTTGCTAACATACAGCAAAGCCACAGAACCGTCACACTCTGCAAATTATGGAAACGAACCAAAACGAAAACATTAACACGTGAGGTGCTCGCTGATTAAATGGGGAGATGACAGGGGAAATGTCAAGTCTCGCGCCGCGAAGCAGGTGCCTTCTGTGAGTCTGGCAGACACGCATCAGAAGATGGGCTGTGGTGGAATAAGCCTGCTGAGAAAGATGAAATATCAGATGAAATAGTGGTAAGACGTGTCTTATGTCATTACAGCTTAGACCTGTCAAGACTGCATTAGCAAGATTAGCGTGAATCTCTCTATTTAAGCTGGTATCCTGCAATGGCCAAGGAGTACATACACACAACAAGATCCTCCTGCTGTTGACTGTAAGTTGTGTAACTTAGACATAGCTGAGCTTAGACGGTGAATGGAGGGATATACAGAGATCTGAATGAATCTTAGCAAGAACGTACAGACGTGACATTCAGAGAGTTCACTGCTGTTTAGACCGACTGATAGCAGCTCAGGAATGAAGGAACAAGAGCACCGAAGTGCCAGCGCAGGGCTGATGTCAACAGCTGAATCTGAAGCAGTATCAAGACCAGGTCTGGGCCAGCTGGGGTCAAGACAGCCCTGCCTGAATGGGTCGTGTTCAGGTCAAGACCAGAGCAGATTGAGCAATGAAGGCCAAGACACGAACAGATCTGTACATGACTGTCTGATATCGTTCAGTAAAGCAGCCAATCGTCCTGCAGCCCCAGAGGCTCAGGGGTCCCGAAGGCTCCAGGTTCACAGTGTTTTTTCTTTGTGCAATCCTGCATGCATGCACTTCTTAAACGCTGTACTAACTGAAATCAAACGGGCTTAACCTAAAAACCTGCATTATCATATAATCTTGAGGCCTTTTCTTGTGGAGGGAGTTAAAATCTAGTTTAAAACCTTTATTATTTCAGGTGATATTGTGCTTACATGGCACATGCTGTATACCTAGATTAAGTTATAGTTAATGAAGTTACCACAGGCTAATTACTAATACTATCAAATATGTACACAATGTGCAGGAAGTGGGAGAAACCGGTGGGTCAGAAGGCCTGCATAAAGGCTAGAAACAGCTAGCATTGGTTAGCTTGGTCTGAGGTTAAAAGCTCACCAAATAACACATTGTATCTTGCTTGTGTAAAATAAATGTGAAAATCAGAATTTGCCATACTTCTAAGCCCAGAACCACACTATTTGGTCTTAGTTAACCAGCTGCTGGCTGTAGCCTTATATACAAAGGGCAGATATGAGAGTGGCAATCACCTAACTTGAATGAGTGCAAGTCCCAAAATGTCAAACTACTCCTTCAATCCGGCCTGTCTGGACCTAAATTAAGTGCTCAAGCGGAGACTAAACCAAAAGGCATGAAAATAGACAAGAGTGCATCTGAAAGCTGCAGCCTCTAAATTCTTATCCAACATAGGGTCCTGTCTTTTAGGCCAGCATGTACAGACATGCAAGATTAGATGCAATCACACATAGAGACACACTATATAATGTCTGTGATATACATTAAACATCCAAAGTTTCCTTCGTATGAATTCTGTAAGTGAATCCTGCAGCAGTCTCAACAGGGTTTTTGAATAATCTACAGAGGAGGCTAATAAAATCAGTCGAGGAAAGGCAAAGTTTTCATGACTGTATAAATAAACACCTGCACTCATTTGGTAGGCATTTAGAGAGGTTCTGCCATGGAAAAAAACAAACAAAAAAAATAAGCTAAAACATGACTAGACTGGTGGGAAGCTGGCCTGAATCTGAAGCAGCAACAAACTCCCAATTGCTCTGGCACAAACAGCAGTCTGGAGGAAAGAGAAAGGATGCCTGAAAACTCCAGTCACTGAGAGTCATGCAGGAGCCTGCTTGTTAAATCTTTAGTTGTTTTTGGATTTAGATCAATCCAGTTTATGATTTAGCAAAAAAAAAATATCAGTGAAGATTTGAATAACTTACACATTACAAAATGCATCGCAGGAGGGTATTCCTCGTAAGCAGCAATAAAAATAACAAGCACAAAAACAAGCTCAGGTACTTATAAAAGCAAGACAAACGACAAACTGACAACTTGTATCTCGATTGCACAGATTTAATTATAGACTCCAGTCCCATGAATCATTCAGTGCACCCTGCCGATGATCCTTTACAGTATAATCTCTTTGTAGTGTATCAGATTTGATGCAACCTTGAGGAATATGGTACTTGCTTTGGCATTAAAAAAAATCAAATACATTCGTAGTGCTGGTAGAAAAAAAAATCTGTAAAGTGACATAAGAACAATTCATGTAGTTTTCACAATTCACATAGTCTTAACATAAAATCTTTTAAATTTATCACTCTCCAAAAACAAATCTCAAATAAACGAAACTGAATCCTCATGGTTTCACATAATACGTACATCTAAAATGCATCACATGGTGTGTACGTGTAAAATAATTAGGAATGACTACAACAGTAATAAAATGAAACATTTAAACGCTACCTCTGTCTGATCTGATCACATTTTAGTGGCATAAATGCAGTCGTCTGCAGCATCACATCAGGCCAAAGCAATGGGTCTGCATCATCTGCTTGACTCATCATAGTTTTACTAGAGCGCCATCAGTCCAACCTTTCTGTTACAGACAGATGACGAAAAACCACAACTTGCTCTCCAGTTTCCCTATCAATGATATCCATTTACACGCAGTAAGGTCCTTATTAAACACCTCAATCGACCTCCTTTCCATTTTCCTTAGAGCCGAAGACAACACACTGCAGTTAAATGCAGAAATAAGAGAGAAGAAAGAAGCATGTTGACTGTAGAGTTGAAGTCAAACTGCTATAATTTTGTATGGAGCAATGACTAATTTGAGCATTGCTTCATGCAAACAAGTAACTACAGCAGGGATTGGTGTCAGGGTGGAGGGGGGAGCAGAAGAAAACAGGAGAAAGAGCTTGAGTTCATTCTTTCATGTGGTCTATGATGACGACATGAAAGCAGACTGAAATTCTTCAGTATGTGTTGAGAAAAGCAAACTGGGTTGTATCATGTTCTTTTTTGTTCTTCCAAAATGAGCACAAAGAAGATGGTGATACTTTCTATCCGTTGATTTGGGCATGCTGACTGCATCCATCTACTACCTATAGTCGATGCACTTCTTTTGTGCCATAAATTGAGCCTTCATTTTCCCGGGAGACCGTAGCTGGTGCAGAAAGAGCCGACAAAGCGACGCTTATAGGGAACCAATTTAAACACAGATGGTGTCATTATTCAATAGCCATTACATTTTGCAAACATTTACTTCATAAAGATAAATTACAGCATAAACCTGCCTATTGCCAGTTTAACTGGGACAATTAGGTGTTGTACATATGCAAGAACAGGAGCCTCAATAAATATTAAACCTGTTTTAAACTTGGCATACCAAGTTCGAGTGGTGTGCTTAGGATGCCTCTCCACTTTCTCTGATGCTGGAAAAGCTCATAATAAAACAGATGAATGAATGATGGATGAAATTTCAAAACAATATAAAAGATAAAATGTAAGGGAGACAGGGGGTTTTGTTTAGATAAAGGAAAAGCATGAAAAACCTACAGCACCCAGGGCCTTCTGCCATGTCTTCATGATGGATCGTTTGATTAGCTGCAGTTATACATGACTGTCATTACTGTCACAGGAGCCGAGCAGCAGGAGGTAACTGAATAATGAATGTCTTCAATGGACACATGCCAAAGTCAACAAGCACAGCTCATTAGATCACGCAAAAGAACATATTCATCTATGTACGTATGTTAACTGCGCGATCAAATCATTTACAGGCTGCATGTAAATGTAGCCAGAGAGCTCTAATGCAGAGGGCAAGGGGTCGTCCAGTGGCCACGGCATTCCAAGATCTTTGTTTGGGTGCGCCATTGTCTCATGTGCTTTTGTTATTGCCTCTTGAATGTGTGGCGGGAGACGCAACAACAAACAGGACGGAACAGGAAGGAACAGCGAGTCCTTTGGGTCGCTTTCCCAAAAAGTGACAGGTCTTTGTTGCCAAGGAAACTCGGTATCCTTGAGACACACTGGAGTGACACTCGCTATCACAGTAATCAGACCTCTGAGGGAATGTCTGCTACACAGATCGACTGGGAATATATCTGCACTTTATATAATGCAAATACTAACAATCACACTCAATTTACTATGATTACGATTAATCCAACTTCTGGAACAATTAAAATCAAGACAAATCCACCTCACAGAGTTGATGGCAAAAGACAATAGATTATTTGAGAGAGGGAACATTAAGAATGTCACTGATTTGGTGCAATCAGGTATGAAAAGTTTGTTTTCTGCTATTTAAAAAAAGACATTAAAAGATTTAAAGATTTAAAACTACGCAGCAGGATTCTGTCTGTGGTAGACTGCTGCTCCCACTGATGATATAATGCCACAGCACACCTCCCTCCACTCACAGAGTGAATTAACATGATGGCCTCTCAATACACACTATATCCACACACGCACACACCCACGCACACATCGCACACGGAAATTAAATTTCCAAAAGAATGTGCTGTTGCTGTCGCTGTCGTCACACTCCGAGCGCTGGGCACAGCAGATCCAGTTCCTTCTGTGCCTCTTCATCCTGAGGAGAAAAAGGTGATTTAAAATACAGTTAAATAAAGTCAATTACTTTGCTGTTACTTGTACAAAGATTCCTGATGCATTTTATAAAGCGAGACATCCCAGTGAGATGGATATAAATACAGCGTGGCAACAGGACAGTGACGAGGTCTACCTCTTTGGACACAACGTTCATTGAACAAGCAGCTGCACACATCTTCCGAGCCTCATTCCTCTGCCCCAGGTCTTTGTAGCACTGCCGAAGAAAAGAACAAAAACTGCCAATGCGTCCTTTAATAAAATGGCAATGACGTTTCAACGTCAACTTTATGGCACTGACCTTAGCTAGAAACACATAGTTGAGTTTGGAATATCCTGGATGGATCTCCTCAACCTGAATGGGGGAAAAAATAAGTTTCCTTTAAAACTCTACTCTACTCATGATGCATATAACAATATACCAGTACTTCATACATAACGTGTTCAGTAAAATCCTGCAGTAGCTGCTGGTATAAATTTTAATGAGTGTTTTAACCAGATTCACGAATAAGAATGAAGACACTGTTCTGTTCCCAGCATGGTCAACAGCTCTATATGTATCATTATAAAGGCCTGGAACAGCAGCCGTTGGCTCTGACTCATTCACTTGCCTCTCTTTCTCCTGCAGCTGCTGCAAAACAGCTCCTGTACAGTTAGTCAGGTACAGATAACCACTGGTTACAGGCTGGGCATCTATTTAACCTTGCTCTTTGTTTTTTGTTGGAGCTCGACAGCCTCGCCGGAGGCTCTCCTCCAGGTGATGACCGGCATGTTGTAACAGGGACACGAAGACATGAGGAAGAGGCACGCATGGGAATACTGGCCAGAAGCAAAACTTATTTCTCTACTATATAAACATCTGTAATGTGGGAACAAAGATTAAGCCTTTCTAAGCAGGGAGCATTCAGCCTTTGATAGCTGGGCACAGCAGTGACCTGGAGGCAAGCCGCAAGTGGACGCTAAACAAACAGGACACATTCTCGATCAATGAAACAGCATGGAAATAAGAACAAGTCAGCCCCTATTTTTGTGTAATGTGGAGGTATGTTTCAAACTATGTGACTGTCGGATTGTCAAAACAGCATCCTGATGCGAGGCGAAATAGCTATACACACTTTTTCATTCAGATGTGGAGACATGTTATAAGAACTGGTTTGTTTTCAGCCCACTTCAGCCTTAAGGATTACACACGAGAATGACTGAAGAATGAATCACAGTACCTTAAGAAAGTTCTTCAGTGCGTCTTCAACTGTAGCACTTGGAGGCTCTCCAAATAATGTTGCAGCAACTTTCCTCTCAATCCACGACAACTGAGCCACCTGCAAAATAATCAAGACATCAGATATAGCTGTTGGGAACAGTAACAACATTTAACAAGTTTTTTTCTTGATGCAGTTCCTACAAACTTCCAGAAAAGGATCAACATCTCTCCGGTTTCCAAAATAAAATAAACAACTTCCCAACGTCATGAAGAGAAAAAGTTATTTGGTTTTCCTGTCAGATCTTGCTGAGACATATTGTTGCTGTCAACTGAAATATTTACGTAGTGTGGAGGTTTGTGCTTTTTGTACGTAAATGTAATTACAGTTCTGAGCAACCAACTGTAAAATTAAGTGCTGTAACAGTTAATGTTAATACATTTTGTTACCAAATGATCGCAAAATGTCCTAGCTGGTTTGGTCCCACATCATTTTTATCACTTAACTATCCCAGTACAGAAAAGCACACTTTCCTAACTTTTCCAGTATTTCCATGACTACAGGTACCCTGTACACTGATACTTTTCCATTGACACTTCACAGAGGATGATAATGACCAAGAGAAGCCTTGGTCAAACATGCAATGTTCCTGCCTCGCACCATTCATCAGAGCAACGTCTAATTGCAGGTGTTGCATTGCTTTGGCGTCATCTCAGGACCTTTCAAACAGAACCGCTGGCTGAATGCAAACAGTAGATCATTGTTGAACATGAACGCACCACAGACAACCCGTAAAACTCGAGCCCTGAAAGTATCAGGTGTCACTGCTCCACTAAATTTGCGCCGTCCCTCAGTGCTCATTCTCGGTGGAGGTAAGTATTAAAAAATGTAATCAGAGCAATCTTTGTAATAGCTTCCTTCCTTTCAGGGTTGGTTTGACAACTGGCACCAAGTTAGGGGATAAATAGCAAAAAAAAACAGGAGCACAGCAGAACGTCTGTAAACCTTTATATCTAAATGAAAGTAATTCATCATCACACATTATTTTCACGAATAACAGCGTCTGACAGACAAGACATGATGGTCATGGAAACAATCATCAGCTGCATACAAAAACAGCCGCTTGCACTGAAAGAACACGAGCTGAATAGAAACAGGATGAAAATATGTCCCTAGTACAATCTGATTTAAAGCAAACAATGGCTGGTGTCAACCTCCCGTGGCGCTTTCTGCGAATATCACAGAGGGGAAAACAAACCTGAGGGAAAGCTAAACAGTGGGAACGAATGAGGGGAAACCGTGGGTGGGTGAGCATAGGGAGGCGGGAGGCAGACATCTATGTGAGGAGAGATGGGAGAGATACATGTGTTGCGTGTCGGCAGGGTCACATACAGCGTAGCACCAGCGGCCCAACAGGTAGTAGGACATGGGGTCTTGTGGCTTCAGCTCGATGGCTTTATCCAGATGATCCTGGGAGGGGAGGCAGACAGACAGAGAGAAGATTTTCACAGTTGATTCATGACACGGCTGCTATTTCCACTGCCTTCTGTTCTGACCTGATCTGTCCTGCTTCACCAACCCACAAGTATTTCACAAACACCTCTCACACACGCGATCTCGCAGAGCGACCGCACACTCCCGCCTGTCACACACCCTCCCTCGTTCTTTTCCATTCCCCCTCTCTCTGATTCAGGGGTTTTTTTTTTCATATCATCCCTCTCCGGCGCTCTATCTCTCTCTCTTCCACCTGTCAAGAGTTTTGAAAGTACACAGTGTTTGGGGGGAAGCCGCTGACAGAAGATAAAATGCTACGTGCCGTTGTTCCACACTTCGTCTTATGCAACTGAAGGGCTGGGGGGGTGGCCTTACTGGCTTCAGTCATACGAGCAGCGACTCCCCTCACCTCTAAGTACAAGCTAGGCTTAAAATGTTGGATGTACTTGACTTTGTGCATTCTATGATGGAGAATAAGATCAACTTTATGAAATATCAATTCCAGGATTTTATCCGTTATGTCCAGTCCATATATTTTTTTTATGTGAAGCTTTTGGTGTGTGTGTAATTTTTTTCTTGTAAAGCTCTTTGAGCTGCTTTTCTTGTATGAAACGTTTTATACAAATAAAGTCTATTATTATCATTACTATTATGGTCCAATAACAAAAATGTATGCACTTAATACTGCAAGCATTTCATTAAGTAGTCACACATATCAATGGATGACTCGAGCCCAGTCTGCGGTACACAACAACTCACCTTAAAGATGTATCCGTTCCTTATCTTGTTCTGTATTGTGTCATATTCTGCCATAATTCCACACATGATGGCATACCTGTGGAGAGATAATAATCTGTTGATCAGTTGTTTACACATCATACTGCTTGGCTCATTGTGTCTTTGTTTTTGTTTTTTCCTTTACAAATTTTCACAGGGAATAAAAACCCAACAGATTTATTAAAACGGAAAATAGGTTTGCTGTGTTTCCTGCTGCAAGAAGACAATGACCAAAGCCAGTAAACGAAGAAAAAACTGCATTACATTATTTATTTTATCTACTTTCAGTTTTTCAATATTCAAAATGAATACAGATGGGTTTTCTATACAAACAGAAAATAATGAATTACGATTACGCTCTATTGGGATGCATACGCTTGGCATTTCTTTCCTTTATTCATAGTGGCAAACTAAAAGGTGCATGCTATTGATACTCTTAATACATTCAGTGTGAGAAATTGATTAAAGGCATTAGTATGCTCAAAAAGAAGCGCTTGGTGGACGGTTGAACAGTGTCCCCTCAGAGACCCCCTGTCCCCAAACCTTTCCGACATAAGAATACATTTTTGAGACCTTCCCACAACCTACAATTCGACAAGCATGCCCACCTCCATGCAGTGATTGGCCACTGCATGGAGGTGACAAAGTTGGCAAGGTTTGAACAGATTTGCTCTCAACAATACAACAGCTGCTCAACAAAACATCTGAACAACGAAAGTGGGCCATTACTGCCATATTTGAACCACTTTCATCCTGCATTTGATTGTGGCTGTCACAAACTGGTATAAACACCTTTGACCCATGACAACAACAAGTCATGTGAATTTGTTTGTCTTGAGCATAATGTAGCAGCTTTAAGACAGCTGGGGATCGAGTGTCTTATAAAGGTGCACTTCAATATTAATACACCCACACAATTGGGTCTGCATTTTGAACCATTTGCTTAACAAGATCACTTCTGTGTGTGTGAGTATCAGCAGCATCCACTGGACTGAAGGCAGAATAACTTGCATAAGGAATGATTTTAACTGCTTCATTAGGTCCCCAAAGAGCCACATTACTCTGAGTTACTCTGAGCTAATACCTGTACGCTAGATGAAACCCTATGATCCACCTGGAAGAATCAAACATTTTGAGCCTTTCCGACAATTTGGAATTAACATGAACTTTAAGAGTGACGACGATAGCAACAGGCACAGTTTGACTACAAAACAGAAGTCAAGTAGTCAAGTTTGGCATAGGTGGGACGGTTGGAGAGAAGCTTGGCATTACCTTACAGTCACACCACCTTTTTTCTGGGTCACTAACAATGAGAAACCAAAGGGGCACTGAAAACCCACCAACACTCAACTGTCTTTAGCAAGACTCCTCATTAGACAACATCAGCAGAGATAAGCTGCTTCACCTTACTCCCTCTCAGTCACTAATTAATAGACTGACTTGGACCAGTGGGCAGGTGGAGGGGAAACAAAGAGCGATTTCAGATTTGGGATCTGTAAGTCAGCATGACGCTGTGGGTTTGGAGAGGAGAGGAGAGAGCTGATCAAAGTCTTTTCACCGCAAGGCTGCTTTAATCCTGCTGGTACTCTGTCAAACACTACATGGCGACATAAACACCTTTTTACATGAAGGATCAGCGGGTACAGAGGTCATCTGCCAGTGTCGTCTGACATGGTGGTGCTGACGGTAGATGGAATCTGCAACTGTGCGTGTGTGCACTGAGGTGTCTGGTATGTGTGAATGGATTTTTTAACCGGGCATGATTTGGCGGTGGGCTACTGTTCTCTGTAGTTGCTCTCACTCTTTCTTGTCTCTGGATTGTGATCAAGCATAGCATGCCGACACAGATTACAACACCAAGACCAAGACCAACAAAGAAAAGAAAAAAGGGTGAGCTGTAGTGAGTTGTGGCAGAGTGCAAATTGTACTACACGGTTAGCGGGTAATTACTAAATTAAGATAAAGTAGGTACAATGATGATGAATGAGGAAGTCAGTAAAGATAGCAATTTAACTTCAGTTGACAATGTTCCACGCACTAACTGAGCAAAATGTAAAAAAGAAAAACA